>NW_026652280.1:111382271-111583765 GCF_009828535.3 Hylobates moloch
ATCTCAAATACAGAACTAAATGGAGTCTCTTATGTCTACTTCCTTCTATATAGACACAGTAACAGGCTGATCTCTCCTTCTTTTCCCCACACCTTATCAGATACACAATTTGCAAATATTTTCTCCTTTTCTGTGGCTTTCCTTTTCACCCTGTTGATATTCTTTTTTGAGTATAAATTTTAAAAAATTTTATGAAGTTCTATTTGTCTATTTTTTCTTCCGTTATTTGTGCCTTTGGTGTCATATTCAAGAATTCATTGCCAAATCCAATGTTGTGAAGTTTTGCCCTTTGTGTTTTCTAAGAGTTTTATAGTTTTAGATCTTAAATTTAGGTCTTTGATCCACTCTGAGTTAACTTTTTGATATGATGTCAAGTAATGGTCCAATGTCTTTTCTTTTCTTTTTTTTCTTTTCTTTTCTTTTTTGTATTTGGATATCCAGTTTCCCTGGCAGCATTTGTTGAAAAGACTGTACTTTCCCCATTGGATGGCCTTGGCATTGTCAAAAGTAATTTAACCATTTAGTCAAGGGTTTATTTCTGGGCCCTTTATTCTATTTCATTGGTCTATATGTCTGCCTTGTGTCAATATCACGTTGCTTTGATTACTGTAGCTTTGTAGTAGTTTTGAAATCAGAAAGTATGATTCCTCCAGCTCTGTTCTTTTTCCTTAAGATTGTTTCAGCTATTCATGGTCCCTTGAGATGCCATATGAGTTTTTACATGGGGTTTTCCTATTTCTGCAAAAAACACCATTGGTATTTTGACACGGATTGCATTCAGTCTGTACATTGCTTTGGGTGATATTGATACCTTAACAATTTTAAATTGCATTGAATCTGTACATTGCTTTGGGTAGTATTGACACCTTAATAATTTTCAATTGCATTGAATTTGTACATTGCTTTGGGTGGTATTGACATCTGTTAATCCATGAACATGAGATGTGTTTCCATTTTTTTATGTCTTCTTTAACTTCTTAACATTTTGTAGTTTTTATTGTATTAGGCTTTTGTCTTTTTGGTTAAGTTAGTTATTAAATATTTTATTCTTTTTGATGTTATTATAAATGAAATTATTTTTATAATTTCTCAGATTATCCATTGTTAGTGTACAAAAATGCAACTAATTTTTATGTATTGAATTTGTATTTTGCTACTTTGCAAAATACAAATGAATTCATTTATTAGCTCTAACAGTTTGTTTGAATTTTAAGGGTTTTCTACATATAAGGTCATATCATCTGCGAACAGAGACAATTTTACTTCTTCCTTTCCAACTTGGATGTTTATTTCTTCTTCTTGCCTAACTTCTCTGGTTACAACATCCAGTATTATACCCAAAAGTGAGCATCCTTGTCTTGTCTCTGATCTTAGAGGAAAAGCTTTCAGTCTTTCACCGTTAAGTGTGATGTTTGTTGTAGGTTTTTCATGTGTGGTTTTAATTGTGTGGACATAATTTCCTTCTATGCTTAGTTTGTTCAGTGTCTTTATCATGAAAGAATGTTGAATTTTGTCAAATGCATTTTCTGCCTCAATTGAGATAATGATGTGGTTTTTTTTCACTTCATTATGTTAATGTGGTGTATTGCATTGATTGATTATTTATGCTGAATCATCCTTGCATTCCAGGAATAAATCCTACTTGGCAATGATCTATTATATGCTTTTAATATGTCTGTTGAATTTAATTTGCTAGTGTTTTGTTGAAAATTTTTGCATCAGTGTTCATAAGGAATATTGGTTCATTGTTTTCTTTTCTTGTGGCGTCTTTGTCTGGCTTTTGTAATAGCGTAATGCTGGCCTCATAAAATGAGCTAGGAAATGTTCCCTGCTCTTCAGTTTTGTGTTTTTTTTTCTTTTTGGAAAAGTTTGAAATGAATTGCTACTAGTTCTCTTTAAATGTGTAGTATAATTCACTAGTGAAGTCATTAGGCCCAGGGCTTTCTTTGTCAGAAGATTTTTTGATTACTGATTCAATCTCCTTACCTAGTTATACCTAGTTATAGGTCTACTCTGATTTTCTTTTCCTTTGTGAATTAGCCTTGGTAGGTGCTGTGGTTTGAAACAAACTATAGAAATGATTCCTGTAAGTACAGTTTTTGGGTGCTATGCTTTGAATGTTTGTGTCTCTACCAAAATTCATGTTGAAACTTAATCCACAAGGGTACAGTACCAAGAGGTGGGGATTTTAAGAGGTGATTAGGCCATGAGGGCCCTGTCCTCATGGTTGGGGTCAGTGCCTTATAGAAGGGATTAAGGAGGCAAGTTCACCATTCTCATTCCCTTTTGCTCTTCTACTCTTCTGCCATGTGAAGACACAGTATTCAGGGTGCCAACTTGAAAGCAAAGACCAGGGCCCTCGCCAGACACTGAATCTGCCAGAGCCATGATAGATTTTCCAGCCTCTAATACTGTGAGAAAATAAATTTCTGTTATTTATAAATTACCCAGTCTCAAGTATTTTATTATACAGTACAAATGGATGGAGTAGGTTTTGTGTTTCTTGGTTTATCTAGGTTGTCCAATTTGTTGGCATAGAATTATTTATAATATTCTCTTATAATCCTTTTTGTTTCCATAGAACTGGTAGTAATGTCTCCATTTTCATTTCTGATTTTAGAAAGTTGAATCTTCTTTCTTTTTTCTTGGTTTTTCTGGATAAGGGTTTGTCAATTTTGTTAATCTTTTCAAAAAACCAACTTTTGTTTTTGTTTGTTTTCTCTGTTTCTTATTCTCTATTTTATTTATCTCTTCTAATATTTATTATTTCCTTCTACTAGCTTTGGGGTTTAGTTTATTCTTTTTTTTTTTAAGCTTCTTAAGTTGTAAAGTTAGGTTGTTGATTTGAATTCCTTCCTTCCTTCCTTCCTTCCTTCCTTCCTTTTTCCCTCCCTCCCTTCCTCCCTCCCTCTCTCAATCTCTTCTTTCTTTCTTTTTTTCTTTCTTTCTTTCCTTCCTTCCTTCCTTCTTTCTTTCTTTCTTTCTTTCTTTCTTTCTTTCTTTCTTTCTTTCTTTCTTTCCTCTTTCCTTCCTTCTTTCCTTCCTTCCTTCCTCCTTCCTTCCTTCCTTCCCTCCTTCTTCCCTCCTTCCCTTCCTCCCTCCCTTCCTTCCTTCCTTCCTTCCTTCCTTCCTTCTCTTTATTTCCTTTCTTCAACAGAATCACACTCTTTTGACCAGGTTGCTGTGCAATGGTGCAATTAGAGCTCACTGCAGCCCCAAATTTCTGGCCTCAAGCAACTCTCCTGCCTCAGTCTCCCAAGCAACTAAGACTAAGGGTGTGTGCCACCATACCATACCTGGCTCATTTTATTATAAGCATTTGTAGCTATCAATTACATTAGCACTACTTTTGCAGTGTTGTGCAAGTTTTGGTATAGTATGTTTTCATTTTCATTTGTCTCTATTTTCTAATTTCCTTTGTGATTACAGAAGGACAGTTTATAATAAAAATGAGTCAATCCGTCAGGAAACATAACAATCATAATAATGTATGCACCTAACAACAGAGCACCAAAATATATAAAGCAAAAACCAACAGAATTGAAAAGAGAAATAGGCAGTCAAACAGTAATAGCTGGAAACTTTAATACTTCACTTTCAGTAATGGATAGAACAGCTAGGCAGTCAATAAACAAGATATGTATGACTTTAACATTATAAACCAACTAAATGTAAGAGATTGCTGCACCCAACAAGTGCAAAACACACAGAATACACATTCTTCTCAAGAGCACATGAAATATTCTCTAGGATAGACTAAATGCTAAACCATAAAACAAGCCATAATAAATTTAAAAGAACTGAGATTATACAAAGTGTGTTCTCCAGCCATATGGAATAAAATTAGAGATTAATAGAAAGCTCTCTTTACATGAGCAAATATATCATCAAGTAGAAGTGGATGATCATCTGTTAGGAATATCAGCCTTTGCTTTCCATATGCACATAGTTCTGGTGCTGGCTACACAGCCCTTTCATCCAAAGAAACCTCTCACTCAAAGAAGGTGTGGCCAGGATATTTCCAGCCTCAGTTAGGGCTCTAGAAACTTAATCTCACTGGAGAATTCTAGGAGATTGCATAGACTGTGCCTCAGAGTTATTTTCGCAGAAGATGGTTTATTTATATGTTAACTCCCTGTCAATCACTGTTTGAAGGTTGCTTCTAGGCATTAAGTCTCTGGAGATTCCAGCTCATCCTGTACTTAATCCAAATCTATTCCTGAGGCCAGGACAAGGCAGAGAGTTGCAGTTGTTCACATAAGCAGATTTGGAATAGAGAGTGAACGTCAGGGGCCAGCATCTGCCACAACACCCCAGGTCTTTGTTCTGGGTATTAGGCCCATGAAAACAACTAATCAGTCACTAGATTTATCTACTTGTATCTAATTAATTCCACAAATATTTATTTAATACAGAAGAAGTGTCAGGTTTTATACTAGGAGATGAGACTTTAGTGGGGGAGTAAAGCAGTCTTGGTCTCTGCCTTTTACTCCCCAGAGGCATTTCAAACCAATCTGCCTAACACTGGACCCATTGTCTCCTCCTCCAACTTATTCCTCTTTCTTTATTTTCTGTCTGTGTAGATGATCTCCCAGACCCAAACTCAGAAATCTTTCTTGACTCTTTTTTAACCTCAATATCCAATCCATCACTACACTTGCCAGCGTCATCTCTTACCTCTCTGGCCCTTTCTCAGTATGTGGTGTTTTAAACATGTATTATTTGTTTAGGTGATAATACAACTAAGCAAGAAAAGGGTTTCAATGATTTCCTTAGTGGTTGCCAAGCTGAGTTTTTGTGGCTCAGTGATTGTAGTTTTCTGCTTTGTTTTTTTCTGCAGTTAGGCTTGAAGCCTTTGAGTACAGGTGCCACACCTTACTTTTTTTCTTACCCCACAATTCTGGGCACAGAGCATTGTGCTTTCCTTAAGCCACAGCATTCCTTACCCCACAGTTCTGAGCATTGGCTGAGCACCAGTGTCTCAATAACATTTGCTGTGTGCTGACATACCCTCAGCAGGGCCATCTTACCCACTGGGCACAGTAGGCTTGGACCTACAATACTTTCAGGGGTGCATAAATATATTTTAGTTTCTTTGTTTCTTTTAAAATCAGGAAAAATGAATATTACATAATGAAAATAATAAATATATAAATGAATACAGTCTGGATTATAGCTGTCTTTATACCAGCACAGTCGTAAAATATAATTTTTAATATTTTTTCTTTCTTTTTATGGAGGAATGGGCCCATGAAGGCAAAATTGCCTAGGGTCCATGAAAGTGATAATGTAGCCCTGGCTCTCAGTTCAGCATCACCTTCTCGCCATGAAGTCAGAAGCTCTGGACTGGGTTGGGGGCTCCACTACTGTTGTACCCTTTCAGTTATGCTTGAAGAACTAAGAGAACTGTGTATTCTGCCTTGTTCTGCCTCTCTTTAAGATTCTAGGACAAATATATCCCTAAGGCCTTTTGGACTGGTTGAACTGAAGATAACTTTAAATTTAAGAGGCTCTAACTTCCAACATGGGAGATAAGATGAAAAAAGAAATCCAGACAGCCTGCTTTAATTCTATCCCAATCAAACTTTTATTTTAAAGAACTATTTAAAGGACCTGACATATGTGAAAAACAAAACTCTTTTTTTAAACCTTTAGCGATATGACAAAGCTCCTGAAATGAGACCCCCTCCTTCCTGCAGCATTAGATACCCTGTGAGTGCCAAGGTATGGGCTATGCAGGGCGGATAGCTCTGTTTTGCCTGTCCCAGGGCCATCTGTGATACAAATTGTGTGCTTCCTGGACTCCCTGCAAGCTGCAAGCTGCAAGCCTTTGCCTAGCAAATCAGGTTAAGATGAACGAAGGCAGCCATGAAGGGGGATGTCTCAGAAGGGCATTGCAGGCCAAGGGGTGTGCATAATGTGTTGGGTAAGGATGGAGTGAAGCAGGTTGGGGAGGCAGAAAGAAGTTGCTAGGCAACCAGCCCCGGTGCCTTTGTATATGTAGATATATTTTGTTTGAAGCAGCAGCTGGCAGCCACCACCTTTTTTTCTCTCCCTCCTCCTCCTAACCGTGCCCAGAACACAGACCTGGGCTATAGATCTCAGAGAGGTCCTGGGAGGATAAAGTAGGGAGCCTGGTTCACGCTGTGGAAAAAACCATGTGTATGAAAAGGCAAATAACTTTACAAGACAGCATAGACCTGGTGGAATCTGGACATTACATTTACTAACCAAGATCTTGGGCAAGTTGATTGACTCTCTCTGACATTCAGGTTCCTTGGCTGTAAAATTGGGGACATAATTTTCTTACAGGAATATTGTAAAGATTAGAGAAAATATATGCAGACGACCCAGGCTGGTATCTGGGACATAGAAGATGCCCAGTAATCTGTAACAGAGTGGTAAGAGTGTGCGCTCAAGCAACAGGTTGCTTGCATCCTCATCTTGGCTCTGCCTCTTAACTGCAGTGTGGGGGTAATGATAGTACTTACCTAACAGGGTTATTTTGAAGAGGAAATGCATTAATAATGCAAAGTGCTTAGAATAGTGCCTGGCGCATAGTAAGCACTCAATACATGTTAATGATTATTTATGATATCATGTGTAGCATGTCTGCGTGCATCTGCAGAACAGGTGAGTGGGTGCTAGAGTCGCTGATGTGCATGAGCTCATTTTTAAAGGGCTTTCCATTTTGACTGGCCAAGACAGGGGAGAAACTTGTGACTTTGGTGCTGTGTTAATTGAGCAAGGACTTTTGTGGAATCTGGATTCTTCAGTGAACCGGGTGACCTTGGGCAAGTTACCTAAACTCTTTCTTTATAAGAGACCACTTTGTAAACTGGGTATAATAAGGGCACTTACTTTGGCTGATAGTGAGGGTTAAATAAAGTGACTTATCAGGTGATAAACATAATTCCTGGCCCAGAGAAAGCAGTCAAAACCTGGTGGCTGATACCATTTCTGGAAATAAACAAACAAGAGAGGTTGGTAGCAGCATGGGGTCTGTGTCCATTCCAACTAAGCCACATCAGGAAGGGCAACAGGTGGAAATGGAAGAAGTTCTGTCTTTGGGATGAAGATATAGGAGCTGAGACAGAAGCAAAGCTGCTTCAGCCTCCAGGTGCCCAAGAGTGACGTGGACTAGGTGAAATGTCCTTTTATTTTCTTCATGGATGACTACATCTGTCCACTCTGCAACTGGAAGGTTGAAGGCTCAGGGCATCATACCCTGGCGTTCTCACTGTGAAAGGGGGGTGCAGGGATGGGGGCAAAGTATCCCAAGAGGAAGCCCTCAGCGAGGAGGGCTTAGTAGAAGTTGATGGTGATGGGGTCTACAACATAAGGTGGGAACCAAAGTCGTAAATGTTCTAAATATAGTGACTACTATTAGGGCTCCATCTGGTGAAACCTGAGGCCATCTGGGTAACATGTGCTTAGCTTTATACTCTAGGAGTTAAGAGGAAGAAACCTCACCAAGAACTAGGGTAATTTTGCATAATCTCAGGAATCAACTTGAACTTTATGAAAGAATGAACTCAAACATGTGGAGAAGAAATGGCAAGAAAGTATAGATGAGGGAAGTCTAAGCGAAGGTCCAATTGGAGGAATGAGCTGCAGTGATGAGCTTAAATATTTTGGAGTAGAGCGGCTTTGTGGAAGACTTCAAATCCTTAGCTAGAAAGTTTGAACATGCTCTAGAGACAAGGGTATTTGTTAAATATTTTTGAGCAAAAGGATGATAGAAAAGAAGTCCTGGCTCAGGAGAATATGGGGGATAGTATGCAATGTGGCACTGGAAGGCCTGGGTTTGAATCTTGACTCATCCTTGCCTTGTGACCGTGGACAAACCATGAACTCTTCTGAGGCATACAATGAAGATAATAGTCCATTTTTCCAGGCTAGTGTTAGGATTCAAGGTGTCATGGGAAAGCAGCCTGTCAACTGTAGATTTCTGGACCTATCTTCTGTCCTGTTTTGTTTCTTGACTCAGCTTCATGAAGTGTGTCTTTCTCTGGGCTTCCCCGGCACCTTTATAGAGTGGTGCCAATTAGCTGCTATGGGATGCCAAAACCAAATATCCCTTGAACTATCCTGTAAAATAAGGAAATTAAAAGGCTCCTATAACCAGAAGTCTATAGGTAGAGTAGACTTCAGGATTGGCTTCAGCCAGGGGCCAGATGCCCAGGTCCCTGCAGTACTCTTGGCTGTGTCCTCTTTTGTGTATTGGCTCCACCCTCAAGCTGGGTTTGAGATGGCTGCAGCAGTGCTAGGACTGAAATCTGTGCATCAGAACATCTGGAGAAAAAGAAACAGGGTTACTTCCAGTAGTATACCCTGAAGAGTAAGGAAGGTTTTCTCAGAAATCCCAGTGAAACCTCTTTTTACAGCTCTTTTTCCCAAAGTGATCACACACCTATTCCTGAACCAATCATCAGCAAGGCAATGAGTTACCTTTGGATCAATGGTTCCCTAATGGGGGATGTTTTTGCTTCCTGCCTCTATTTGCCCTGAACCTGGTATATTTGGCAATATCTGGAGACAGTTTGTTTTTCACAGCAGGGGAACAGAGAAAATGTATGTCACTAACTCTAGAGGATAGAGGCCGGGGACACTGCTAAGCATCCTACAATGCACTGTACAGGACATCCCTCCACAACAAATAATTATCCAGGTCAAAATATCAATAGTGCCAAAGCTGAGAAGCCCTGTTTTGGACTAATTAGTCCTGCACTTGTATGGGAGTACAGCTCGTGGCCATGAATATATGAGTGAGGAGCAGCTACCTGAGCAAAATTGAGACTTGCCTAGGAGAGTGGCACTAGATTCTGAAACATCAACCAACAATGTACACTGCAACTTTGCTCCATCATAGCCATTTATCTTCTTGTATGGCCACTGCTTATTCATCCCTTTTATTAGCTTTCTACTACTGTGTAATAAATTGCCACGAACTTCACGCTGTGAAACAACACAGAGTTACTATCCCACAATTTCTGTAGGTTAGAAGTCTGGTCATGGTGTAGCTGGATGCTCTGCTAGCATCTTACTAGGCTGAAATCAAGGTGTTGGCTGGGGCTGTAGTTGTTATCTGAGGCTTGGTGTCTTCTTACACGCTCATTCTTTTATTTTTTGAGACAAGATCTCCCTCTGTCACCCAGGCTGGAGTGCAGTAGTGTGGTCATGGTCCACTGCAGCCTTGACCTCCTGGGCTCAAGTGATCCTCCCACCTCAGCCTCCCGAGTAGCTGGGACCACAGGGATGTGCCACTACACCCAGCTAATTTTTTTTTTTTTTTTTTTTTAAGAGATGAGGTCTAGGCTGGTCTCAAACTTTGGGATCAAGCAGTTATGCTGCGTCAGCCTCCCAAAGTGCTGGGATTACGGGTGTGAGCCATCACACCCAGCCCAGGCTCATTCTTGTTACTGGCAGAATTTATTTCCTGTGGCGATAGGACTGAAGTCTCTGTTTGCTTGTAAGCTATCAGCTGGGGCTACTCTCAGCTCCTGCAGTGCCTGCATTCCTTACCCCGTGGCTCCCTCCATCTTCAACCAGCAATGATGCATTGAATCCTTCTCATGCTATGAATCTCTGGCTTTCTCATCTGTTCCCAGAAAACTCTGCTTTTAAAGAGTTCATGGGATAAGGTTAGGCCCATTCAGATAATCTCCTTATTTCAAGGTCAACTAACCTGGAACTCCATTCCACTGACAAAATTATTCACAGCAGCACTAATATTTGTGTTTGGCTGAATAAGTGGGAGAAAATATATGTACACGAAGGCTGAGAATCTTGAAAGACCATCTGAGAATTCTGCCTACCACATCCTCTATACTTCTTCTCTTAGCCCATTCAGACTGCTATAACAGACTATCTTAGACTGGATAATTTATAAACAACAGAAATTTATTTGCATAGTTCTGGAAGCTGGGAAGTCCGAGTCAAGACACCAGTAGATTCGGTGTCTGGTGAGTGCCTGCTCTCTGCTTTATAGATGGCACCTTCTCCCTGAGTCTTTACATGGCAGAAGGGATGAGTGAGCTCCCTTAGGCCTCTTTTATATGGGCACTGATCCTATTTGTGAGGGTGGAGCTCTCACGACCTAATCACCTCCTGAAGGCCCTATCTCTTAATACTATTGCATTGGGGGTTTAACCTGAATTTCGGGGGACTCATTCAGACCATAGCATCCTTATTCCCCAGACTCTAACCCTCAGGGTCTGTGTCCCAGTCATCTTTGTGTCCCTAGATTCCAGAAGAGTAACTGGCTAATTTTTTTTTCCTGATAAATATTGCTTGAATGAATGCAAAATAATAAAACAAACTCATTTTCTTTTTTTGATAAAATTACTAGATTGGTCACAAAGGGGACTGTTATAAGCAAAGGATGGTAGAATCTTGGTGTTAGAAGGTGCATATGGTCATAGAGGAATCTCTCAGTCATTCTAGGAAGCCACATATTTAGTGTGGGATTCATCACAACTAGATATCCCTGACGCTAAGCACTATATTCATCACAATGCATTGCCTTTTTGGCAGACTTGGCAAACTGCTGACATATTAAATTTGTGGTTGACTTCAAGCTTTTCTGCATTAACTAGTGTTGCACCAGGTCTCTCCCATTTTGTACAGGATTTTATGCTGCTTCCTACTCATTTTCAGGGGTTCTGACTTATCATTTCAGCCTGTTGGAGACCCTTGGAGGGAATTCTGATTTTATTGTTCAACTTCTTTACTTTCCTAACTATATAATACTTGAAAATCTAATGAGTGCATTTTCTTTGTCTTTGTCCAAATAGTTTATAAAAATTTTGAATGAAGCAAGGCCAAATTCAAAGCCCTGAGGTATATTATCTCTTTCAAGCTGACAACAATGATTCAATCAACACTCTTTGCATAGATTGCTCAACCTATGATGAATCAACTCTTACTTGTATTTCTTCATCATACCTACAGGCACATTATGAAAGCCTTAATCAAATGCTTGGCTGAACCTAAGGTATACAGTATAACACTGTATTATACTCCCAGTTAGACGACACATATCTTTTGCAATCAGGTGCATTCACATGTCAGGATAGTTTCTTCCAAATGCTCAGTTATATCCTGCCTTGGAGTACTTCATAGTGTTTTAGTGCAGAGGCATAGGTATCCTTTAACCCTCAGTTTTTATTTGTTGCCTTCTAACATTTTCTAAGTAACAGATGATTCTAGTAGCCTTTATTGTTGATGTGTGAGCTGGCAAGCATTTCTACTTTGTCTGCATGGCTTATGGGAAATTCCATTTAGGAGAAGAGATGCCTGTCCTGACTTGTGAGGATTAAAGGTGGGGCTGCAGGGTAGGTGCAAATGACTTGACCCCCTATTGAAGGGATTCTCCTTGAGGCACCTAGTTATTCCCTATGTTTTTCTCTTTGGTCAATTATTTACACTTGTACTTTTCCCCACCCTCCATCATCACACGATAGGAAAATCAAAATACCCTTGTTCATGGGAAAAGGTTGGAGCTACACAAACTGGAGTTCCTTATTAGTCCATAAGGTTTTCTTTTGATGAAAGATTGAATGCTCCAGGACCCCTAAATGACTCAGTGATACTGTATGGATAGAGTTGTTTTTAGAACATCGGTGAACTTTAAAAGGGAGAAGAGAAAGAGAGTGGAGAAAAATTTAGTTGTAGCATCTTTGAAATGGCCCTCAATGATCCCTGTCTTCTGGTCTTCACACCCTTGTGTAGTCCCCTCCTGCACTGTACTAAGGCCAGCCTGTGTGACCAATAGACCGTAGCAGAAGTGATGGTATGTCATTTCCAAGATTAGGTGATAGAAGTCATCGCAGCGTCCGTCTTGATTGCTCTACCTCTTTTTTTGACCAGTCACTCTAAAGGAAGGCAGCTGCCTTATGAGCATTCTGGAGAGAGGCCCATGTAGTGAGGAGCTAAGGCCTCTGATCACTAGCCAGCAAGAAACAGAGGCCTCATGCTAACAGCTGGGTGAGGAACTTGGTGGTGGCTCTTCCAATCTGGTCCAGCCTTCAGATGACTGCAGCCTCGGCCAACATTTTGACTGAACCTCATGAGAAACCCTGACCCGAGCACCCCACCAAGTCACTCTTGGTGTCCTGACCCCCAGAAATGACATGAGATAATATATTTCTATTGTTGTTGCTGGTAAATCCTGAGATAATTGGTTACACAGTAAAATATCACATATACTAGGAGATGCTGAATGAGATGGTTGGATTTCCTTAAGGGAAGTGAATAAAATGCTAAGTTCCTAGAAAACAGTGAAAGACTAGTGAATTTCTAAACTCAGAACACTGAAGGATAATGTTATCAAACTTACATAGATAGGCCTTTTACCATTTTTCAAAAGTGTCAAAAATAACACTGTTCTTTGTAAAAAATATACACACAGATATATAAGATAAAAAGAGCAAGTGCCTTTCTTCTCTTCTGGTCTGACTACTCAGAAGCAACTGCTCTATTAGTTTGGGTTTTATCCTTCCAGGTCTTTTCCCCATCAATTATAATCACACACACACACGCAATTATAAAATTTGACGTGCGTGTGTGCTGTTCGACAATTTTTTTCATTTAACAATATACCATAACTCCTTCCCATGCCAGTAGACTTGACTCCAATGTAATTGTTTTAAAGGTACATTATATCTCATAATGTGGTGCTCTATAATTTATTTATATATTACCTTAGCTGTAATAATTCTTAATGTTTTACTAATTAATATATTTATGTGCCATTATACACAATGCACAGTCAAGCATCTTTGAGCACATGTACAAATATTTCTTTAGGATAAATTCCTAAAAGTGGAATTGAGGGTGAGAGGTGTGTAGATTTAAAATTTTGATAGATACAAGGTGGGCAGATCATGTGAGATCAGGAGTTCAAGACCAGCGTGGCCAACATGGCAAAACCCCATCTCTACTAAAAATACAAAAATTATCTGGGCATGGTGGCGTATGCCTGTAATTCCAGCTATTCAGGAGGCTGAGGCAGGAGAATCGTTTTAACCCGGGAGGCAGAGGTTGCAGTGAGCTGAGATTGTGCCATTGCACTCTAGCCTGGGTGATAGAGCAAGACTCTGTCTCAAAATAATAATAATAAAATAAAATTTTGATAGGTAATGACTAATTGCCCTTCACAAATGTTCTGATTTCTTTTCCCAACAACATTCTCATATCCCGACACCAAATAGTAAGAATTTTAAATTGCTGATTTGATGGGCAAAGATTTTCAATTTGTCTATATTTGCATATTTTTGATTTCTGATGAGCAATCTACAGTTATTTGAATTGTTCTCCTATAAGTAATATGTCATCTTTCTGGCTACTTTCAAAAGTTTTGTTCATCCTAGTTTTTAGTAGTTGGATTATAGCATGACTGGTCATAATTTTTTGGGTTTATCCTGTTTGTAGCTCACTGAGCTTCTTGAATCCGTAGGTTTATGTCTTTTGCCAGATTTGGGAAGTTTTTAGCCATTATTTTTCCAGTATGTTTCCTCTGCTCTGGGACCCTAATGACACAACTGTTCGAGATTTTGATATCGATTCACTCACTGGTCCCTGAGGATTTGTTCATTTTTTTTCCCCCAATTCCATTTTTCTTTGTTGTTTATATTGGATAATTTCTACTGGTTAATCTAGTAAGTTTAAAAATTTTAGGTTTTATGTTTTTAGTTCCCAAATGTACATTTGGATCATCTTTATACCTTCTGCTTCTCTATTGACACTTTCTATCTTTCCATTAACCTCGAGAGTCCTCTTCCTTACTTCTTAGATTTTTTTTATAATAGCCCCTTTAAAGTCTGTCAGAAAGTTCCCACATCTGTATCACCTCAGCGTTGGCATCTGTTGGTTGTCTGTTTTCATGTGGGTTGAGATTTGATGGTTCATTTTATTTTGAGGGCTGTAGGCAGAATAAAATCTCATCAAAGATGCCCATGTCTTAATTCCTCGAACCTGTGAACATGCTATGTTACATGACACAAAGGAATTCAGGTTGCAACGCATTAAGGTTGCAAATGCAATTATGGTTGCTTGTCTACTGACCTTGAGGAGAGGAGAATATACTGGATTATCCAGGCAGGCCAAATATAATCACAAGCATCCTTAAATGCAGAAAACATTTCCTGGCTGTGTTTAGAAAGGGTTGTGACAGCAGAAGAAGGATCAGAGAGATGTTACATTGCTGACTTTGAAGACGAAGGAAGGGGTCCATAAGCCAAGGAATGTGGGCAGCCCCTAGAAGCAGAAAAGGGAAGGGACAGATTCTCCCTGATTGCCTCCAGAGGGAACCTGCCCTCCTGACACCTGAACTTAGTCCAGTGAGACTGATTTTGGACTTTCGACCAGCAGAACTTTAACGTTTAAAACGCTGTGTTGTTTGAAGCCACTAACTGGCTTAAAACATAAATGGCCACTAAGTTTGTGGTCATTTGTTTCAGCAATAGAAAACTAACGTGCTGAGTAACTTTGCATTGTATCCTGACTGTTATGTTATGAGACTTTTGGTTTTGTTTCTATACTTTATGACTATTGATATTAATGCTTTAACGAGCAATTCAACCTAGGTAGATTCAGGTGGAACATTTTGCCAGCCTTCTGTGGGTTGTAGTTTAATGTCAATTTTGTTGTTCAAGGCTTTGTAGCTACTCAGATCTTTCTCCTGTTTGTGCCAAAGTCATTCCTCATAGCCTTTGATGTGCTGTTTAGGATCAGATCCACACATGCCCAGTACAGGATTGAGCCCAGGAGTTTATAAACAACTGTATGTGGCCACTTCCCTGAGTTATTCCCTTTTTGGGCTCTCACTAGTACCTTTCAGTTCTCTGTGGCTCCTCTTTAATATCCTCTGGCCAGGAAGCCAGTGCTCTGTTTACCCTGCTGGGCTGCATGCTTCCTATGAACGTGGCCACATTTGGGCCAAGTAGTAGGAGAACAAAGAGAGAGGGAAAAGAAAGGAATGGGGGTTCCCTATCCCCTTGACACGAGAGCTCCTCCAATCAGAGTGGAACGGTTCTCTGTGGGACCCCACCACTGCTGCTGTCACTCCCACTGCTGTGGGTGCCACAGGATTGCCTGGGGTAGAGTGTGAAAGAACGAAGAAGAGAAAGAAAAGAGGGAAAGGTGGGATTTCCCCCACGCTCACTCAGCATTACCTGCACCTTGAACCAGAACAAGAGGGCACTCTTTCTATCCACACCTGGTGCTCACTTCTGAATTTTGGGCTACCGCAAATTCAGGCTAGGGGCTACAGAGCAGAAAGGGAACACTCACTGTTGATTCAGTGACAGTTTTGAGTTCTGGTCTTCTTTCTTAATCCATCTGCTACCATTTACTTTTCAGAGTCCTCAAATAGCCACTCCATGTGTTCTGTTCAGATTTTATTGCTGCAATCAGGGTGGAATGTGCTTGCCCCTGCCTCTCCTCTTGGTGACTGCTAACACATTTTCCCTTAGGGGTTCTGTTCTATCAGGGCAGGCTGTGTCATGGCCTCACCACAGCTCCCTCTTTTCTTGCTGCCCTTAAATGAACTTAAACAGACCACAGCCCAACATAAATCAATTGTGAAAGAGCAGCACTCTTTATCAGTGCCACTTACCTGTTCCTGCCCACCCTGTGTTCTAGGACTTTTATTGGAAAAGCCACATAGAGGTCAAACTCTGTCTAGCTATCCATCTATAAAGAAATTCAGACAGCGTAATGCAGTGTTTTATGAGCAACAAATAGGTCTGCTGGGAATGACAGAATCCTCCCTGTGAATTAGAAGCATGGAAGGATTCGTTACACTTTAATACGTAAGCATGTTACCTACAACAAACTGTTGCCTTTCTAATATAAACTAGTTCCTCCTCACTGAAGAGCTGGTGGAAATCTTTTGATGGTGTGGCTAAGAGAAGGGAGGTTGCTCCCGTGCGAGCTTGTCCTCTTGCTCACATCTCCGTGTGTGCCTGAACTTTGAGAAAGCGTTCTTATACGAGGAGGTTCCTTATTGTGTTTTGGGAACGCTGTAAGTCACTGCTCATGTTCAAAGTCCATCTATTGTATTGCAAGGGCAGCTTTTCATCTTTTCCTTTATACTCTGAGAAGTGCTGATCCTTACTTTACATATTTTTCCCTTAATGTTTTTCCCTGTTTGCTTAATATTGCTGCTTGGTTTCCTAACCTGAGCAGTGTATTGTATGACCATCTGCCTCTGTTTTCTGCCCTTTTGTTTGTGATTGGTCTATGCCAAAAATAATGGGTTTTTTAACTCCTTTTATTAAGAAAAACAGATAATCCTCATTGGGCAGAGAAAAAGGAGGGCCAGGATGCTTCTCTGCTACCAGTAAACATTCCTGCTTAATTATTTCTCACCCAATTGTCATGCAGGCCAGTGCTTATCAAACATTAATATGCATATGGAATCATCTGAGGATTTTATTAAAATGCGCTCTGATTTAGTTAGTCTGGGATGGGAACTGAGGGTCTGCATTTCAAATACACTCACCCATGATATTGATGCTGCTAGGCCTGCTGTCAGCACTTTCAGGAGCTAGGACAGAGGCTACACAAGAGCATTTATCATTTGTATTTTAAGAGCTTTACTGATAGTGGCAGTGGTTTAAAAAAGAATACAAAAAACAAACCTGGGAATGTTACGTTGTTTAAGAAATGTTACTAAGCTCTTTTGATCATTGTCTCCGGTTGGTTCCCTGGGAAGCTTACTCTGAGATGGAGATTAGCATGTGGGGACGTATTAGGGAGAGCTCTTCTCTGTGTAAGAGGCAGAGGAAGCCGTGGAACTGTGATGCAGCCTCTGAAGGAGAGATGCTGCCTTAGAGTTGTCCTGAGCTCAGGGGAAGAGAGCTGAGCCTTTATAACCAACTCTGACCAGTCATTGGATGCAGGCTGCCCCGGGAAGGGGTGTGACCTTGAGCAAGGGGACTCTCTTCACTGAGGCACTTCCTGTCCAGAGCAGGCAGCTATGACTGTTTGTAGCAGGGCTTTCAGTACCAGAGAGACCATGTGGTGAAACATCCTGGCACACATGCAGTGTGGACCCTGGTCTTTCCTCTAGCAGATGAGCTAGTTTGAACCCTCCTCTTCATTCTTATGCTGAAATTAACACCCTCAAACATAATTACTTCTCACTACCTGGGCCTGAAAAGCCAACTGCAGTTGTCAACTAGCGTCAATTCAAGCCCCTTGGTGGATAGTTTACATTTTTAAAAATTTCTAGGCTAGATTTTTCAACATTGGGAAGATTCCTTTTAACATTTCTTCATAGCTTCCTTCTAAATCAGAGGTTCTGATGGTCATAAGAAAATCTCTATCTGAGACTGAGGGAGTGATTTGAGGCCTAAAAAGTAATGTTTCTTTTCCTTGCAGAGAACAAAGGCCTTGAGTTATACATAGGCTGAATTAAAAAGAGAAGCGTTAGGACTGAAAAAGTCCATTTGTAGAGGAGTGAGGACAGAAAGAGCATAGGACAGGCTGTTTAATGATTTAAACTTATGCCCTATTGCATAATGTGAACTTTAACCTCTGCTAAGTATAGTTTGTGCCCTGAGAATCCTTCACACTTTAGTAAAAATAGTTGCACACTTGAAAGGCGCATGTGTGTGATGACTGCAGGGAAAAGGGCTGGGAGGTGCTGGGAGAGGAAGGAAGAGAAGCCAGGAACTCCTGGGGCAGGGTATCTTGAGTCATCTTGCCATTTAAATGCTCTAGGCAGCAATGGAGGGAGTTGTCCAACAGAAACAGCAGCGGGAGGCAGCTGGAGGCAGCTGGATGGTAGCCTGGAAGTTCCCTAGGCAACTGTGTAATGAAGCTGTGGGCTGCACCAAAGTCCACCACTGCCTCCATACACCTTGCTTCTGTTGATACCTCCCACCTGAGCTGAACTGTGACCTGTGGGGGACAAAGCTGCCTGCACAAGGTAGATTCTTGCAGCCTGAACATTGGGAAATCTAGTCCTCCAGTGTGAGAAATGTAGACATTGAAGAGTGTGGGTCATGGAAAAGAGCCAGATACCAGGGAGTGGGAGCTCACTCAGGGCCTGGGCAGGAGCTCTACACAAAGGAAGGCACAAGAGCAGAGGACCATACATGCCCTACAGTGGACTGGAGACCCCCTTGACTGGGAGGGATCACTGTGTCACCGCTGGACACAGACTGATGCCAGAGATCAGGGCCAGGGTTGCTGGCAAAGAATCAAGTGTCCAGGTGGTGGGAATTCTGAGTTCAACTCCGATGCATGGGCTAAAGAATATACAAGAGGAATAAAGAAAAAGCAAATATGGGTTTGCTTTTTTCACTGGGGTGACTGTAGGAACCAAAGGCATCAATTGTTGCTATTTACTTACTCCAGCTCCATGCCCTGATCCCTGTGGCACCAGAATTTTCCATATGCTTTCTGTACAGAGATGAGAATGGAAATGGTATCTGATGCCCCTGGGAAGGACTGTGTTGACTTATTTGTGCAATCACCTGAGGCATGTTATGAGGGCTAGGTTGTCAGAGAATCATGCCATGCAGGTAGAAGTAACGCAAAGTATGTCTGACAGAGAGCAGAGATGTCTCTGCCCCAGCCAGTCTCTGCCAGCCTTCACCCTATTCCCTAAGAGATTCTTCTGATGGCTCAATGCACATAGGAAAAACCTTATACAAATGAAGGCACACAGAAACTTCTCAACCTGAACAAAATGATGCAAAACATTGAAAGGATAGAACCACATCCTGGGGGATTATGTGTGCCCAGCCATTGATTTACATGAATATTTATTCCAGCAAGAAGGGAGAGAGCAGAAGCCAGGACGAATTCAGCTGTATGGATCCTGTACTAAACACTTTTTCACAAATACCATAATTATCTTTCCTTTTATTCTTCCTTCACTAGATGACTTCAGGCTACTTCTTTGCTATTGCCACCTAAATGTAGGAAGAAGAGTTAAACTTATTGAGAAACTACTATATACTTCATGTACTAATCTACAACAACCCAATGGGATAAAAAATTTTTTAAAAAACACATGAAGGAAACTCAGAGAGAATAAGTGTATGTGTCAGGGTTGGGGATTTTAAGCCCAGTTCTGATACCAAAACCGTGCTCTTATCAAACCCAGTTCTGATACCCAAACCTTGAGATAAGGTGATTCTCAACCCTATCTGCCTATGCACATCACCAAAGGAAACTTGGAAAACACTAGTGCTCTGGACCCACCCCAGGCCAAATAAATAAAAAACTCTGGCTATGTAGGTTGGCACTGTACTGTAAAAAACACCTCCCTGAATGATTCTAATGCATCCAGGCTTGAGAATCACAAGGCTCACTATACTTCCTCCTTCCCATTACCGGCAGGACAAGCCCTGTGTTCCAGCCATCTGCACATTCTTTGGCTCTTCAGAAACATCCCAATCCTTCCAGCTTGTCCACAGAGGCCCAACAAATGAAAGAGACATTTGAAGGCCTAAAGATAATTCTTTTTATAACAAATGTGTGCAAGACATAACTGATGCAGGTATTCTTGTTAGCAGCATATAAATGGGTCTGATGAACACAATTTGAATTGTGCTGGAAGCAAAACAGCAGCTCTGAGAGATGTTTACTAATTGCTTTGCATTTGTTACATGATGTAGTAGGAAAAGCGCTGCATTTGGAGCCATAAACACAAGATTCTTGTTTCTGTCTGCCTGCTAGCTAGCTTTAGTGTATGAAGAAAATTTCTTTACCCACCTGGACCTCAATTCGCTTACTTGTAGAATGTGGGTGTAGGATTTGAGGATATCTGAAATTACTTCCACCATCTGCCATGTGGATCAGGACATCACTGCTGCCTCAGAACCTTACAATATTCATCTAGAAGAAGGCTGTGTCATCTAGCCAGTGAGAGTTTATCTTAAATTTTTAAATCTTTTTATGTAAGAAAAAGTTATGAAATCACAAAAAGCTGTTTTCCCGAATAAAAATTAGGCCAAGCTCTCTCTGTCTCTCTTAATACCCTTTAAAGAACAGTCTGAGGTAATTTAGAGAGTCTAATACTTTTGCTTAAATGTTCATTATAGGTTTCTTCAGTGACATGTGCGACCTTGACTTTTAATTATTCAAGAGTGGCAAGTATGGAAACTAAAGTGGATTGTTGACACAAGATGCCTGGAAATAAGGTAACCCTTCTCTCTTTTTCTCAACGTAGTTTTTGATGGAAGTATTAAAGATGCATTCGTTCTAGAGAAGATTAATTTAGCCCAGTGGTAATTCTGTAATTTAGGCATTATTCATATTTGCTGACAATGAATATTAGAGGAAGTCCAAGGACATAGCCCAGTGAGGCTTTTACTGGCTTGGGGCTTGTACGATGCAGATGCCCAGAGACCCAACTGTAGGCCTGTTCTGGAATGGGAACTGCCAATTTCCTAAAGGGCTGATTTGCAGCCTCCTACCAATGCCTTTCTAAGGCACCACGGAGCAGTAGATGTGCTCTGACAAATGGGCTGAAGTGTGCAAGGCTCTGCTGAGAAGTCAGCCACTTAATTGTATGTGCGAATGGGAGCTGGGAGCAGACACTTAGTGATATTGATTAATTCTGTGTTTCCAAAGTGAGCTCAGAGGTGTCCAGGGTCTTGCAAGATGTCCCAGAGGAGGACTCAGAAGGAGCAGGAGACGCTGAGCAGGGAAGGTCACTAGAACCGCCTTCTGATGCAACCTTAGAGGCTGTAATTTTCTGCGTTGCACCTCTCTAGGTTTTCTTGGGGAAAATGTTCTTTGGCAAAGAAATAAAACCTTGACTTGAACTTCATCGGAAATTGCTCTTTCTTAAAAAAGTTATTCTCCAGAATTCTGTCCTTAGGTCTTCTCTCACACTACATCAGCAAGCACTTTTCCTTCTAACACCCTATGACCTGTTGGTGATGTTTCCTTGTGTTGCTTCTACTAAACAACTCTTCCAACCCCACGGAAGTGCATTCTCACCTGACTCAGCCAAGAAATATTTAACCAGCATCTACTCCTGAGGAGAGTAGCATCTTTTTCACATCCATAAGCAGGACCTACAGGACCTCCTAAAAGGAATCCTCCCCTCTGTGAAGTTGTATATATATATTTTTAAATAGCACAAGTTAAAGAAGAGTTTCTTACCATTTGCCTGGGCCCTGAAGTTCAGCCTTTGATTGGCAGATGGGTGATCATGCTCACCCAGGTCACTTCAGGGGCCAGCAATGAGCTTGGAGGGGCAGGATTCAGCTTGAACTCCCATCCCACTCCCTCCCACCCTCTCCAGAGCTCACAGGCCAGTTAGGCTTTTCTCTCCCTTCTTTTTTAATGGGACACTACCTTGGGAGATGGCCTGTATAGGCCCAGAGTGAAAGGCTTCACATTCCAAGGAGTAATCACAAACTGGAACAAATCTCTCTAGAAAGTTCACAGGTGCATTCTGTGAGAATAGTATGTTCCAGTCTGAGGTACTTATGAGCCTGAATACCACGGCTCCCGGCTGGCACAGGTGTTTACCGAGAGCTGGACAACCCATTTTTGTCTTGAGGCAGGCTTTTTGCCCCATTAACAGTTCCGTTTCAACAGTCTGGTGGTTTTAGATTCACTTCTCCCCTCCTCACGCTGCTTAGCCATAATAAAGATAGGCTATGGAGATCAGATTTCTCTTTGTACACTGTGTTTTCATTCCTTCTGATTAAACATTTCCTGTGTTTTCCTAGCCTGTGACAATCCTGTCAAAGCCTCAGTCCAGTTCTCGAGCCTCCAGCCCTTAGCCCCAATTCTTGTGAAATCAGGATAGGGGCTACGTTCTCTCAAGGCTTAGGGCCCAGGTTTTCTTCCTAAGAAAACATCTTTGAAGATAACAAGGGATTGTTGATTACTTGGAGATACCCAGGCCCAGATGCAGGTGTGCCTCATCTTTTGCATGATATACTCCCTGAAATGAGAAAGTATTTTCATGCATGAGTGCATACTTAAATTCATTCTTTAAGGGGAGGAAAGAAAACTACTTTTGAAATTGCTCCCTAATTAATCTGTAGGTTTGGATTTTTGTAAACATTGAGTTTCCTTCTGGTCTAATCGTGACTCTCCCAACTCACCACCCCCGAAGGCAGAGCACTTTCTTCTCCCTGTGAATGCCCCCGTTGCTCCTCTGTTGTCCTGTCCCACAGAGAATGAGCCCAGACTCCCTTCTACTTTTCTGCCATTGTTCATCTTACTCTACCCCGGGCTCACACAGCCTGCTTCTGAATGGTGCCCTTGTGGGTGAGATGCTTCTGAAGCCTGTGGCAGGAACAGCGAGTGCCCTGGGGCTGCCTGGTGTGGGATCCTGCTTGTTTGTGGTGGTTTGGCCAAGCCCAGATGATAGCCTTGGCAGTACGAATAGGATCCATGTCAGTGCCATGTCAGTGTCCTGTTTATCCTGAGGAAGAGGAAGGTGGACAGCATTTAGTTTTTGATGACTTGTGGCAGATGATGTCTTTCTTCCTGTGGATGATTTCTGAGCTATGATAAATCTTGAGATCTCACTCATACAAAAATTAATGAAGAAGAGACCCTCTCTACAGGATGAGCCTTCGGGGTAATTGCTTTGGGACTCCCTTCTCTAGGAACTGTGGCAACTGAGGAATTTGGAGGGGCAGTGCTGGGGATCACACTCACCCCTAATTATTACTGGCAAACATATTCCTGTCTACGGCCTATTAGTGATGTTTCCTTGCATTGCTTCTACCACCTAAGTGTTGTGTTGGATTTTGTGAGTACCACTGACCAAGGCTGACCTTGATGTCCGTTTAAACCAGAATTCACTGTGTGTGGATATTATGAGGCTAGTAAACAGGGAGACCTGCCCTCTGTCATGAACCTTGACTTCAACTCCATTGGAAATTGCTCTTAAATGTTGTCCTCCAGAGTTCTGTCCTTAGGGTGTCTCTCGTACTACATCCTCCATGGGCGATTTCATCTATTCCTGTGGATGTAACTTCCACCTATATGCTGAGGTCTTCTAGATTCAGGCTTAAAGATTTCTCTAAGACATCTAGATTCACATGTCTCACTACCCCTTGTTATCTCTATGTGGGTGTCTTCTAGGTGCCTTGAATTAGATATAGAAAATTTAACTCATTACCTTCTTCCCCAACCAGGTTTTTCTTCTGTGGCACTTCTTCTGGTAGGTTGCATCATCATCATCACATACACATAAACTCAAGACAGAAACTTAGGCATCAGCCTAGAGCCCTTCCTCTTCCTTTGTCCCCATTTCATGTTACTGACCTGTTTAAAAAACGTCAACCATTCCTATCTCCTTCAGAATTGAATTGAAACTTTTTAGCATGGCACAAAGGGCCCTTGTCATCAAGACCCTGAGTATGTTCATATGATCCA
Organism: Hylobates moloch; assembly: GCF_009828535.3. Taxonomy (NCBI): domain Eukaryota; kingdom Metazoa; phylum Chordata; class Mammalia; order Primates; family Hylobatidae; genus Hylobates; species Hylobates moloch. The sequence continues at coordinate 111,405,645 of NW_026652280.1, forward strand.
TGCACTTGCTTCAGCCAAGGGTAGCTTTGGCAGCTTTCTGAATTAGCTATTTTTTTGTACACACAGCCTTTGCATACGGTTTTTGTTTTTGTTTTTGTTTTTTAATTCTGGGAACACACTTCGCTTTCTTCTCCTTTACTAATTTCCATTGCTTCAAGACTGCTCTGGTGTCCTCTATAAAGCTTTCTCTGACATAGCCCCTTCTCTCTCTAACAATGTCCCACCATGGGAATTAATAGTTATTACATTTCTGCTGGGGACTTAGTATTTTGAATATATTTACATATCTTATCTTTTTCTCATCTGGTCATTAATCCTGTAAAAATATATCATTATCCTGGTTTAATAATAAGGAAACTGGGCTCATAGAGGTAAAGAAACCAGGGAGCATATTAAAAATGCAAATTTTCAGGCCTTCTCCCGAGTCTCTGAATGAGAATCTCTGTGGGTTGCTCCAGCAATTTGTTCAAATGGTTTCTCCAGGTGATTCTGAGGCACACTGAAGTTTGGGGAGCACTGTATCACAGAGCTTGAAGAAACTGCATGGACCGTGAAGAGAGCAATTTTGGAATGGTGGTCCTCAGGAAAGGACTTTTCTCTCAAGTGCTTGAAAACCAACTTAATGTCACTTAGACATAGTCAAGATATGATTTTAAGATGGAAATTAATTGAAGAATCAACTGGAGAATATATGGGTTATATAGGCACAGGCAAATTATAACCAAATACACCACTGAACTTTAGGAAAATCCTCTTTGAGACTATGACTATAGACAAGATATGATCTTGTTTGACAAACAATTACATCTCCTTAAAGTGTCCTCTGGGAAAAGAGTGAATTGGGGGCAGATTGTCCCAAGTATATATCATCTTTTTTATTTTAAAGCCATTCATCTTTTCTCCTGGGTTAGCAAATGTTTCACTTTCCAACTTAGGACTATGGGGGGGGTGTGACTAGGGTTTAGGGTGATTGTCAGGAGTTCTTATTTTTTGTTAGGGGTCTCTTGCAATTGAAAGTCTTTCATTACCAAAGCTATGTATTCTTTTCTAAAGATAAAATTTCAGTCCAATATGGGACATTTGGTGAGTAAATATCCTCAAAAGGATGACCTCCTACTGAGTCAACTTACAGAACTGACCCTGCTAATAACCAAGAAGTGACACAGGGTATGTTACAGGATATTTATGGGGCGTCCTTAACTACTAACACTGCTGCTGAAAATAATAATAATAATACCTGCTATCTATTAAGCATCATTTTACAGGTAAGGATACTGAAACTTAGAGAAGCAAAGTAGTTTGTCCCAAGTTATAATATGGAGTTATTAACAGGTCTTTGCAGAGAATTCAGGATGATACAAGATGAAAAAAATCTTTTTTTCTCCCACCTACCTCTAACAACATCATACACTCTACGTATCTTGAAATATCATTTACACTCAGTATTACATCAAAATTTTGGTACTTATTTAACCTGCTTCTAAATCTTATTACTTAATGAACCAATAATGAGGTAGAAATATTACCATAGCACAATTTTTATAAGTGTTCTGATAGCTTTTAACATTATTATATCTCAATAAAAATTATCTACTCTGTAATCTTATGCACTTTATTTTATGCATTTAAAAGCCTCATACTGGGAAATGGTCCATATGCTTCAATCTCAGTTGCTAAAGGGATTTACAATATTAGAAAAAAAAAAAAAGGGTAAGAGCCCCTGTGGGTGTTTGGGCTTGAATTTGAATTCAAAACCAGCTCTGACTGATCATAATACCCATTTTTTTTTTTCATGCTACCTGTCCACTTGGTGTATTTTGGCCCAAGGTTAGCAGTACATTGATGATGCTCTTTGTCAATACTCAGAGTTGTAGCCAACCAGAACTATTCAGGCACAAAGGGAGAGCAGCTGGGAATAGGGAGTGCCTCTCCCGGCTGTAAGTCACACTCTGGGTTAGTCCTTCAACTGAACCCAAAATACTTTGGCTTTGAGAATGAACCTGTGCACCTGGTGACAGAGGAAATTTCAATTGGCAGCATTAATAATGTTTATTGAGTGCCAATATGTGTTGGTTTCTATCCTGGCACCTTAAGAGAAGATTAGTAAATATTTATGGGGCAGACACAATTCACAGGCATTGTGATAGGCAGTGTGAAGAAAGAAGGGAAAAGACTGAGTTTCTCTTTCAGACTAAGCAGTCCAACAGGGCAAAAACAAGCAAACTATTTATCAAATTATTTATCAGAAGTTGGGGATGGAGAAGCCCAAGGAAGAGAAGGAATTGGCTAGAGCCACGAAGGGTAGGCAGGATGGATGGATTTGGGGGTAGAGGAGGGCCTGGAGCCGTACAGGAAAAGGCAGGGTGTTTTTGGCAGAGCTATGATTGACTGTGTGACTGTCACACTCTTGGGCAATGGCTTACCAGTCCCTACGCAACCTGGAGCCCCACAACCTCTCCCACCTCCTCTCATGCTTTCTACCCTTCTCACCCCAGGACAGCTGCTCTTCTTTGAACAGCTCTGGCCTGCTCCTGACTCAGTGCCTTTGCGTTTGATATTCCTTTCCCAGAAACGCTCTTCCCTTGATATTTTGCAGGCCCACTTCCTCATCTTGATGTTTTCGAGCAGGTGTTACCTTTGGAGTAAGGCTTTTCTGATCACCCTGTTGAAAGCCACAATCTGTCTCCTCACCCCAGCACTCCACCCATTTCCTGCTTTAGTTCCCTCCAAAATAGTGATTATCACTGACACTGCATCAGTGTTTCTTAAACTTGAGTACTTATCAGAATCACCTAGAGGGCTATTGAAACAGTCTGCTGAGCCCATCCCCAGATCTCTGATTCAGTAGATCTGGGGTTAGGCTCAAGAATTTGCATTTCTAAAACGTTCCCAGGTGATTCTGATGCTGCTGGTCTGGGAACTCACTTTGAGAACCAGTGTATTATAAATTTTATGTCTACTGCCTGTCTCTTTCCCCTAGAAGGTAAGCTGTTTACAGCAGGGATTTTTTGTGCTTTGTTCACTGTTGTACTTCCAGTGTCAGAATAGAGCCTAGCACACTGAGAATGTTATCTGTTGAGCAGAGAGACAGATGTCAGATGCTGGTGTGCAGTGTGAGCTAAGTTTAAAAAAGAAAGTTCAGGCCATATCCTCGCTCAATTGTTATAGAAATAATACTTTATTATTATGAATATAACATTTATTTTAACAAAAGCAATTACCAATTGCTGAATGTTTCTACTGTGCCAGGCCATTTAACAATGAGGTTGGGAGATACCATATGCTTTGCTTTGCCTCAGACCACACAGTATGTGTAGTAGGTGGCTTAGGTCTGCCTGACTCCAAAAAGATGGCCTTTAACCACTGTGCTACAAAGCTGTCTAATGATGGACTTTTGAACTTTTTATTTCAAAATAGTTGTAGATTGACAGAAACGTTGCAAAGATGATACAGAAAGTTTTCATATACTCTTCATTCAGCTTCCTCTAATGTTAACATCTTACATAACCATGGTACATTTATCAAAACTAGGAGATCAATGCTGGCACAATACTATTAACTAAACTTCAGATTTTATTCAGATTTTACCTGTTTTTCCACAAGAATGTCCTTCATCTGTTCCTGGATTCAATCCAAGATGCCATTGTCTAGCAATTTTTAGAGACTTACTACTTGAGAAACTTGAATGTGGGCCACATGAAGTCCTGAAGATACAAAGATGAGGAAAACGCAGTACAGCCCTTGAGGTGCATATGACAGGAAACAGATCCAGGAGTAAAGGGGTCCTCCTGGGACAGAAGGAAGCTCAGGGTGTTCTAAGGGCCAGAGCAAAGTGGAAAGGCAGGCCAGCCTTGGAGTTTGAGACGGCTTCCTGGCAGTCAGGCAGAAGGAGCAATGTGAATAGATATTGAAAGTCACTGAGTTTCAGCAGAGGGAAAGGCCAGAGGGTGATAGTGGTTCAGGAGAAGCAATAGGAAGAGACTGGTCAGGAAACACCAAGAACTGAGACATTATCCATCGGTGCTGGGGACTAATGAGGCTCTCTTCCAGGGTGCCAACATAGTGAGCTATTTGTTTGTATTGGACTCTTCTGGCTGGAGTGTGTAGGCTAAATGCTTATCTTTTGATAATAAACCTAACTGTTTATATAAGGCTTCCAATATCTATTTATTTATTTATTTTTATGTAGAGACAGAGTCTCTCTCTGTCACCAGGCTAGTGCGCAGTGGCACCATCTCAGCTCACTGCAACCTCTGCCTCCTGGGCTCAAGCAATTCTCCTGCCTCAGCCTCCCGAGTAGCTGGGATTAGAGGCGTGCCACCACGCCCAGCTAATTTAGTTTGTATTTTAGTAGAAACGGGGTTTCACCATGTTGCCCAGGCTGGTCTCAAACTCCTGAGCTCAGGCAATTTGCTCGCCTCAGCCTCCCAAAGTCCAGTGTCATTTTATTATACAGTCATGCACCATATATATATATATATATATATATATATGATGGTCCCATAAGATTATAAGGGATCATATGTAGAAATCTGATATATGGGGCTTGATACTGGCATTGCAGATCAAGCAAATTGTGCTGGGACATTTGGTTTTCCATATGAAAACACATATAAATAAAAACATATATACCATCTATGTTTGTGTAAGTATGCTCTATGATGTTTGTTCAAGGACTAAATTGCTTCAGTACACATTTCTCAGAATGTATCCCCAGCGTTAAGTGACATATGACTGTACTTATATATGGGAGGCAGTATAAGATAGCAGTTAACAGCACAGGCTCTGAAAAGAAGCCTCTTGGGTTGAAATTCCACCTGACTCCACCTTTTCCCACTATATGACTTGGAGAGTTACTTGCCTTTCCATGCCTTGCTTTTTCCCACTTGTAAAATGGGAATAACACCAATACCTATCCCACAGTGTTGAAAGGATGAAATGAAATGGTGACTGTAGCACTTAGCACAGTGCCTGTACACAGTAAACAATCAATGAACATCAGCTATTATTGTACAAGTATGTATCTATTTCACACCATGCCTGTATTTAGTAGATGGAAGCCAAGATACCTGAATAGCCTGAATACCATTTTCTAAGAGCTTTCATATATAGTCTCGTCATACCTTCAGCATGATTATTGTACCTGTTTTATAGACAAGGAAAGTAGAACATAGCAAAGTTAAATGACAAACCTACAATCAAGGAAAAGGGCCAAGTCTTTTATTTACACTCCCAGATTTTTTATGCCACTACTGGAACATTGACCAAGGTTCATTAACATAAAGGAACAGTTAGAAAAATAATGAACTGTCTGTTCTTTGGGTCCTATCTAGAAGATAAGGCTTTATCAGCAGTTTTACTGCATGAAATATTTTATGAGTCTGCCTTCCTGTGGTGAAATGTCAGACTTGTGAACATTTGAGCAACCTGCAAATGCAGACTGATTTTACTTGCAGAGGGCCAAAGAACCCCTAGGGTTTGACAAATTGTTAGTTGTCATAAACACAGCTCACATATTTGGCCCTTGGAGATAAGTCTTAGGGGCTGAGCAGACAAGAATCAACTCCCTGTGTAACTTCAGGTGAATTGTTTAACCTTTAGGATCCTCAGTTTATTATCTGGGAAGTGGGGATTCTAATACTGTAGGTATAAAAGACATATGCATTGTACAGATCCTGGCATTCAGAGCCTTCATTAAGCGGGAGTCATCTCTTCCTACTCCATCCCTTTCTCATAGTTGTAAATTATCTTTCACAAAGGGCATGAGATAGCATCGATGTATAAGGAACTCTAAAAAATACAATTTTACCAGAGGTGTTAAACGTAAGGTAGGAAGAGACTTTAAAAATCAGTTTTCGGGTGGATAATAAAACCAAGATGTGTTTTTCTCCATTAAAATCTCTGAGAATTCAAAATCAGCAATTGGATGCTGTAGTTTTCACTTTAACTACATTTGAATTTTATTGTGCTAATGAGGGCTGAAATTTTGATTCCATTGGTGACTTCAAGTGTCTTCAGTGGCCTGGTGTCATTGTGGAGGACTGTATGGACTGCTATGCTGGACAGACCTCATCAGCAAGGGAGTCCTGACCATAGCAGGCCTCAGCTGACATATACTTGGGCTCAGAGCTGAATGCCATGTCACCTTATGTCTAAAATGTGTTCCGGATGTTTCTCTCAATGAGGTTTCAAACATATTTATGTGTGAGTGTATACATATGTGAGCATATATGTATATCTGTGTGTGTGTATATATGCATATGAAAGGAAAATATATCTGAAATAAATATATAAAAGAAAAGAAATAAATATGTATATGAAAGGAAATAGCTGGCAAATATTGCAAGATAGCTAGTCACCAAATTCATATTCAAGGATCTTATACACACATCTGTGAGCTGTCCTACCTTCCAAGCTGAATTCTCAGAGTGACAGTTCTTAGAAACACTACTCCTTTCCTGGTTAAGTGGGTCCATGTTTCAGAGGGAGCTCCCATTTCTGGTGACTGTGACAAAGCTGCTGTCGATCAATATTTGAACGGGCTCCTGTGCAGGCAGGGACACACCGAGAGGCACAGGTGTAGATGTGCATGTGGCCCCTTCCCATGGCCTCTCTGGCCTGTCTAACTATACTCGGAATAAACTGCCCAATAGCAAACATTCACTGGAGAATAGGTCAGTGTGGCTGAGGCGACACTAGCCAGCCAGTCCTTGCCTAGATGTGTTATCCGTGCTCCATAGACTCTGGGCTAGCTGGTGGTTACTAGTCACTCAGCCAGCACATTTAGCTGTGCACTGAAGCTGGCAGGAGCTAACAGGACCAGATTTCATTTTCCTGCAGGGACTGGCCACTCTCAATTGGCGTTCTTCTAATATTTAAAATGAATTTCAGATCTGTTCCCAGCAATGGCTGAATGTGGTCCTCATCTTGCCTGGGCATTAGGCTCCCACCTATGTTCCCATTTCATGTAATCCTAGGGCTTTGGCTAATATTTGCCAGTAACTGGTGATAACCAGAGTGTTCACCTTTCCATGCTAAACACTTATGCTGACCTTCACAGTGGGAATGGGCATCCGAAGACCTTCTATATGCTGACCTTCACAGCGGGAATGGGCATCCGAAGACCCATATTCCATTTGTTTTTGTCTCTACCCAATTAAAACTCATAGAAAACTCATTTAGCTCTTTTTCATCTGTTTTGAAATCCATTAAATAAAGATTATTATCCTTGTTCCATTTACTGCCTAAGAATGTGGTGGAGATAAAATAGGATCACATATATAATAAGGTAGCTCAAAAATTAAGAGGCATGCAGAAATGAAGGTGGTGGTACAGTTGTAACAGGGAAACTTAATTGCTTTGGATTCCACTGCTGCAGAGTTTCCCGACATCTTAGAGGAAGCAGCACCAAAGTGTACCTTTGCCCTGTTATAAAAAAAAGGATTTGTTAAATAATTGAATGATGTGAAATAATATATGAGGAACATGTTTAACCTATTTATGAGAATGATAGGGTTTCATAAACTTAGCAGCAGTCATTTACAAATTAAAAATTCATGAGTCATTCTTCTGTGTTCTCCACAGTAAGTAATGGAATACCTTGACATAGCAACACTTAGCTGTGTAAATAAAAAACATAGCACTAAAAGGGAACTTTCAGTTCATCTAACCCCAAAACCTCATTTTACCAGTGATGAGACTGATTTTCAAGGATAAATAACTTGTCCAAGTTCTCTCAATCTGCTGGAAAAACAAAAAATAAACCAAAATTTCGTGTCTGCCACCATTCAGGCTGACTCCTTTGTTGGCTTGATTAAAGACCAGTTTTTCAGTTCTGAAGGACTAATTCCTGTTTCTTTGCAACGGGAACTTCTACAGAAACACAGACTCACCAGTTATGAAAACTTGAATATTGCCTCCCTTTTTCCCTCGACCAACAGTGGATTCAGGTTTTATGGGGGGCCTGAAGCCTTTTAAATTTGGAGTTTCCTCTGTCAAAAAAAGAACCAAAATCGTTAGTTAAGAATTAGGTACAAATATGAATATTGGTTTTAATTTTTTTTTTTTTTTAGAGACAGGGTCTCCTTCTGTCTCCCAGGTTGGAGTGCAGTAGCAAAATCAGAGCTCACTGCAGCCTCAAATTCCTGGGCTCAACGGATCCTCCACTTCAGCCTGCCAAGTTGCTGGGTCCACAGGCATGTGCCACCATGCTTTGCTAATTTTAAATGTTTTTGTAGAGACAGGGTCTTGCTATGTTGCCCAGGCTTGTCTTGAACTCCTGGCCTCAAGCAATCCTCCTGCCTCAGCCTCCCAAAGTGCTGGGATTATGGGTATTGAGCCACCATGCCTGGCCTACCTATTTAGATTGAGAGAAGAATCCCAAGAAATTAAAAATTTTAATGTTGATGGCGCAAATATCACAAATTCAGAAAAACAGCGAAATATTTTTATTAACTCCCTGCTACCACTCCAAAAACCTTTTTAAAAAACATCTTTGGGCTGCAAACTCTTTGATTACTTCTTTATTATAATTTTGAGATGTCACTACCTAAAGTGAAGAGAAAGATAATTTAACATTTTCTCTGGAATGGTCGATCACAAATTTTTTTTTATTACTGATACTTCAAAAAAAATTGTCTTTTAGCTTTCAAACTTGTTATTGTGAAGGTCATGAAAATTTTTTGTTTGTTTGTTTGTTTTTTGAAACGGAGTCTCGCTCTGTCGCCCAGGCTGGAGTGCAGAGGCCCGATCTCGGCTCACTGCAAGCTCAGCCTCCCGGGTTCACGCCATTCTCCTTCCTCAGCCTCCCGAGTAGCTGGGACTACAGGCGTCCGCCACCACGCCTGGCTAATTTTTTTTATTTTTAGTAGAGACGGGGTTTCACCCTGTTAGCCAGGATGGTCTCCATCTCCTTACCTTGTGATCCGCCCGCCTTGGCCTCCCAAAGTGCTGGGATTACAGGCATGAGCCACTGCGCTCGGCCGAAAATTTTTATGATTTTTTCAAATTTGAAAAAAAGTCTATCATTTCTGTCATATATTAACTGTTCCATATATATAGGTACACAGGTTTATAGGGCATGTACTCTGCCATTCTGCTCAGAGCACATGTCCTACAAACGTAGGAATTCTCATAAACTCTATTTCTCAAAACTCTCATTCAAAATAACAGCAAAAGGGGCTAATTTTTTTGTAATTGTATACACTACATTTTCAGGCGTCTTTATGATAAGAGAGAGCATGCAGTCTGATGAGGTGTTGTGGGAACTGAATCTTCCACTTACAACTTTCCACATCTGCTGTTTGAAAGAATTCTCTATATACAATCTTTGGCTTGATACATTTCAGACTTTATTTCTCTTCCACTTTCCATCTGTAACCGGTGCTGGGAGCTGAAGGACACGTTCTCATTTCCCCACGACCTCCAGCCCTGCATCTGATACCAAGCAGTGGGTGCATCCGCACAGCGGTGGCAGGAGTGTTTCAGAAAGCCATTTGTGCTCTGGAATGGCTGGCAGTAACATAACTATGCGTAGAGGTGGCTGTGACCTACACAAATATATCTTCATAAACACAAACTAAACTTGTCACTCATTCATCTTTCCCTTAACTGCATTCCAGAAATGCCTGCTGCCCCACCCAAAGAGATATGTGAGGGAGTGGGAATCCGAGTGAAAGAGGCCGCATTCTAAATTGCAAAGCCTTATCAGCTTTGCAAATTTTACAGTGACAGGTGACCATGTAAACACATTGGCAAGACTCCTCCAGGGCCCTGGAAGGGGCCAATGCAAGGGACAGGTCCTGAGGTTAAGCTTCATTGACCTCATGGTGAAAGGGAGGTCTCTAGTCCATGGAAGAGAAAGAGCTATAGATCTCAACATTCTGGACAGAATGTAGCATGCAGCTACAAGGGCAGAGTTGAGGCTGTTTTCTGGACAAACTGAGAAGCAAGAAGTCTCAGGTGTTTAGTCCAGGTCAGGTCAGTGGTTTCACCAGCAGGTTCTAGCAGAGGTAACTGCAATAGCGTGCACTAGAGTAGGCGTCCTGCTACATTGGACTGCCTGGGAGAGAGGGCCCTGTGGTGCTAACTGGGTGTCATCGTGTCTTCTGTTCACTGAAGCTCATCCTTCATGGGCCAAGACACCAATGAAAAACCAAGTTACCAATTCCTTGAAATGACGTCACTAAAAAGCAATCACTTTGTTACAATTTAAACATAATATTTGCATCTAAATTTGGACTATTGCATCCTAACAAATATTTATGTTCTGTACACATCAGCTAATATTAGAGACAGTCTGGTGACCAAAGAGAGAACATCTTATTAAAAGTAAAATTCTCAGCCAGATGTGGTGGCTCACACCTGTAATCCCAGCACTTTGGGAGGCCGAGGTGGGTGGATCACCTGAGGTCAGGACTTCAAGACCAGCCTGGCCAACACAGTGAAACCCCATCTCTACTAAAAATACAAAAATGTGCCAGGCATAGTGATGCGTGCCTGTAATCTTAGCTACTCAGGAGGCTGAGGCAGGAGAATCACTTGAATCTGGGAGGCGGAGGTTGCAGTGAGCTGAGATGGTGCCACTGAGCACTAGCCTGGTGACAGAGCGAGACTCCATCTCAAAAATAAATAAATAAATAAAAATAAAAGTAAAATTCTCATGGTGGGTTCAGATTCCACACAGACAGCCATTGTCCTGGGGTCCCGTTTCCAATTTATCGTAATGCTCTGTTTTATGATATGAGCTTGAAGAAAACGAATAAAAAAATTTTTTTTCTGAATATTCTGAAATGTGATTTTTTTATCAAGTCAGTTCGGTGTTTGACTCTCTATAGAACTGAGACTCTTAGGGCAACGAGTCATATCTGTGTCTCCTGCTTTCCATTATTTCTTCAGTCTCCATATTTGCATTTCTGCCCTATTGCAACAGCCTTTTAACCGAGCTCTCAGAATCCAGATCTTGCCTCCCCTAGTCCACCCTATACTTTGTTGCCACTTAAATGCTCTGAACTGGCCTTGATTAGGTTCTCCCTTCCTTGCCAGCTTCACTGGCTCTCCCCTGACCACTGCAGGCTAGCGGTGGTGCCCAGGACGCTGTGTCCATCCTGCAGCCTTGAAGGGAGCGCACTGAGGATAACGCTGCCACAATGAGGATGGCAGAGAGGAAAAATGGAAAGAGCCTGAATCACGGAGACTCAGTCAACCCTGGAGATGCTCTACCTTGGGACTTCTTAATGTGTGTAAAAGGACATTTTCCTCATTGTTGAAGCCATTTTGATCTTTTTCATTTGTAAATGAAAATTTACATTCTCTGTAAATTGTAGCCAAAAGCATTAAAAATTACAGAGCCATTTTGCTAACTTGGGCAGGAAGAAGGAGCAGGATATACCATGTCCACTTGGTATTTTTAGACATCACATAGAGATAGTACATAATGATGGAAGAGATACATGCAAAAAAGAAGCAGTTATGAAATCAATCCCTATGGAGCTAAAGTAGGAGCTTTTCTAAGGCAAAAGGCTGGGTTTATGAGAGGTGTTGCTGAGTAAAAAGCAACAAGAACTCTGCAGAGGTTATCTGTGGCTTTGTTCTATTGAGGACTTCTTTTGCTCTTCCTTTTTGCTCTGTGCTACGGGGAATCATTCCTTGTGATTCAGGTAAGGCTGAATCTGTCACAGGAGTGGGCTGGAGATTGAGGCCTGGCCAGCAGGACGTGGCACCCCTCAAGCCACAGTGATTGGTTGAGAAATAGGCATGTAGATTTTCACTAAGATTTGATGTGGTTAAAATAGACCCTGGGAGAAAGAAAGGGTGCTCTTCTCCCTATCCCCGGGGTCATGGGTTGTAAGGTTTCTATCCAGAGGAGAGAGCCCTATGAAAGTAAAGCCAGTCAGAACTCAGAAGAAAGTTGCACTGAGAGATGGGGAAGATAGAGCCCCTGAGTGCAGCCATGCCTGAGGCCAAAGTCTACCTTTAGACTTGTCATGACCATGAACACGTTTTGTCCTTGATGTGCGTGAGTGAGTTTGCACTAATTTTCTGTCAGTGGAAGAGGGAGGCCCTGGATCTGCCATTGTGATCAGAGTGAGGCCAGGCGGAGAAAAATGTGCAGGAGATAAGAAACTGTGAAGGCAACATGGGGCATCGTGCAGTAGTCACAGCCTGGTAAGTAGGCAAGCATAGGTTTGGAACTGATTTGAGTTTTAACACCAATTTTTCTACTTACCACATTAATGAATCTGAGGCCACTTACACATTCTGAGTCTCAGTTTTTTCATCTGTAATATGGGAAGACACTACTTGCCTTACAAGTTTGTTGTGAGAATTAGGACAACATATGTAAAATACCTAGTACAGAAGCAGGCAGATAATGCTCGCTTAAGAGATGTTAGTTCCCAGCATCATAGACAACATGTATCAAAGTTACTGCAATAAAACCGTTGAAATTTACTACAAACGTTCTTTGGATTTTCCTTTCTCCTTACCACCTTTTGCTTTTATCTCTTTCTCTGGCTATTTAATCCTAGTAGTTTCCATTGAAAATAATAGCTCCCGTTATTAGAACACGTACTTTGATCTAGTACTTTACATACATTATCTCTAATCTTGACAGTTATGAATCAAAGCAGGTAGCAGCCATTTTACAGGTTGGGAGACGTGTGTTCGGAGAGATTAGTGACTGGTCTACCCTGTTAGTATAAGACAAAGCCAACACAGCATTTCGATGCAACTGGTGGGGGAGGAGAAACCCCAGTAGCGTTGTTTACTGTTGGAATTTTTCTTTCTCAGGAGAATTATGAAAGACATACTGTTGTTTTAAATTTCAAACCACAGTTACCTGTGTAACTAAAGAATCTGTAAGTCCCTCAATAGGAAAAAGTGGAAACTGACCCAGAGGATGCCAGACAGAAGGATATATCCAATTGCAGTTCTTACCAACATACAGGTAAGAGGTGTTCTTGAGCTTCACATAGGTTAATCCAAAATTGAGATTTTTAGATGAAATTAATTCCAATTAAATTAAAAAAAATACTTCAGAATTATGGAGGTAGAAGGTGAGATTCAAGCTAAGTGGACTTTGCTTTTATTATAAAAATGTACAAAGCCCAAATATCTCCCATTATCTTCACCAACCCCTTTCTCCATTTCCCACTGCAATCTGTTTTTTCTTTTTTTAATATAGGTGATCCAATTCTGATCTGCTTCACTGTCTTCATTAGGTCATAATGAAACTATTTTTGTTCCTATGGAAACACAAAAGTTGCAAAGACATGTCTGAGGATGTTGGTTGCAGTCTGTTTATAATAACAAAAAAGTGCCTGTCTTTAATGCTGATGTACAGCAATAACGGGAGTATTTCCCTAAGTTGAATGCTATGCTCCAGCTAAAAGAAGAGATAGGGCTATAGGTACTAACATAGGATGATGTTGACAATATATTCATATGTTTCAAAAGTTAAGTTGCAGGATGATACTCAGGATATAACCTTATTTTTATATAAAAATAAAGAGAAAAGAATTTTTATAAAGGAAAAACCTGGAAGGAAGAACACCAACCTATTACTAGTGGTTATTGAATTATTGTTTGGAGTGGTATCACAAAGGACTTTTTTTGCTTTAAACATTTCTATATAATTGTGAGATTAGGGCCTTTTTTTAAAACAATGAGCCAGTTTTATTTCTATATTCAGAAAATAAAATTAAGATTTTTTAAAAGTTGAAATTCATATCAAATTGATCAGTACTTAAGAGGGTATGATAAGCTATTAATTGATATTGTTGGGAATATTAGTGTCTGTATTCTATATACTTTGTCCTGTGTTTGTTTCCACAGCCCAGAATCATTTTTCTAATTATTGACTTTGTGTGAAGTTTTCCCCCTTGTGTAACAGCCTGCTGGCCTTGGAACCCAGCCGCTCTGTCTCCTGATGTACTGGAGCTTCCTTTGTCTTAACTTGGAAAGGTCTCACCCAGGGTATTATAGCCACTTCGTTCTTCTATCTGTAAGATATCAATATCACATCTATGGTTCCCAAGTACAATTAAAGCAAGATTAAATTTTTTAAAAATTGGCCTGGTACTGTGGATCGTGCTTGTAATCCCAGCACTTTGGGATCACCCGGGGTCGGGAGTTTGAGAACAGCCTGGGCAATATAGCAAGACTCCATCTCTATTAAAATAATAATCATAAATTTTTTTCTCCCTGAATATTTAGATCAGATACTTACTTTACCTTCATTCTCTAACATGTATTCTGCACCTGCTTCTTGCCAAGCACTTGATAGGTAAGGCACAGTCTCTGTGCCAAGGTGCAGAAAGCATCCTGGTAGAGACAGACAGGTGGGCAGCAAGAGTGACAACACAAGGTGACACCTGTATTGTTACACATGCTGTCTTAGAACCCAAATGTGTGTCTGTATTAGATGCTGGAAGGGCAAAGATGAGTCAGATATGATCCTTGATCCCTAGAGGCTCATAGTCTAAGCATATATCCAACAGAAGTATGATACAAACCATACAGGTAATTTAAATTTTTCTAGTAGTCACATTAAAAAAAGAAATAGAAGAAATTAATTTTAATCATATATTTAATTTAACTCAATATTTCTCTAATATTATCTTGTTTAATTTTTATTTTTTCTATTTCTCTCTTTTAAGTTTTTAAAAATATGTATTTATTTATTTGTTAATTTTTGAGACAGCGTCTCACTCTGTTACCCAGGTTGGAGTGCAGTGGCTCAGTCATCGCTCACTGCAGCCTCAACCTTCTGGGCTCAGACAATCCTCCTGCCTCAGCCTCCTGAGGAGCCAGGACTATAGGCACCTGCCATGATGCCCAGCTAATTTAAAAACATTTTTTTTTAGATACAGGGTCTCCTTGTGTTGCCCAGGCTGATCTCAAACTCTAGGTGATCCTCCTGCACCTAGGCCTCCCAAAGTGCTATCATAACAGTTGTGAGCCACCACACCCAGCCTATAATATTATTCCACCATATGATCAAGAGAAACATGATCATTGAGGTATTTTATATTATCTCTTTCATACTATTTCACATGTAGTATGTATCTGATATTTACAACACATCTCTATTCAGACTAGACACAGTTCAAGTGCTCAGCAGGCACACATGGCTAGTGGCTACCACATTGAACAGGGCAGATCTAAGAGGAAGATGAACTTATAAATAGATCATTTTGCAACAACATATTCAGAGCTCCCATAGGGCATGCCTCGCCTAGGTTGCTGTGGGAGATAGTCCTCACTTACTGGGGTGGGATGTGTGGGGGAATGGGGAAGGGTCAGGGAAGGCTTCCTGGAGGAAGTGGCATGTGATCAGAGGTAGCCAGATGCACTATTGGAAGACCATGTTTAGAGGTGAAATAGACCTGAAGAGGTGCTCAGTAGCTTCAAACACTGCAGTGCATGAAGGACTCATCACTACTTTGGTGGTTATAGCTTAAAAAGCAAAACAGAAAAACAATTTTTTTTTTTTTAAGGGAAGCTTTTAGAGGATAGGACAGGAATGAGGTAGAAGGGGAAGTGCAGAGGAAGGGCCAGTAAAGTGGGAAGCTTTGCTACTCAAGGGTAAACTTGACCTGAGACCAGAAAGGTGAGGAGCATTTTGCCTGGGCAGTGCCCAGTTAGTGGAGGGCGTGCTGGATTTCAGGCCCTGGTGGGCCCTGCAGCCAGACCTTTTACGGATTCCGCAGGCTGCACAAACTTCCATGGTGGCATTCATTCTGCTGTTCTGTTATGCTGCCCCCTCTTAGGCTGGGCTGTTTCTCCACATTTACATGAAAATAAGTGTACTGGAGCTAGTTAGAGAATGTGACTCTGATTACTTTTTTCTGGGGTTTGCCCGTAGGTGTAAGTTTCTAAGTGTGCTTGAACTTTGCTGAGGTGCCCCATAAGGACCAGGGAAAAATACAGTCCATGCCTTCTGGGGGCCTGTCTTTCCAAACACTAGCTTTAAGCTGGCACTGCCATTTAAAGGGCATCTGTGCTTACAGACCTGGAGAAGGAATGCCACGTGTGCTCAGCACGTGTCTAGGCTGCGGTTATCTGAACAGGACACCAATCCACTGTGCAACCTTCGACCAGTCACCTTGCCTCTGTGCGTTTCCTCTCTTCCTCTGTGAAAGTTGAGGTTGGGATAGATGACAAAGCTCAAGGTGTTGTGACTAGGAATCCGTAACTAAGTGGAGCAAACTTGCCCTTAGCAAACAATGCCCTAGGCTGTCCCCAGTCTACAGCCCCCAACTACGACACACACAAAGCTGAACATTTGGTCCTCCCAACCTCTCCTGAGCAAATGCTTGCTGAAACCCAGGGAAATCTGGTTTCAGAAATTTCCTTATGCAACAGTTTTTCCTCACTTTATGCTGCTGGTGCTTTAAGAAACACAATATTGGCAAAATGGATTATGCTCAGATTAATTCCTAGGAACTGGATGGACCAGTTTGGTGAGAAGCCCAGGGCACCTTCAATTAGGGACTGGCATCTTTCTCCTCCCACAGCGCTCCCTCTCACTGGGATGTAATGGGATGACAACCAGGAGTCAGGCTAGGTCACAGGATGAGAAGTCTGAGCTAGCTGAAGCTGCCTGGGACAGCTCTAGCGTATCCTTGCCTTGGCCTCGGCTCACTGAGGCTTTAATAATGCAATAATAACCAGCTTCTAAAGCACACAAGGCTTTTGGAAAGAAGGAGATAAAAGCAACTTTGTTCTGTTCTTACCCAGAACAGCATACATCCATAGGTGTTCCCACAGAAACTGGCCACGTGGCTGCGGCTGTTGTTGGATTTCCCCCCTTCTCCCTTACTGAGGCGCTATAGATAGCTTAGAATGAAAACTGCACCCAGAAGAGACACTTTAAAAAGAAAGGAGAAGGCCGGGCGCGGTGGCTCATGTCTGTAATCCCAGCACTTTGGGAGGCCAAGGCGGGCGGATCATGAGGTCAGCAATTCAAGACCAGCCTGGTCAACATAGTGAAAGCCCATCTTCACTAAAAATACAAAAATTAGCTGGGTGTGGTGTCACACACCTGTAATCCCAGCTACTCGGGAGGCTGAGGCAGGAGAATTCCTTGAACCTGGAAGGCAGAGGTTGCAGTGAGCCGAGATGTGGTTTGGGGGAGGGGAGAAAAAGAAAGCAGAAGAAGGAAGAGCAGACTGGTGAGCTGGATGTGCTTTCTGCTGAGTGCTTCTCTTCCAAAGACTGCTGGCCCCTGCAGGGTGCTGCGTCCACTCCATCAAAAAGTCATCACCAGCCCGGTGTGACCCTTACTGCAGTCAGAGCGTGGGTGGCTGCACAGACAAAACCATTTCTCCTCCATGCTCTGCATTCTGCAGGCCTCATCACCGCACACCCCGTGGAGGGGCAGCCAGTGCTCACCTCGCCCTCCCTGCCACTGGGACCCTGCCCCGCCTCCCTCCTCTCCAGCTTCCCCACCCCTACTTGCCCAAATGCCTAGGTTATATAGTGGCTTCTTCATCCCTAATTCTTTCATTTTGTTCTTTGCAGAAGGAAAACCCCTCTGCTTAGGGCGGAAACCACTCTCCACTACGTAGAGTCCAAATTGAGAGCTGGATGGTGGATGGGCTTAACCCAAATGGACCCACTTCTGCCTCTTGTGTTACAGAATGAGAAACAGAGCCCAGACAGCAAAGTGATGGGGCCAAGGAGACATAGCTGGGGCCATGTTGGGAGCTATTAAGCCCTATGCTTATTGCTATGTGTGTGCAAAAACAACAAGGTGCTTTATTTATAACCTCAATTGTCATCTTAAGGAGTGTGGGCCCTATAAACTGTGCTGGGGGAGGAGTGGGTCCTTATTTAAGCTGTATTGTGGGTTGATAAACCCTTGGTGGCTGTCCAGCAATGGAGGAATTTGCAGAACATGTATGTCTAGTAGGTCTTTTTTTTTTCTTTAATTATTTTCTGTGGAGTCCTTCTTCTCTCTCCCTCATGAAACGGTCAGGAGATTCTCCACTGCTCATTAACGTTCTATGAGTGGATCTTGGCAAGGCATTCAAAGAGTTGCTGAGATCTGTGTCCAAGTTGATATGCCATGAACAGACAGCTACTAAAAATGCCTGGTTGAGAGAATGAGGAGTCAGCTGTCACATGTCTACATGTGATATCTGGGTGCTACATGGAAGTCCACAGGGGGCTGACAGCCCTTGTCATAACGGCCTATTTAGAACTGATTTTGAGTTTGCACGTGGTCTTATAGCTGTTTCCAGTCAGTCAGAAAGAGTTGCAGCATTTCCCACAGCTGCATGCCAGGCGAGATATCTTTGGCTGTCTTTCTCAGCTTCTGGGCTGTCTGGACGGAAGCCTCCCTCAGGCCATTCTAATTTGCAGTTCCATTTACCAGTGGGCTGCTTTCATGTTCCTCTCTCGGCCAAACATTACTCCTACATGTTCACTCCATCATTGTGGGGCTGGGACAATGCATGCTTCAGCATTGGGAAATGGAATGTCTTTCAAAATATTCATTATTTTAAAAATACTATATTGATGGCTCCTCCTTCCTGTTCCAAACTGCTATGGTTTCCTATTGCCTATGATATCAAGTCTAAAGTCTCAATCCTGTTATTTAAAGTTGTTTACTTTTTGGCCTTAACCCACATGCATTCATTTATTCATTCATTCACCAAATACCACTTTGGCCTACAAATTTAAGGTGCTCCAGTAGCTTTTGTCTCCTACTTAAAATAATTTCCTTTCTACCCTTCCCTGAGGAGTCCATGAGAAATTTCGTCTTTATGCTGCCATCCATGCTAACCTGGGCTCCTGGATTTCTCTTTCCCTCTGCTCTGCCTAGTTGAATCCATTTCCTTTAGCTCTTAGCTCGCAAGGAATAGCACTCAAACAGTCACCTGGAAAAGAAGTTCAAGGAGTGGCTGTAAGGCTATACCTGGATTTAGACCAGAGCTGGCAAGACATCAAGTTCCAAGGCAGATCCCGGGACTAGCTGCTCCACCTCTCTTGTTTTGGCTGAATGGTCTCTATTTTTCTCATGCTATTGTCACTTATGTTGAGTGTTTGCTCCTCTGTTGACCAGCTCGTTCTATCTACTCATGGTTTTGGCTTGCCCTGGACTCTCTGGTTCCTCCGTTACCTTAAGGTAATACTGGAGGCAAGTCTTTTAGCATCTGCCTGTGCTGCCAGCTCTCTCATTTTGGTTTTTCAATTTCAGATTCCAGGAGGGAATCTGGTTGATGCAGATTATCTTTTTATGTGGGTCCAAGTTGTAGATCTCAGGCTGCCCAAGTATGAACCACACCCTTGAACCAGATGCGCTCTCTGGTTACTCAATCTTGGCTGGTGGGCAAGGATCCAGCTCCCTCAGTGGGGACCGGAATTGGGATATTTCCATATGGGTAGCTTCAGGCATGAGCTGGCACACACCTTTATTACAATGGCCTTGAAAGCCTAGCTCATGTAATTGCTGGGCATAGTGGCTTATGCCTGTAATCCTAGCACTTTGGGAGCCTGAGGCGAGCTGATCACCTGAGGTCAGAAGTTCAAGACCAGCCTGGCCAACATGGTGAAACCCTGTCTCTACTAAAAATACAAAAATTAGCTGAGTATGGTGGTGCATGCCTGGAATCCCAGCTACACGGGAGGCTGAGGCACAAGAATTACTTGAACCTGGGAGGTGGAGGTTGCAGAAAGCTGAGATCATGCCACTGCACTCCATCCTGGGTGACAGAGTGAGACTCTGTCTCAAAAAAAACCAAAAAACAAAAAACAAAACACAAAAGCCTAGCTCAGGTCATATCTCCTCTGTATTTCTCTTCTCAATTACTCCTTCACTTATTTAGTATTTATAATATTGTATTTTTAGTTATTTATGTCCATGCATTTGTCTTTTGTAAACTAGATGATTAATAACATAAGTTCTGAAACTTAGAAGCCCAAGAACCACAAAACCAAGGCTAAATGACCTCCCAACCTGAATTTTTAGTGGCATTATGATTTCAAATATTCTCTAGTACTGTCCCTGGAAATGTTGAAATATTTCAAGAATTCCAATGTTTTTGAACTTTTGTCTGCTTCTCAGAATATCTCATATGTGGAAGTGACACAAAAATTTTATGTCTCAATTTTTGAGGTTGAAAACATGGCTGCTGTATTCCCTAGATGTGGTGATGGAGGGCAGTTGACATTGGAGAGAGAATAAAGAAGCAGAATGTTTGGTTGGGTAACTCATTGACTATAGGGGAAGAGGAAGAGTGTAAACTTTATTAATAGAATTACCCATGTTTTCAGCTTGGATGCTTGATGGAAAATGGGAAGAGAATTCTAAAATCAGAAAAAGGGGGAAAGGTTGAATGTGATCCATATTTTATAGACCTTCAATATTACATTGATAATATTTATTTAGTGCTCACTCTTCATCATGCACTGGGCTAAGGCAGTTGATACCAACATGAATAAGACATAGTACCTGCCATCGAAGTGTTCTGTCCAGAGGGGGAGATATTTAGAAAAACAAAAGATTGTAATTTAATATAATGTGCTAAGTACCATAATGAAAAGAGACTCGTGCAAGATATAGTGGTAGGTCAAAAAGAGGAATAATCTAGACCTCTTGGGAAGGTCATAGGAAATTTAAGAGAAGACACTTAAGAAGAGCTGGGAAGGATGATCAGGTGATTGGGGAGGGCATTCTTGATGTCAGAAATATCTTTTGAAAGGTAGAGATAGCACTCAGAGGACTGATAGGAAATGAAGCTGAGATCAGATCCTAGAGAACCTTAAAAGGCAAGCTAGTGAGGCTGGATTTTATTCTCCAGGGGAACGGGAGCCATTGAAGAGTTTTAAGCATGATAGTAAGGTGGGCAGATTTGCAGTTATAAAATGATCACTCAGGTAGCAGTGTGAAGGATGAATTAGATAGGGATGAGACAGAAGGCAGAGAGCATGGTTAGGAGGTTGCTGCAAGAGTTCACCAGAGAGATTAAGAAAGTTGGATCTGAGGGAGCTGCAGTAGTGAGAGAAGAGAAGAGAAGGCTGGAGAGATGTTACAGAAATAGAATGCATAAGACTTGGCAACTGACTGGATGGAAGGATGGGAAAGGAGTCCTGTGTAATTGGGCAGATGGTGATAATAATATCTAGAACCAAAAATACAGAAGTTGGTTTTGGACAAACTAATGTTCTCCATCAGATTGCTGTTTCCCTGAGAACAGGGACTATGTTTTATTCACTTTTACATTACCTGTACCTAGTACAGTACAGGGAATGCCTACTGATTAGAGTTTTGAGCATGTGGATTTAAAACATCTGAGGGATATCCAGGTAGACAAATCTAGTACTTAGCTTTGAAATTCAAGTGAGAGAGAGATGTGAGCTGGAGAGGCACATTTGGGAATCATCATATATAATGATGAGTGAGCTCACTGAGGGAGTAAGACCAAAGGATGGTTGGGAAGAAGACCTTGAGTAATAGCAATATTTAAGGGGCAGGAAAAAGAAGAGGAGCCATTTGCAAAAATGAGAACATGGTGTCATGGCGTCATGGAAGCCAAAGTGCAGAGAGTATCCAGAACATGGAAGAGGTAAACAGGATCAAAGGTCACTAAGAGGTCATAGCTCCCAGGAAGTATCAATGCAGTTAACTGGCTGGGCTCTGGCCTCAGAATAATAGATTGCCATTCTAGCAAACCCAGTCCACATAGATACAGTCTCAGGCCCACGGCCTCACTTTCTTCATTCAAGAAGCCATAGCATCAGAAGACTAAATCTGTCCTACTTTTCACACAGTGCTCTTGTAAGGGTTGAATGAGATAACATGGTAGCAGCTCATAAAATTTTTGGCTTCAGGACTACTTTATACTCTTAACTTATCAATAACACAAACAAGCTTTGGTTTGCATATATCTTTCAAGATTTTCCATATTATAAATTAAAATAAGAAATTTTAAAAATTCAACTCATTTAAAATTAGCAATAATAAACCATTCTATGTTAACATAAATATTTCATAAAGCATCACTATATTCTCAAAAACAACTTAGAGAAAAGAGTGGCATTGTTTTATAGTTTTGTAAATTTCTGGAATGCCTGGCTTAATAGAAACAGCACTTTCTCCTATCTGCATCTGCATTCACTCTGTTATGATATCACATGTCATGTAACCTCTAGAAAACCCTACTGTACTCTTATGAGAGAATAAAAGCCACAAAGGGCAAATAACAACTTGGTATTCTTATAAAAATTGTTTTATTCTTAAAGATCACCTGAAAACATCTCAGTGATGCTCAGATATTCCCAGACCACACTTTGAGAATTGCTGATGTATGTGAATTCACATTGGAAGCTAGGAAGTTCACAAAATGGTGTTTTGATCACCCTGAAAACCTATACCCTGGGAATCAAAAAGGAATCTCTCTCACGTGGCTACAGTTTGCCCCCAGAAGAACATTGTATATGAATAACATTGTTCCAAACAGGCCAAGATATAGTTTCTAGTCCAGATTTCTTACTTTCTCCTTCCTGGCAATTAAATGAAAAATGTAAATGAGAATGTGCTATAAAAAGGCAGGCTGTTAATCCAAACTGTAAGTTAAGATCTTGTTATTTCCAGGCCAACCACAAAGAAAATAACTCTCTCTCTCTAAATATATATATATATATCCTTGCACTCTCTCTCTCTCTATATATATATTATGTATATATATATATACAGTGGCAGCAGCAAAGAAATATTTTGTGCTAGAAAATATCTATTTAACACAAAAGAAAACCAAGAATCAGTAATGAAGGAATAAAGGAACAAAAAAATACATAAGGTATATGGAAAAATAAACAGCAAAAGCACAAATTAAATTCTACCTTGTCAGTAATTACTTAAATGTAAATGAACTAAACTTCAACAAAAAAGCAGAAGTTGGCAAAATGGATTTTAAAAATCCTTAATTCAATTATATGCTGTCTAGAGGAGACACACTTTAGATTGAAAGACACAAATAGGTTGAAAATAGAAAGGTAGGAAAAAATATAACATGCAAACAGTACCCAAAAGAGAGAGAAAGCATACAGAAAAGAAAGTAGTTAAACTGTCTTTATTTGCAGATGACATGATCTTGTATAAAAAAAATCCTAATGAATCCCACTAAAAATTATTAAAACTAATAAACAAGTTCAGCAATTTTTCTGGGTACAAGATCAATATACCAAAATAAATTGTATTTTTATACGCTAGCAATGGACAATCCAAAAATGAAATTAAGAAAGTAATTCCAAGCACAATAGAGTCAAAAAGAATAAAACATTTAGGACTAAATTTAATAAAATCAATGCAATATTTGTACACTGAGAAATGCAAAACATCATTGAAAAAAGTAATAGAAGTTTTAAATGAATGGAAAGATGTACTGTGCTCATGGATTGGAAGGCTAATATTAAGACAGTAATATTCCCAAAATTGATCTTCAGGTTCAGTGCAATCTCACTCAAAGTCCCAGCTGCCTTTAAAAAATATATATAGAGAGATAGACAAGCGAATTCCTCAACTTAATATGGAAGTTCAAGAGACCCAGAATAGTCAATGCAATCTTGAGAAATAAGAACAAAGTTGTAGGACTCATATGTCCTGATTTCAAAACTTACTATGAAGCTATAGTAATGAAGACAGTATGGTACTAAAATAAGGATAGACACATAGATCAATGGAATAGAATTCACAGTCCAAAAAAAAGTCCCTTACATTTATGGTCAATTGATTTTTGACATGGCTGAAAAGCCAGTTTGGTGGGGGAAATAATATTCTTTTTAACAAATATGCTGGGACAACTGGATATTCACATACAAAAGAATAAAGTTGGGTCCCTACCTCACACCATATAAAAGTTAATTAAAAATGGATCATACATCTAATGTTAGAGCTAAAAGTATAAAACTCTTAGAAGGAAACATATTTGTAATCTTTGTGATCTGAAATTAGGCGATTTGTTTTTAGATATGAAATCAAAAGTACAAGCAACAAAAGAAAAATAAATAAATTGGACTTTATCAAAGCTAAAAATGTTGGTGCTTAAAAGAACACTTTTAAAAAAGTAAAAAGTTGACTCACTAAATTTGCAAATTATATCTTTGATAAGGGACTTAGGTCTAGAATATATAAAGAACTCTTACAACTCAACAATAAAAAGACAATCTAATTAAATGAGCAAAGGATATAAACAGACATTTCTTCAAAGAAGATATGCAAAAGGCAATAAGCACATGAAAAGATACTCAATATCATTCACCACCAGAGAAATGTAAATCAAAACCACAATAGGATACTGTTTCATACCCATAGGATAGCTATAATTAGTGTTGGAAAGATGTGAAGAAATGGGAACCCACATATTACTGGTGCAGATGTTATATAGTACAATCACTTTGAAAATATAACAGATAGAATAGTAAAGAATAAAGGGATATGTAGAATAAAGAACTCTTCTTTCTGGCAGTTACTCAAAAAGCTAATCATAGAATTACTGTATGACCCAGCAATTCCACTTCTGGGCATATAGCAAAGGGAAATGAAAGCATGCATTCATACAAAAAACATACCTGAATGCTCATAGCAGCATTATTTATAATAGCCAAAATGTAGAAAGAGCCTGATTTTCCATTAACTGATATATAGATAAATAAAATATGACATATCCATACAATAGAATATTATTTGGCTATAAGGAAAACGAAGTACTGATACATACTACAATGTTAATCAACCTTGAAAACAGTATGATGCAAGTGAAAGAAGCCAGACACCAAAGGCCACTTATTGAATGTATTTATATAAAATGTCTAGAATAGGCAAATCCATAGAAACAGAGTAGATTAGTGGGTGCTAGGGCTGCAGTGGGTAATTACTGCAATGACTGCGATTTCTTTCTGTGGTGATAGAAATGTTATGGAATTAGATAGTGTGATGGTTGTTAAACTTTGTGAATATATGGAAAGTCACCAAACTGTACCATTTAAAAGGGTGAATTTTACTGTATGTGAATTTTATCTCAAGGAAGCCATTTTTTTTTTTAACGCTAGGTGTTTTTGCACTTATCAGCAGTGTTACTTTTGTCTTCTTTCAACCCATCCTCTATCTTTGTTGCCATAATCTATACAGTTCCCAGGAGTCTAGAAGTTTGCTTCCAAGGAGGCCAAATCTGAGTTCTTTCTAATTTGGACTGTGGATGAAGATGCCGGTGGAGGTGGAAATAGCTTTGGAGAAGGGATCAGAAGATGGAATTTACATTGTGATTCTCTCCTTGAGCTTTGGCAAGTCACCTTGTTTCTCTGAGCTTCAGGTTTCTGTTCTGAGAATAAAAATGACCCTGGCCCTATGCACCTTTCAGGGTTGTAAGTGAGAGCAGACACCCTGTGAGCGATCTACTTACTAATTAATCCTTACTAAACTGTAAGCACTACACAAATATTAGTCTTCATGATTAGGATTTCCATAGCTTGATGCCAGGGTTTAAGGATTATGAGGGGAGATATAACCATCATCCCAGGCCTCTTTAATCACAAAACCCTAAGGAAGAACTGCTGGATCTCACGTTTTACTATTGTTGCCCTGAGCTGCCTGGGAACAATGGTGATACTCTCTAGTGCCTGAGAGATGGCTAGTGTTTATTTAGATTACCCTTCTTTTAAGGATTTTCACTTATTCAACCCACTGCTTTGCTCTTTTTAATTTATTTTTGGTGTTTAAAAGCATTGTTTATGAAAGCAAGGCATTCTTGAGCTTTGGTCAAACGTTGATACGTGTGGATCATGGATTAAAGGTTTACCCAACAGAATGATTTCTGACTGTCTTCCTAGAAGGAACACAATGGGTAGCATAGATTTTAACGTCAGCCTGGGTTTAAATTCCAGTTCTACGACTTTCTAGCTATAAGACCTTGAGCAAATTTCATTATTTAACATCTGTGAGCCTCAGTTTCCTTATCTATAAAACAAGGATTTCCAACTTTATTGGATTTTTGTGAGGATGAAAAAAGACGATACTTAGCCCAGGGTGCAGAATGCAGTAAGAAGTTAATAAATCTAGCTGTTATTACTGGGCCTGGACAATGAGTGATCAAGGTCAGAGTCTCAGCTTAGGAAAGAGGGTGGCAGGGCTGGTTTTGGCAAACTGGAAGGAAGAGGATTAGACAGTTATCAATTGCCTACTTTGTGCCAAGTACTTTTCCATATGCTCTGTCCCTTGATCTTCACAACTCTGAAATACAGCTATTAATTCATATTTACATGTGACAAAACAGGGGCTCAGAGAGATTGAATAATTTGTGTAAAGTCACACACATTATTAGTTGTCCATTTGAGTCCAAGCCTGACTGATTCCCAAGTCCAGGGTCTTTCTTTTATTCTGTGTGACCCCAACCCTTTTATGTTGCCTTGCATGGTCCCCATAACTAAACTGGCCTGCCCTTTCCCAAGTACCTTCACCTGTCACATCTCTCTCCTCCTCTTGCCTCCACCCCCAACCCAGCCAACCTCTGGATGCATGCCTTGCTTTCAGGTGTTTCAGGCAGAGCAGGACTTGCATGTGATGGGATGCTGTAGAGCTGGCCAAGGGCTGAATGAAGCGTTGAACCAGATGAACAAAGGTCTCTCCAACCTTATTCATCTTTCAAGACTCCTATCAAATGCCTTCTCTGAGTCCTCCAGGGGGAATTAGTTCTTCTTTCCTTTGTTCTCCCATAGTATCTTATCTAGACCTCTGTTAATATATTTACCATTTTATTTATTTATTAATTTTTTGAGACAGAGTCTCACTCTAGTGGCCCAGGCTGGAGTGCAGTGGCTTAATCTTGGTTCACGGCAGCCTCGAACTTCCTGGCTCAGGTGATTCTCCCACCTCAGCCTCCCCAGTAGCTGGGATTACAGGCATGCACTACCATATCTGGCTTTTTTTTTCTTTTTCTTTTTTTTTTGTATGTTTAGTAGAGACAGGGTTTTGCTACTTGCCCAGGCTGGTCTCAAACTCCTGGACTCAAGCAATCCACCTACCTTGACCTCCCAGAGTGTTGGGATCAGAGGCATGAGCCACTGCACCCGGCCATAATATTTAAACCATCTGTTTATTTGTCTTTCAAGCTGAGTACAGTCTGTATCTTTCCCATCTCCTAATCTGCAGCCTCAATTAAGAATTATTTAATGGAGGCTAGATATGGTGACTCACACCTGTAACCAAAGCAGTTTGGGAGGCCAAGATGGGAGGATTGCTTGAGACCAGGAGTTCAAGGCTGCAGTGAGCTATGATCACATCACTGCACTCCCAGCCTGGGCAACAAAGTGAAACTCTGTCTCTAAAAAAAAAAAAAAAAAACGAGAATTATCTAATGGAGAGCTTCTAAACATTTTTCCAAAAAGTGAAAACAATCCAAGTGTTGATCAACTTATAAATAAATAAGTAAAATGTTGTCTATTGATACAATGGTGTACTGTTTGGTAATAAAAAGGAATGAATTACTGATAGATGCTACAACATGGATAATCCATGAAAACATTATGCTAAGTGCAAGAAGTCAATCAAGAAAAGGCCGCATATCATATGATTCCATTTACGTGAAATGTCCAGAACAGGCAAATCTATAGAGACAGTAAATAGTTTACTAGTTGCCTAGGGCTGAGGAGGTTGGGAAGAAATGGAGAGTGACTGATATGGGTACTGAGTTTTTATTAGGGGTGATGAGATTGTTCTAAAATTGATTGTGGTGATGGTTGCACAATTCTATGAATATACCATAAACCTTTGAATTGTACACTAAATAGGTGAATTGTCTAGTGTGTGAATTATATTCCAAAAATATGGTTTTATATATATCTTGTATATAAAATATATATAATTAATTACATGTAATATGTATTTTATATATAATAAACTGAGTAGAGTCTATATGTTTCCCATCTCTTAATCTACAGCCTCGATTAAGAATTATTTAATAGAGGCCAGATGCGATGGCTCATGCCCGTACCCAGACTTTGGGAGGCTGAGGCAGGCGGATCACCTGAGGTCAGGAGTTTGAGACAAGACAGGCTAACATGATGAAATCCCCGTCTCTACTAAAAGTACAAAAATTAGTTGGGTGTGGTGATGGGCGCCTATAATTCCAGCTACTTGGGAGGCTGAGGAAGGAGAATTGTTTGAGCCTGGGAGGCACAGGTTACAGTGAGCTGAGATCGTGCGACTGTACTCCAGCCTGGATGATAGAGTGAAACTCTGTCTCAAAAAAAAAAAAAAAAGATGTGGTGGCCTCCATTATTTTTATATATATATATATATATGTAATGTAACATATTAAATGGTCTCCATATATGTATAATATATAATATATAATGTATGTATATCTGTATACTATATATAAAATACATATTATATATTATATAAAAATAGTATTATGTTATAGTATATGTTATATATGTACTGTTTTATATATATATAAAACAGAATTCAACAGTATTATTGGAATATAATTCATATACTAGACTATATATATATATATACACACACACATATATATATAAAGCTAAATAAAGAAGAGAGAGAGCACATAGTTTATTCAGCAAAGGAAGGAAGTTCTTCATGGCTGGATCATTGAGCACAAGGAGAGGAGTCCGAGAAATGAAGCTGAGAGAAAGGAAGGGGCCGGGTCTCAAACGGCCTTGTTGAGCATGTTAAGGAGTTTTGATTGATTCCAATCCGAGGCCATGGAAAGATTTGCAAGCGTTTAAATAGAGGGATGACATACTCAGATGCACAGTTTAGAAAGATCTCTAGGGATGTGGGTGAAGGCAGGTCTGGGGAAAGTCAGCCTGGAGGCAGGGAGACAGACATAGGGGCCTTGTCACAGGCACCTAGGTGAAAGTCAACAGTGGAAGGGATCAGGGACAGTGTAAGTAGAAGCCATAGGTCTTGAGTGTGGTTGGCTGTAGGAGATGAGAGTTGATGAGGGGAATGAAAGCTGCGTTTCAGCAAGGAGGAGTGGTTTAAAGTGTGCAGTTTCAGGTAGAGCTTCGGCAGGCTAACTGGCAGTGGCACAGATGAATATGAATCTCAGGACAGAGAACTGTGTTCTTGGCAGTGAAGTGAAGTCCTTGACAAGTGAGACAGAATAGAGCCTTGGAGGAGAGTTGAGTAAGGTAAGGAGACAAGAAGGACTGGTCCTGTCTAAAGTGTTCCTATTGTTCTTCTCAAGATGGTTCTTTGAGGAGTTTGGTTTTGAAGGAATGGTTGGTTACAAAAATAATAATAATAATAATACAAATTAAAAAAATAAAGGGAAGGTCTTGGCTGATCTTTCCACTTTTTGTGGCTTACAGATTTCTTTCAAGTGTTGGCTCTGAATTTCATAACTTTTCTCTGGAGCCTGGGTTTCTTTCTTTCCCTTCCTTGAATCGTTTCTCTTTCTTTCTTTGCTTTCTTTTGTTCTCTTTGGTTTTTTAATTTAATCATTGACGATGGCTAGGACCCTCTTGTGGGGAAAGTCTTTTGGTATTTGATCTGAAGCAGAATTTTGGGATATCAAGTCCTGTGTTCTTCCAGGCAGGTTCCTGGAGTGCTCAGCTCAAGTGACTGCTGAAATGCTAGAAAGTTTTCTGCCTCATGGTTCATTAACCAGAAACATCCATTTTTGCCTATCTTCAGGAGCCTGTTACTTCACTCAGTGTAAAAGACTTTGAAGTTTAGAAGTGGTAGTACAATCCTTAACATAAGTCCTTTGAAAACCACTTTGGAAATCTGTTGGGCAGTATGCACTGCAGCTGAACACGTGCATTCCCTGTAACCCACCAAAGTCACTCCTAGGTATAGGCCCCACAGAAACCTGGACATATACTCATCAAAAGACAAGACTTGTAGTTGTGCTATGGATAATAACTATAAGCTGGAGACAACCCAAATACCTATTGATAGTTGAATGGAGGAATAGATTGTGGTCTCATCACACAATGGAATACTATACAACAATAAGAATGAACCATATACAACCACACACAAAAATATTGAGAGGTGACAACATGCTAGCAGCCCTCGCTCACTCTCCGTGCCTCCTTGGCCTCAGTGTCTACTCTGGTAGTGCTTGAGGAGCCCTTCAGCCTGCCGCTGCACTGTGGGAGCCCCTCTCTGGGCTGGCTGAGGCTGGAGCTGGCTCCCTCTGCTTGCGGAGAGGTGGGGAGGGAGAGGCGCCAGCAGGAACCGGGGCTGCGCACGGCACTCGCAGGCCAGTGCAAGTTCTGGGTGGGCACGGGCTCAGCAGGCCCCACACTCAGAGAGGCCAGCCTGTGCCACTGGCCCCAGGCAGTGAGGGGCTTAGCACCCAGGCCGGCAGCTGCAGAGGGTGTGCCAGGTCTCCCAGCACTACTAGCCTGCCTGCGCCGCACTTGAATTCTCACCGGGCCTCAACTACCTCCCTGCAGGGCAGCGCTCGGGAGCTGCAGCCTGCCATGCCCGAGTGCTCCACCATGCCTGAGTGCTCCCCCTTCTCCCCCCGGTTCCTGCACGGCCCCAGCCTCCCGGACCAGCGCCACCCCCTGCTCTGGGCACCCAGTCCCATCGACCCTGGCATGGCCCTGGTGCAGAATCCACTAGGTGAAGCCAGTTAGGCTCCTGAGTAGGGTGGGGCCTTGGAGAACTTTTATGTCTAGCTGGAAGATTGTATATGCACCAATCAGCACTCTGTGTCTAGCTAATCTGGTGGGGACCTGGAGAACTTTTATGTCTAGTTAGAGGATTGTAAGTGCACCAATCAGCACTCTGTGTCTAGCTAAAGGTTTGTAAATGCACCAATCAGGGCTCTGTGTCTAGCTAATCCAGTGGGGACTTGGAAACTTTTATGTCTGGCTAGAGGATTGTAAATGCACCAATCAGCACCCTGTCAAAACGGACCAATCACCTCTCTGTAAAATGGACCAATCAGCTCTCTGTAAAATGGACCAATCAGCTTTCTGTAAAATGGGCCAATCAGCAGGATGTGGGTGGGGCCAGATAAGGGAATAAAAGCAGGCTTCCCAAGCGAGCAGCAATAGGCTGCTCAGATTTCTTTCCATGCTGTGGGAACTTGTGTGTTTGTTCTTTGCAATAAGTCTTGTTGTTGCTATTTCTTTGCGTCTACTCTGCTTTGATGAGCTGTAACGCTCCACGCTGCTTTTATGAGCTGTAACACTCTCCGTGAAGGTCTGCTGCTTTACTCCTGAAGCCAGCAAGACCACAAACTCACTGGAAGAAACAAACAGCTCTGGACATACTGTTTTTAGAAGCTGTGACACTCACTGCGGAGGTCTGCAGCTTCACTCCTGAAGTCAGCAAGACCACAAACCCACCAGGAGGAGGAAACTGTGGGCACATCTGAACATTGGAAGGAACAAACTCCGGACACACCATCCTTAAGAACTGTAACACTCACAGTGAGGGTCAGCGGCTTCATTCTTGGAGTCAGCAAGACCAGGAACCCACCAATTCTGGACACAATATGGATGAATCTCAGACATGATGTTCAGCAAAAGAGGCCAGACATAAAAAGCACTTACTGTACAAATTTTATTTACATGAACAGGTGAAAGGGGTAGTGACTAGAAGTTGGTATTGGGGGGTTTTTCTGTGCTGGCCATGTTCTGTTTGAGTTCTGCTCACGTGAGTGTGGAGGTTCAGCAGGCTGTACTGTATACGTGCTTTTATAAAACGTGTATCGTACTTTAATAAAATCTTCTTTCTATTTTAATTTTTTTAGGTTCAGACTTTTGCTGTTACCTAACAAAGCCTATTGTTATGTTTTATCCAAAAGGTGTTACTATAGGTGTGGTTATAACAGTGCCAAATAATTCTGATTATCACTTTTTGGCACCAATATGTAATCCAGTGCTTACTCAGGACTGGTGGTGAAAGTGGACTGTCCCACGTGCAGGCAGGAGTGTGTTGTCTGTGGGGAATTTTTTTTTGGATGAAGTTTCATTCTGTTGCCTAAGCTGATGCGATCTCTGCTCGCTGCAACCTCCACCTCTTGGATTCAAGCGATTCTCGTGCCTCAGTCTCCCATGTAGTTGGGACTACACGCACTTGCCACCATGCCTGGCTAACTTTTTTTTTTTTTTTTTTTTTTTTGAGACAGTGTCTTGCTTTGCGGCCCAGGCTGGAGTGCAGTGGCGTGATCTTGGCTCACTGCAGCCTTCGCCTCCCAGGTTCAAGCCATTCTCCTGCCTCAGCTTCCTGAGTAGCTGGGACTACAGGCGCGTGCCACGTCGCCTGGCTAATTTTTTGTATTTTTAGTAGAGATGGGGTTTCACTATGTTGGCCAGGCTGGTCTTGAACTTCTGACCTCGTGATCCACCCGCCTCGGCCTTTGGAAGTGCTGGGGTTACAGGCATGAGCCACCGTGCCAAGCTGTGTGCAGGGAATTTAAAACAATAATAAAATGGACTAAGAGTGAGTTTGCTTTTTAATTGTTAGTATGCACTGGCAACTCTTAACAATATCGGTGATAAAATACACCCCTCTCCCCAGTAAATAATTTGCTAATCTAAGTTCTAAACAATTGCTGGGACTACTGTTGAGCTGAACTGGCTGTTCCCACTGCCCTGCCCTTAGCAGGCCAATGACAGGAGTAATAACTGTCATTATAGGTGTAGGTATTTGTAGGTATGTGCATTGTATCAGAGACTGAATTTGGTCCTTTTCGTACATAGGTTTTATTTTTCCTAAGATCTCTCTTTCTGTCATCCAGGCAGGTGTGCAGTGACACAATCATGGTTCACTACAGCCTTGCCTCCACCTCGCTGGGTTCAAGACATCCTTGCACTTCATCCTCCAGACTAGCTGGGACTACAGGCTCCCGCCACCAAGCCCAGCTGAGTTGTGTATTTTTTGTGGAGACGGGTTTCACCATGTTGCGCAGGCTGGTCTCAAACTCCTGGGCTCAGGAGATCACCTGCCTCTGCCTCCCAAAGTGCTGGGATTACAGGTGTGAGCCACTATGCCTGGGCAGTGTATAAATCTTACTTACACCTCAGAGCTGTATGCATTAGGTATTATCATTCCCATTTTACAGACGAGAAAACTGAGGGTTGTAGAAGTTAAGGGACTTGCTCAAATTCACTCAGCTAGTAAAGATAAGAGGGAGGGAGGATGTATCTAAGTCTCCTGAGTCAAAGCCCACTTTTCCACTGGGCTTTTCTGTCCCTGGGTACCAACTGCCACATGGAAGGCCCTTGATATGTATTCGCTGAATAAAAGGGTAAGTGGGTGAAGACTTGATCGTTTTTTAAATTAATTTACTTTTTTATTTTTTAAAATGTCAATTTGTATTTTAGATTTGGGGTACATGTGCAGGTTTGTTACATGCATATAACAAACTCATTAAAAGATAATACTTGTAGTTGCACTATTGATAATAACTATAAATTGGAGACAACCCAAATACCTATTGATAGTTGAATGGAGGAATAGATTGTGGTTTCGTCACACAATGGAATACCTCAATGTGTGATGGTGAGGTTTGGGAAACGATTGATCCCATCACCCAGGTACTGAGCATAGTACCCAATAGTTAGTATATCAACCCTTGGCCCCACTGTCTCCCTCCCTTTTTAGTAGTCCCTATGTCTATTGTTGATATCTCTATGTCCATGAGTGCCCCAGGTTTAGCTCCCACTTATAAGTAAGAGCATGTGGTATTTGATTTTCAATTCTTGTGTTAATTCGCTTAGGATAATGGTCTCCAACTGCATCCATGTTGCTGTAAAGGATATGACTTCATTCTTTTTGTGGCTGCATAGTATTCCTATGGTGCATATGTACCACATTTTTTTAAATCCAGGCCACCATTGATGGGCACCTGGTTGATTCCATGTTTTGGCTACTGTGAATATGGCTGCAATGAACATATGAGTATATGTGTCTTTTTGGTAGAACAATTTATTTTGTTTTGGGTATATACCTAGTAATAGGGTTGTGGGTTGAATGGTAATTCCGTTTTTAGCTCTTTGAGAAATCTCCAAACTGCTTTCCACAGTGGCTAAAATAATTTACACTCCCACCAACAATGTGTAAGCATTCTCGTTTCTCTGCAGCCTCACCAGCATCTTTTGTTTTTTGGCTTTTTGATAGTAACCATTCTGACTGGTGTGAGATGGTATCTCATTGTGGTACTGAGTTGCATTTCTCTAATGTTGATCATTATTTTATCTCAAGGAGGAGGTTTCACATGAATATAACTTCTTGCCTAAGTTGGTTTAGGTAAGAAGACTCTTCATGTGCCTCTTTCTTTCAAATTTTAAGGGTAAGTCTCTTGAAAAGTATAGTTATTTACCTGGTTATGTTTCATATATGTAATCTACATCTCATAAATATTTTAAGTAGTTTTTATGACTCTCATCTTACAGATGAGGGAACTTTGGCTTGAGCACTCAAGTAATGAAGCAATGGTCATGCAGCTAGTATGAGTGTAGGAATTAAGAGTGGTTACTGAAATGAACTTTGAGGTCTAGAAGACCAGCGTTGGCTTTACCTCTTAGCAATGTGACTTCAAAAACATTAGTGACAGTTTTTGAATCTCAGGTTTATAAATCAAACAGGACTTCTATAAAATAGGAATTATACTAATGTTTACCTAAGAGGCTGCAAACTCAAATGCCTGCAGGAGCCAGGAGTAGGGAGCTCTGCAGTGTTGGTTAATCACTTGGCTCTTGCCTGGTACAATACTGAGGGAGGCAGTGCTGGGAATGGAGGCTGGGTTGGACTTCACTTTTCAGGCCTGTGCTCATTCATTCCAGCATTCTCTCAGTCAGTATTTCTGGAGCACACAGGATGTTTAGCATGGGTCTAAGCTCTGGAAATGCAAATTTGAATAAGGCTTACACCCTTTCTGCTTTTGAGGGAAATAAACATGGAGACAACCAATGAAAACATAGATTATATCTTTAAGTTCTGGGAATCTCATCACAGCAATTCTAAGACTAAAGAGGCTGTGCTCTTGGAGCACATATTCTATTTTTTAGTAGGACAATACCAAAATGATTCCAGCCTGGCAAGGAACTCTGTTTCAGTAAAGCCCTGGAGAAAGTGCATTTTATAATATTCCTCTGGAATTCATTGGGCACTTACAGACACTCAAGGCTGGGAGTCAAGTCATTGAGTCAGTCAACAAACCTGTAGGCACAGTGCTGCTCACCCGCAGTAGGCTCTTTGGGCCTGATGAAACATGGGACAGCAATGAATGTGGGCCCAGTCCTGTCCTCTAGAAGTTCACAGCCTAAGATAGGCAAGCACATTCAGATAGACACCTACAGACCAGAATAATAACATCACCCAAGCAGCACACTCCTGGGTCTCTGCATACCACACAGTATCTCTCATACCTCCTAGATCCCCCTCATCCACCTATTTTTGTCTTTTCTGCCCAGCACTCACCTCTGCCCTCATTCACTCTCTTTCCTGGAAAACCCAGGCCAGGAGCTTTCTCCCCCACTGTTCAAAATGAACCTATGAACACATGTTCAATATGTTTATCTTTGGGCTTCCTGAACAAATACTTCAGTCTATTCGTGGACACACACCTCGTTCAGTTCTTACCACTGCAGGTCGCTGATGTGGGCCTCCAGCTGCTTGTTTATGTGTGTTCTTGGTTGTTTGAGGGTCACTTGTGTTTATCTGTGTGGGTGGGAGCAGAACAAGATATGTGAGTAGTTGTGAGTAAGATCCATCTTAGGCCAGACTTGGTGGCTCAGGCCTGTAATTGAAACACTTTGGGAGGCTGAGGTGGGAGGATCGACATGATGCTGGGAGTTGGAGATTCACCTGGGCAACATAGCAAGAGCCTGTCTCTAAATAAATAAATAAGTAAATAAATAAATAAATGAATGATTTATCTAGTTTCAGAAAGGACTCCAGTGGCCTATTTGGATAATAAAAAAATAAAGCAGTATAAGTTTAAAGTAGTGAGAAAAAAATAAGAAAATTAGAAGTCAGGGCTAAGCGGAACACGAGTCAGGCAAAAAGAAAACCTGCATTCCATAGTGACCTCTCACTCACTGGGTGAATAATGTGTGAGTATGAATGTGTGGGTTTTAAGCTAGGAGTATTCCAGATACTTGTACATCTATTTCTTGTCCTCCCAGGGTTGACTGAGTTCTCTGTCCCAGTTCCCCTCAGTCTTACTTGGTGGGGGACGAAGGGGGAGAGATTCATTGCTCTCCCATCCCAGCAATCTTATCGTCTCCTTCATCACTCCACAACTGTTCCTTTTTTCTGTTTTGGCTTTTTGTTCAGGTGTGTTTTGGGAGTCGTGACTGAAAGATTAGCCAGGGTAGAGGAGGGAGAAAACACTATCTCTCTTCTCATCTGCCCAGGAAGGCCTAAGGGAAGAGGAGGTGTTGCAGGAGATGGTGGGACAATGGAAGAAGGATGCTCGGCAGAAGGCAGGAGCAGAAGGTCACTCTAGTGACTTGGAAGAAGTGTTGGAGGTGAGCATGGGATAGGAAAGATCAAATCATTGGAGGAAAGATGAGAGAGACCTTTGGAACAGAGAAAAGCTCCAGGCCATATCCCGGAATGCCAGTAGGGAGCCTGAGGCGGGCTCCACAAGGAGGGCTGCTGGTGGGTGTGCCCTTGTTGGCTCCAGGGTGAGGACACCAAGGGAAGGCAGGGAGGATGAGCTCCATTCCACGAAGAATGAGGCCAGTGTCTTGGCTGAGACAGTGATGGGGTAGGCTGACCAGATTTGTATCAGAAATTACTTAAGCTAAGCAGAGCCAAACATCCAGATTCATGGGTGTGGTTATTCCTTAGCAGCCTGGAGACAGCCAGGGCCCTGGAAGATGAAGAGACCAGTTCTGAAGTCCTGGACTGTGTTATCTACAGAAAGGCGCCGTTGATTTCTTGAGGCTTTTGTGCAAAATAATACAATGAGGCCTCGACAGACCCTTGCGATTCCATCCATTAGTGTTGTTAACTAAACCCATTAGACTTGCATAGGGGCCTTTGACTTCCTGAAGAAAAGCCACCTTATTGTTGAAGGATAATGAGGCCCATGGCCCTACCTGCATTGAGATGGTCCAAAGGTGACCAAGAGTGAACAGAGTTGAGGGAAAGAGCCAATCCTTGCCCGTTCTCTCCCTTGTCTCTCTTTACTGGAAAAATACCATCTACTTTGTTACTGCGTTGCAGGAAACTCAGGACTTATTAGAGGGTCACCCATGAGTTTGGCTAGTTCACTGTAATAGCATAAGATACATCAAAGTTTAATTGCTTGAGAGAAAAGCATGTGTTCTGTGTGAGGCTGGAAAGGGTCATGGAAGGAGAATGAGATGGATTATGAGTTCATGCATGAGCATGGAAGCTGGAACCACTCCAGACCTTCTCATTCAAAGCTCCTACTATGTTCCCACCACCTGCCAAGCTCCCATACTTTTCCTGGATTTTTCCTCATGATCTGGAATGGGTCTACGGATGTTTATGGAAGCCTTTTGATCAAGTGTCGTGCCTTTTACAAGGGTGTAGCAACTGTTTCAGTTTCTAGTGTGACACACAAATTTTGTCACTGTTTTGGAATGTGCTTGGTGGGAGGTGGCAATCAGGTTATTGGATGATAGCTGATGCTTATGGATTGAAGGTTAGAGGAGAGTGACCTAGGTAGGAACTTTAGAGACAGAAAACCCTGTGTTTTTCTCTGCATGTAAGTTGTAACTGACTTCCAGGAGAGGGATTCCAGTGTTCTGGATCCTGATATATAAGAAGATATAAACATGAAGGAATAAAAATTTGGGTTATACCTCTTCAGTTTTCCTTTTTATTAAACCTCTATGTCTTGGAAGAAACACAGCAGATTCTCACACTCTGGAGATATCCATAATTAAGTTCTACATGTTGAGGATGAACAGTTCTTAATGGAATCTGTGATTTGAGGGCTCTGGGGTAGGGCTTGACACGTGAACGGAGGAGTGAGCTTCCAGGTGTTTTTCCTCACATGTGAAATTGCACTTGCCAGCATACTCCAAAGAGTTCTGGAAATTACCACGCTTTCCTCAATGTGACTGAGAAAAATTGATACGCTGGAAACAGGCATGCAGGGTAATTTGCAAAATCTCAGAATCAGGGAAGCTATAAACATGGGCATTTGCAGTCCTAAGTTGCAACATGTTTCTGACTCAGTCTCCTGCCAGTGTGGATTTGTACTTGCCCATGATTTGTTGTTTCTGGCTTACCCTGGGGCACTGGAGGGCTTGGAGACTTCTGCCAGAACACCTAGGATATGTAAAGAATTCCTGCCAGAAAACAATAAAAACACTACCAACCTAACACAAAGGGGCTATGCTTGCACTGTTTGAGAAAACACTACCTTCTTGGAGGACTCCACTGTCAGCTGGTAAAAGGCAAGATCAGTCCCTCTATGACCAGGTAGCTTCTGAGGGTTCCCATGATCTTGGGCTGTCCAGCCCTGACACCCAGACAGCTGTATGCAGTTGGTTATCAGGGGAATGTGTGAGAAAATATAGATGAATTACTAGTTTTCACTACTGGAAAACACCTGAACATCTATAACCAGTGAAATCTTGCTTCTTTATACACTATCTTAAAGATCATCATATGTAAATTATCTACCTAGTAGCTTTCAACAAATTTAAATGTTGAGCTGCTTAATAATAATCTCTGAATTTGCCCTTTCTCCTGCTTCTACAGAGAGCTCTTGCATGGTGGTAGAACCAAGGACAGCCTAGACCTTCTGATTGTCAACTCCTTGTTCCATTGGGTCCAAACCTACATGTCTGAACTCTCATCAAAGACTTGTCGAAGTTATTAATAACTGGGGAACATGTATTCAGTAATTACACGCATCAGGCTCCATGCTTTCTGTGCAGTATGTAAATTGATCCATTGTCATACTAATTATAAATGGCTAGTATTATTGCTGCTTTACAAATGAGGCTTATGACACACAGGGAGCTAAATAATTTGCCTAAGGTCACACCACTTGTAAATGGTGAAGCCAGGACTCAAGGCCAGGTCTGGCTACCCCTGAATTTGATACCTGTATCCTCTATATCTCTGTTTTCTCCCAGACCAAGGTCTCTGTACCTCTCTGCCAACAGAGAAAAGGGTTCATTCATTCATCAAATGTTTGTTGAGCATCTACTGTGACTCAGGCAATATCCTAGATCAAGGATTGTTAAACTTTTTCCATAAAGGACCAGAGAGCAAACATTTTAGGTTTCCTGGGTCATACGGTCAGTCACTGTGATTCAACTCTGCTGTTGTAGTATAAGATTGTGAAAGCAGCCATAGACAATATGTCAATGAATGAGCATGGTTGTGTTCCAATAAAATGTCACTTGCGAAAGCAGGCTGTGGGCTGGGTTTGGGCCAAGAGTTCTACCCCTGCTGTAGGCACTAGAGTTATAATAGCAAAAAAATAAAATAAAATAAAATAAAAACACAAAAATGCCTGCCTTTGTGGTTCTTCCATTCCAGAATGGGGAAGTAATTGTATTTCTGGCCCGTTTATCATGTAAAAATTGTCATAGGATCTTGGAGTTGCTGAGTGCCTAGAGGTGATCTATTCAGCATTTTCCTTCCAGGGCAGCTTTCCACTCAGAACTCTCTTGGCTGGTGAGGGTTCATTCTGTGTGCCCGGATCTAGTGTCACCTCACCTTCCAGGGGACCCATCCTTGTCACATAGTCCTTGCTTATCTGTCTTCCTGACAATTTAACTCACATCCTACTCTGTTTGGGCAGAGGGCCCCACATTTTAGCACATCATAATCACTTTTGGGGCTTGAAACACTTTGATGGGCTCCACTCTCGAGATTCTGATTCAATACGTCTGGAGTGAGGCCCAAGATTTTCCATTTCTGACAAATTCCCAGGTAATTCCAATGCTGCTGGTTCCTGGACCACACTTTGAGAACCAGTGTTCTGTAGCAGCAACAAGTGAGCCTAACAACTCCTCTTTCAGTTTTTTCAGATATTTGATCATCGGTCCTGCCTAAGTCTTCCGGCAAACCTCCAAGGCCCTTTGACTTCTCTGCCTATGATAAGTAACTTAGAAATGACAAGCTCTGCCACCACCAGTTGGGTTGAATACCTGGGATACAATGCTGGTAGCCACCAAGGTCACTGCAATTATACATAAACAATGAAAAACAGTGAAACCATGTCTCAGGGACAAAGGGGTAAGAACCAGTGCAATGCTGAGACTGTGGAAAAGAACGTTGTGACAGCTGTCAGCAAAAGCATTTCAGTTCCCCTTCTGCATGTGACTTTGGGTCAGTCATTTCCCCTCCCTGCCTGTCAGCTTTCTCATCTGCAACGTGAAAGTAGTCTGAGGTCTTTCTAGCAGTGGGAATGCTGATATTCTTTAGTAGGTGGGGAAATCTAATAGACATCCCCAGTACCTCCCTCCTGGGGATATCCTAGGGGAACACTTACCCAGGTTGCTCTCCACTGCCAGCAGTATGCAAGATCTGCCTATATGTCAACTGTACATTCAGTTCTGTTTTCTCCCATGAGTTGCTTTGCACTCACTGAGTTTGTGTTCAAGCCTGATGTATTATCATCACTGGCTTACGTCAATTAAGCTCCTTTCCTTTGTTCTAGATCTATGAGCAGAATGTTGTTTTGGGACCTCAGGTCAGCATTTTGTAAACCCACAGTGGTAATCTCCTGTTTCTGCCTCTTGGCCCTGTGAAGTAATTCTGTTGGCTTCCAGGACTTTTGCAGGGCCTAACAGTTCGGAAGCTCCAGGACCATCTAAGGTGACTTAAGACTCTTCTTCCATCCTGAGGTTCAAATCTCAGCCACAAAGCAAGAGATCCATGGTTCCTGGCACCTGGCTTCTGGAAAGTTAAACTGTCATCTACCTCATTGTCTGATCATGCAGCTCAGTAGCCCTTCAGTTTAACACCTACAAAACGAATATCACGGAGGGCTCTTGGCAAGGTTTCTTTAGCCCAGGAAAATGTAACATTCAAATTCTGGGCAATATTATCATGTGAGTTCAGTTTCCTTCCTGCGAAAAGCTTCCCATAACAATTCCCGTAAGAAGAATTAATCTGGCATAAGGAGTTTGGGCAAAGAAGGCTGCTAGGTGGGTCAGCCATCCAGCCATCCTCAAAAGTTGTGTAGCAGGAATCTGGTGAGCAACTGAGTTAGTGGCTGCTGGTAGGAAGTTCTGAGGGCATTGGAAAATAAACCTGGTGAGGGAGGAGAAAGTACTGCTTAGACCAGCAGCAACTTTGATATGCTTGGTTCATGTAACAGTTACTTATTCTTTCTAAGCCACCTATAATTATTTCCAGAAGAGGCAATCAATCTCAGTAAAGTATTCAGATTCTGGAGTCAGACCACCATGGGTTTTTAATCTTGGCCCTGTGCTTTTCTCACTGTGTGCCCTTGGTCAGGTTTCTTAATCTCTTGAAGCCTTTGTTTTTTCTCTTTGTAAATGAGGAAGATAATACCTACCTTTCCAGAACTGAGGGTTACGGGAGATGATATACATGACAGTGTTCAACCTATAGATGTTAATACTATCACAACCTAGTTCTGGAATATTAGCCCAATTGCTTAATGTGCAATAAGCCTTCAATAAATGTCTTGTGATTAAGTTAGATACTATGGGTAGACATCCCAATTATTGTTTACAAAATATGTGGTAAGAAGTAAAGAATGTATTTATTGGAGTTCTTCATTCAACAAACCCTTTTATCTCTGAGTAATCTACAGTGCGTTTAGAAGTTTAGAGACCAAGAACATGTGTGAAGTTTAGAATTCCATAAAGAACATTCATACAGAAGGAATCTCAGATGTGGTATACTGAGTCTAACCCACAGCCTACCCAAGGTCATGCAGCAGATTACTGGCAGAGCAGGGAATAGGTACCATCTGACTGGAATTGCTCCAGTGCATGTGTTTTCTCTGTTGCTTTACAGACCACTTTTGGGCCACGTCATTAAAACCACTCAGGCTAATGGTGCCAAAGCCACAGTGACCTTCATGCTTCAGAGGCCAGGGCCAGAACAGACACAGGAGGGAGCTGGCGGTAGGGTGGAGAGTAGCTCAAGGAAGTGGAGAGGCAGTTCTGCAGGCCTTTCTCAACTCAA
This sequence comes from Hylobates moloch, assembly GCF_009828535.3. NCBI lineage: Eukaryota > Metazoa > Chordata > Mammalia > Primates > Hylobatidae > Hylobates > Hylobates moloch. The sequence goes on from NW_026652280.1 coordinate 111,447,745, forward strand.
CCCCCTCCTCCCCACACCTTATCTTTGGCCCATCCTCCTTCCACCGCACCTGTTCATAAGTACAGATATTTGAAGACCTCAGCCTCCTTACTCATTCAATCCGTATGTCATCTGCTTTCCCTTCATGGGAAAACAACTGCCAGAAAAACACTGTAAGGGCAGCCATAAAACTTTCATTGACTCTACTATTTTTGCATCTTTGGTGTTAAAACTTTTGACTCTATCCTGATCAGCTCTCCCTCTCCCTCTGTCAGGTGGTTGCCTTCCCTGGAAACCCATCTGTTCCCAAAGATTCGCTGCAGCAGCATTTGCTAGTTCCCTTGTAACCTCCCAACACTCCCCCAGTGCCCCTCAGGCATTCCTACTGGCCTCAGGTTTCAATCATGAGGTACAACTGGGTTTTGATTTGGAGACCTGGAGGCTTTGGGTTCTATAATGAGCCATAATTTTTTTCTCTCTATTTATACCACAATTTATTTTCTTCCCTCAACTCTCTTTTTCAATAAAACTAGGTCCTTGAGGGCAAGAACATAGGCTTGTTCTCTTTGTGACCTGCAACTGCCTCCTTGCCTGGAGCAGTGCCTGTCGTGTAGCAAGTGTCAGTACATGGGTGAATAAACCCCGGAATGCTTCTCTCTTCTAAGACTTCATTATTTTGCTAGGGCTTCCCTGGATGGGCTTGGAAAGAGAAGCAAGGAAGGCTCAGAAATAGACTGTTCAATGTAGGGGTGCTACAATACAGGGGGTTTTTTGGTGCTGGAATCAATTATTCCTGAAAGGTTGCTAGTGGGGAATCAGCTCTCTTTAGTCAATACCAAGCTTTGCAAGTAGTTCCTTTTTTTTTTTTTTGAGACAGAATCTCTCTGTGTTGTCCCAGTTGGAGTGTAGTGGCATGATCTCGGTTCACTGCAATCTCTGCCTCCCAGGTTCAAGTGATTCTCCTACCTCAGCCTCCCAAGTAGCTGGGATTACAGGTGCCCACCACCATGCCTGGCTAATTTCTGTATTTTTAATAGACACAGGGTTTCACCATGTTGGCCAAGCTGGTCTCTAACTCCTGACCTCAAGTGATCTGCCTGCCTCAGCCTCCCAAAATGCTGGGATTACAGGCGTGAGCCACTGCGCCCAGCCAAGTAGTTCGTTTTATGTAGGAATACTAGTGTCAGTCATCAAAGGGTTTAAGAAAGTGTTTTTTTCATAATTTTTCAGATAATATATTTTTTCCTCTGATCCATCTATCTAACGTTTATTGAAAGCCTTTTACGTAAGAAGCACCATGCTGACAGTTTAAACCACAAAGATGAGTGAAGCACAGACCTGCACTAAGGATCACTTACAGCTGTCACCTTCCTAATACATCAATTCAAAGACAATGGAGTGTAAGGAAAGATAAGTGTGCAGAGTATTATGGGGACGCTGCAGTGGTCACTAGACTAGCTTGGCAGTACCGCATGGGAGTAAGGCCTTAAATAACAGAGAGAGTGGAGAAAGAACACTGAAAGCAGAGGAGCCAAACAGCAAGAGCAAAGGCCTGGGAAGAGGGCCATGGTGGCAGGTGCATAGGAACTGCCAGCTCATCAGTGCTGCCAGGGCATGAAGTAAGAGGCAGGCGGTGGCCAGAGGAGACAGAGAGGTATACAGGGGATATCTTGGAGAGCCTGATCAGCTACTAGAAAACAAAATGCATTTGTTTATTTGTATTTTAAAATACAATCAATATAGGTATACTCCCCCCAAATTTTAAAAAGAAAAATTTCAACTAGAAACCTATTAATATAAAATGAATCTAAAATTCTCTCTCTTTGACCACCTCCCTGTCCCCAGTTCTTTTTTCACAAAGGAAATAAAAACAACTTCTAAGTCATCTTTGCAGGAAAGAAAAATGCATATACTAGAATATTTGAATATTTACATGTACATATTTTTTATTTACACTAATGATCATGTACAATGTTTATTATTCTGCACTTTGATATTTTAGGTGTTTTCTTTTTACCTTATGTATTAGAAGTCTTCTTAACTTATCAATAATAACCTTGAATGTAAATGAATTATATTTTCCATTTAGAAGCTAGAGACTGGCTGAATGGATAAAACAACAAGACCCAAATATATGCTAGCTCCAATAAACTCACTTCACCTATAAAAACACTCAACTGAAAGTGAAAGGCTGGAAAAAGATATCCCATGCAAATGGAAACCAAAAGTAAGCAGGAATAGCTATACTTATATTACACAAAATAGACTTCAAGTTAATTGCTGTATGAAAAGACAAAGAAGAACATTATATATAATAATGAGACCAATTTAGCAAAAGAATATACAAATTATAAATACATATGCACCCAACAGTGAAGTACCCAGATACATAAAGCAAATATTAGATCTAAAGAAAGAGATAGACCCCCATTACAATAATAGTTGGGGATGTCAACACCCCACTGTCAGCATTGGACATACCATCTAGACAGAAAATCAACAAAGAAACATCAGATTCAATCCACACCATAGACCAAATGGACCTAACAGACATTTCCAGAACATTTCACCCAACAGCTGCAGAATACACATTAATTTCATCAGTACATGGAACACTCTCCAGGGCTGACCATATGGTAATACACAAAACAAGTCTCAAAAATTTTTTAAAAATCAAACTCATATCGAGTATTTCATCTGACCATAATGAAGTAAAATGACATCAATAACAAGAGGAACACTCAAAAGTATACAAATACATGGAAATTAAACAACATACTCCTGAATAATCCATGGGTGAAGGAAGAATTTAAGTATAAAATTAAAAAATTCCTTGAAACAAATGAAAATAGAAACACAACATACCAAAATCCATGAAACATAGCAAAAGCAGTATTGAGATAAGGTTATAGCAATAAATGCCTACATCAAAAAACTAGAAAGATTTCAAATAAACAACCTGAAAACTTCAAGGAACTAGAAAAACAACAACAAGCCAAGCCCAAAATTAGCAGAAATAAAAGAAATAATAAGGATCTGAACATTAATAAACAAAATTAGGACTAAAAAAAGGACAATAAAACAAAAATGTTTTTTAAATATTAAAAAATAGACAAACCATTAGCTAGACTAAGAAAGAATAAAGAGAGAAGATCCAAATAAATACAATTAGAAACAAAGAGAGACATCACAATGGATACCAAATAAACACAAAGAATCACTAGAGACAAATGTGAACAAATATACACCAATAAATTTGGAAACCTAGAGGAAATGGATAAATCCCTGGATACATATGCCCTACCAACATTGAACCGGGAAGAAATAGAAAAACTGAATAGATCAATAATAAGTAACGAGACTGAACCAGTAATGAAAAGTCTTCCAATAAAAAAAATTCAAGATTGGATGAATTCTACTGAACCTGTAAAGAAGAATTAATACTAATTCTTCTCAAGCTATTTCAAAATATCGAAGCAGAGGGAATTCTTACTCTCTCATTCTATGAGGCCAGCATTATTCTGATACCCAAACCAAACAAGGACACGACAAAAAGAGAAAACTACAGCATCCCTGATAAACATAGACACAAAAATTCTCAACAAAATACTATCAAACTAAATCTAACAACACATCAAAAACATAATTCACCATGATTAAGTGGGATTTATCCCAGGAATGCGAGGACTGTTCAACATACACAAATCAGTAAATGTCATACATCACATCAATAAAATGAAGGACAAAAGCAATATAATCATCTCAATAGATGCAGGAAAATATTTTGATAAAATTCAACCTCCCTTCATGATAAAAACTCTTTTTTCTTTTTCCTTCTTTTTTGAGACAGGGTCTCACTTTGTCACCTAGGCTTGAGCGCAGTGGCATAATCATGGCTCACTGCAGTCTCAACCTCCTGGGCTCAAGCAATCCTCCTGCCTCAGCCTTCTGAGTAGCTGAGACTACAGGTGGATGGTACTATGCCTGGCTAATTTTTTTTTATTCTTTACACAGACAAGGTAAAAACTCTTAATAAATTAGGTATAGAAAAAAGTACCTGAACATAATAAAGGCCACATATGAAAAACTCACAGCTAACATCTTACTGAATGAGGAAAAGCTTTCAGAATTAGAACAAAAAAAGAATGACCACACTCATCACTATTAGTCAACATAGTACTAGAAGCCTTAACCAGGACAATTAGGCAAGAGAGAGAAATAAAGGGCATCCAAATTGGAAAGGAGGAAGTCAAATTGTCTCTCTTTACAGATGACATGATTATATAAAACTAAAGACTCTCAAAAAAACCTCAGAACTGATAAATGAATTTAGTAAAGTTGCAGAATACAACATTAATATACAAAAATCACTGGCATTTTTATACATGAACAATGAGCTAGCTCAAAAAGAAATCAAGAAGACAATCTCATTTACGATAGCTCCAAAAATTAAAATACCTACAAATAAATTTAACCAAGGACTTGAAAAATCTCTACAAGGAAAACAATAAAACATGGATGAAAGAAATTTAAGAAGATACAAACAATAGAAAGACATCCCATTCTCATGAATTGAAAGACTTAATATTGTTAAAATGACAATACTACCCAAACAACAGATTCAACACCATCCCTATCAAAATACTAAGGACATTGTTCACAGAAATAGAAAAAAAAATTTTTTGTTTAATTTGCATGGAAACACAAAGGACTCAGAAAGGATAGCTAAAGCAAACCTGGGCTAAAAGAATAAAGCCAGAGGTATCACACTACCAGATCTCAAAATATACTTTAGGTCAGGTGCAGTGGCTCATGCCTGTAATTTCAATACTTTGGGAGGCCAAGGCAGGAGGATCATTTGATCCCAAGAGTTTGAGACCATCCTGGGCACCATAGTGTGACCCCGTCTGTATTACAAACAATTTTAAAATTATTTTTTAAAAACAAAACAAAATATACAACAAAGCTGTAGTAACCAGAATAGCATAGTACTGGCACAAAAACAGGTACGCATAGACCAATGGAATACAGAGAATCCAGAAATTAATTTACATATATCAAGCAACTGATTTTTGACAAAGGTGCCAAGAACAATCATTGCAGAAAGGACAATCTCTTCAATAAGCAGTGCTGGGAAAACTGGATATCCACATGCAGAAGGATAAAACTACACCCCCACCTCTCACTCTATACAAAAATTAACTCAAAATAGATCAAAGACCTAAATGTAAGACCTGAAACAATAAAACTTTTAGAAGGAAACACAGGGGAAGTGCTTCAGGATATTGGTCTGGGAAAATATTTTATGAATAAGACCTCAAAAGCACAAGCAACACAAGGAAAAATAAATGAAATTATACTAAATGAAAAAGCTTCTACACTGCAAAGGAAACAATCAGCAGAGTAAAAAGACAACCTACAGAATGTGTGAAAATATATGCAAATTGCTCATCCAACAGGGGATTAACATCCAGAATATGCAAGGAACTCAATCATCTCAACAGCAAAAAAATAAACCATCCAATTGAAAAATGGGTGAAAGATTTGAATAGACATTTCTCAAAAGAAGACATACAATTGGCCAACAAATACATGGAAAATGCTCAACATCATTAATTATCAGGGAAATGCAAATCAAAACCACAATGAGATATCACCTCACCCCAGATGGGATATCTATTATCAAAAAGACAAAAAAATGACAACTGCTGGTGGGGATACAGAGAAAAGGGAACTCCTATACATTGTTGGTGGGAATGTAAACTAGTACGGCCACCATGGAGAACAGTATGGAGGTTCCTTAAAAAACTACAAATAGAACTGCCACATGATCCAACAATCCCATGAAAGGAAAAAATAAAAGAAAATCCAAATAAAAGAAAATCATGATATTGAAGATGTACAATTATTATTTGTCAATCTAAAAAATTTAAAAACAAAGCAACAATAACAAAAGAAGTCTTCTTAAATCAGAATATACAGATATATGATATTGGTTGCAACAGCTACAGAATTCTCCGCAGTATGAGTGTGCAAGATTTATTTAAAATCTCCCCTGTTGCTGGACATTCAGGTTGTTTTTTGTTTTTGTCTATTACCAACATTGCTACAATGAACATTTTGGTTAATTTATTTATAAAACAACTATTTATTGAGCAATTGCTATGTGCCAGGCACAGTTTTAGAACCCTAGAATATAGTATGACATATATTGACATATATTCTTTTGTGAGGATATTAAGAAACAGAACGAGAATTGCTGCATTTGAGGAAATGTGCATTTCTGGTTTTGATAAATATTTCCAAAATGCTTGCTGAAAGGGCTGCAGAAATCTATATTTTCTTCAAGAGTATATGCGAATGGTTAATTTCCCCATTCTTGCCAACACTGGGTATCATCAAACTTTAAAACTTTTGCCAATCTGATAAGCAAAAAAAAAATGGCTTCTTGTTACTATTTTGACTTGCATAATTATGAGTGAAATTAAGCATCTTTTCTTGCTTATTGGCCACTTGTATTTCTTTCTTAATGAACTGCATGTTCCTGACAGCTGGGCGGTTTTCTATTGAACTGTTGTCTTCCTACAGATTTGTACTTGTTCCCCATAAATTAAGGAAACCAGTCAGTCCTTTGTCATATGTATTACAAAGCTCTTTTCCAGGTAATCTTTTGTCTTTTGACTTTGTTTGTGGTCATTTTTGCAATGCTTCTTGGTAGAAATAACGTTCAAGTTGAGTCTTGAAGGGTGAGTGATGATACTAATTATTAACTCTTGCCTAATCCTTCTAAGTGCTGAGTGTGCTTCTAAGTGCTTTAATATGTGATAACTCATTTAATTTTTACAACAACCCTAGGAGGTAAAACTGTTGTCATCACCACTTTAAGAGGAGGAAACAGAGACATAGAGGCAGTTAAGTAACTTTTCCAGGACCTCATAGCTGGTGAGGGGCAGAGACAAAAATCAAAACCCTGAAGAGCTATTTGCAAGGTAGTCTGGGAACAGTGGCAAAGGCATGGAGGTGAAAACAACACAAAATATCAGAGGAATTGCAAGGAATTCCCGTGCATTTGGCATAAAGATAGGCTGCTTCTTGGGGAAGGAAGGGAGACAAAGTATCGAGGCATCAGGGCAGGTTGTGTCTTGGTAAGAGGCACATTAGTCTTGTCTCCTGAGCTGGGGCATAGATTCCTTGAGCTCAGGGTCCACATCCAGACCCCATATTACATAGCATCCTTAGAACATATCTCAGCAGATGGGAGAAAATTGAAATATCTGTTGTTGTGTGTGATATAAGGCATTTTATAGGGCTTAGCTCATGACTCAATAATATTTTCTGGGTTCCCTGACTTTATTCATGGATCCCCAAACATGGAGTGGTCAGACCTTTTATACACAGCTCATGCTCTATTCTGGACAAAATGGAGTCTCTGCTTTATGTATCACTGGCAGCAAATGTTTCCTTCAGCTGCTGTCTTCAGTCCCACCATCACAAAGCACATGTCAAGGCTGTCTTCCCTGCTCTTAGTGTGAACTCTGAGAGGATAACCTAACCCCAAGTAAACATAGTTATTGAGATAACTCTGCCACCCTAGGTCATGTGATGCTTCCAAAAACAGATATAAATAATTTTGGATTATCTGTTCCCCTACACTTAACATATTGGTGTCCTTCCTACACAAAGGTGATACTAAGCCCTGTGTCATGGGCAAAGGATTCTGGAATGACCAAATGTGCATTCAGTTTCTTTCTTTCTTCTTTTTAAATGTTGAAACAGGAATCACTCAGGCTGCATCCTCTCTCCCTTCTACCCTCCCTGAGATGAGAGAAGAACGATCATCAGTAGCAAATGCAGTTGTAGCGAAGTAATGCCAAGAGCTGGCCTCACGCGCCACAGAGAATGCTGCGTCTCCTCCTCGTGGCTTCTGGGGCTTCTCACGCTGAGAAACTTCTGTAGCCACAAATCATATAAATGATCCCTGAAAGTATAGTCTTTCCATTTCTTACTAATGAAATCATGCTCTGTTCACCTCCAACTTTACAGTGTTTGGTAGCTTTGTCATAGGCTTCTCATTGCTGAGGCAGGAACCATAGGAATATTGGCCTCAGAAGCAGTATGGTGAGGGACAAAGAGTCTAAGATAAGGGACCTAATATTGCATCATTGCCTAGTGGCAGGGATGGCAGAACACTGTCATTCCCCACCCTGTGCCCGTGGCAGACATTGCTAATCAATCATGCACTCTTATCTACTGAACCTGAGGAGCTTCAGACTCCTCAAAATGGTGGCCCTGAGTCACATCCCAGTTAACTGCACTTGGCTCTTGAAACGAAATGTATTTGTTATCCCCAACCTAATTGTTAAAAAGCCGTAGTTTTGGAGTCACACAAATCTGAGCTTAAATTTTGGCTGTGTCATCTGAGCAACTTAGCCTCTCTAAGCTTCTGCTCCCACCATCATCACATCCCTCAGAAAGTGTGTGGGAAGGGCAAATGGGGTAACATGTCTTAAGTTTCTTGAAAAAATGCAAAACCCAGTTGCAGTGTCAAATCCGAGGAGTTATTTAGAATCTCTGGATTGCTCCCAGTTTCCTTCCAGGAAAAATTAGGGTTGTGAAAGTTGTCAAAATCAAAATGGAGTCACTAATGTTAAAAAAAGAAAGAAAGAACCCTGACAAACGGAGCTGGGAAAGGCCATGAAGAAAGAGTTCTCATACATGTATACCTGATAACAAAAACTGTCACACAAGATTCTGTAAAAACCATGACTTTGCACAAAGGCCATTGCAGCCTTACACAAAAAAGACTTCTGCGAAGACATCTGCCCAGCCACTTCTTGTCCAAGCCTAGACTGGCATCATCCTTGTTATTGTTCTTTGGAGCCAAGGATAATTATGTCAAAACAAATATGTAATCCTTCTCTTTCTTTCTTTAAATATCTGTCTTCCTTTACCTCCCTGAACATGTACGTAGTTTACTATGATATGCATATTCCCAATACAATGCTCTATTCCCAGGTAAATGTCTTTTTCTTTTAAAGAGACTCTCTTTGTTTGCTATTTATGTTAACAGGGAAAAAGATTAGACTGTCTCTGAAGTCTGTCTCTTCCAGCTCATTTGACAGGACTGGGCTGCTTCTCACTCATGCATTCGTTCAATGATTTTGCCTAAGTGCCACTTCAGCTTGGACAGGCACTGTTCTAGGCTTTGGGGCAGGAGCCCCACCTTCTAGGAGCATATATTCTAGCAGGAAGATAGACAATAAACAAATTATCAAATCTGTTTTATGGCACATTACAAGTCAGACAACATCAGCAGATGGAAGTACCACAGAGAAAAATAAAAGTAGGTGGCTGAAGAGAGGAGCCTGGGCAGATTCCAGGGCTGCTGATTCTGCAGTGAGAAGGAACTAAGTGCCCTGCAGAGAGACTTGAGGCTGGAGGTTAGCTCTTTGTTCTAGCAAAACACTTGGGAATCATGAGAAGATTGCATTGACTGCCACCCCTGTTCCCAGCCTCTCCTTCTGAAAGAAACTTGTGTGGCTGCATCCATACCACAGGCCTATATGCAGCATTCCTCCCTGGCTGGGCCTAAGGGCCTCACAGTTCATTTCCTGTTCTTTAGGATGGGGTGAGGAGTGGTCTACCTGGCCTCCACCTATGCAGCCAGGGGCTTCCACTCACTGTTGCTCGGTAGCTTCTGGGCTGGGGAAGAGCAGAGTTCTCTGGGTCCACTCCATTGCCCCTTTTATCCTGGCATCTCCAGCATGGGACTGCGACGGGTGGCATCTTCACCTGGGAATGGTTAGGGAAAATCATGACGGCCAGGTGTGATGAACAGGCAGCCCCTGGAGGCCCAAACAGGAGGTGGCGAGAGTGGCAAATGGAAGTGCCCAAGAGGAGAGGCGAGCAGTGGGTGTAGGTGAAGAGCTAGGTGTAGGTGCATACCTTCATTGTGCAGGGAGGCAGGAGTGTGGCAGAGCTGACTGTTGGCGTGCAGGATTCCCGGAATTAGAAGGCAGCAAAAAAGTCTGTAGACAATCAGATGGAGCATCAGGACAAGAGCACACTGGCATGAACTCCAAGAACACTGTCCTAGGTGTCAGCACACCCTGAGTTGACATCCAGGCCACCTACAATGGCAAGAAATGTCTCATCACTGTAATGTTACTATTCAGGCAGGGCCTGCCTGGGTGATGACCAGGATGAAGATGCTCAGACCATCATCTTCCTCCAGGATGAGTGCCACACAAGCACGCCATGAGGCACCTTAGGGACATGGTTGGCATCGACACCATTACAGGGATGTCCAGATTGGAGACATAATGGCAGTGGTAAGGGCCAGCTCCTGAGAAAGAAAGACCATCTGTTGCTTCTACATGCTGAGGGGTTAAGGCTGCTGGCATCAAGAAGCACTTTCAGAAATTCAAGCCCTGAGAGACCTCCATTCCCTTAATAATGTTTTCCTACCACATGGCTCAATTTATAAATTTATAAAATACATCTGTAGACTGGGATGAACTGCTACTGAGCTGATATTTCTACAGGAATCAAATCTGAAAGTGAGGCAGTGCTGGGCCTTAGAATCTAGCCTGGGCTGGCTCAGAGCAGAATTGGGAAGCAAGGTGTGGTGGGTTGAATATGTCCCCCCAAAATTCATGACCGCCCAAAACCTCAAATGTGACCTTATTTGGAAATAGGGTAGTTGCAGATGACATCAGTTAAGATGAGATTATACTAGATTAGAGAGGGACCTAAATCCAATGATGTCTTTACAAGAAAAGGAGAGGACACGTGGGGAAACACACCGGGAAGAAGGCCGCGTGACAATGAAGGCAGAGATTGGAGTGATGCAGCTGCAAGCTCAGAAATGGCAAGAATTATTGGAGCCACCAGAAGCTAGTGAGAGGCAAGGAGCATTCTTCCCTGGAGGCTTCAGAGGGAGCACAGTCCTTCATTTTGAGTTTCTAGCCTCCAGAATGTGAGGGGATACATTGCTGTTGTTTCCTGCCTCCCAGTTTGTGGTAATTCATTACTGCATCTCTAGGAACCTAATACACACACACAAAATTTGTTTTAAATCTGGCTCTTCAGCTGGGCACAGTGACTTATGTTTGTAATCCCAGCACTTTGGGAGGCTGAGGTGGGCAGATCACTTGAGGTCAGAAGTTCAAGACCAGCCTGGCCAACATGGTGAAATTCATCTCTACTAAAAATAATTTTTTGAAAATTAGCAGAGTGTGGTGCCGCATACATGTAATCCCAGCTACTTGGGAGGCTGAGGCAGGAGAATCCCTTGAACCTGGGAGGCGGTGGCTGCAGTGAGCCAAGATTGTGTCACTGCACTCCAGCCTCGGCAACAGAGCAAGACTGTCAAAAAAAAAAAAAAAAACTGCCTCTTCTCTATGAAAGAAAGAAAGAAGAAGAAAAAGAAAGAAAGAAAAGAAGAAGAAAAAGAAAGAAAGAAAAGAAAGAAAGAAAAAGAAAGAAAAAAGAAAGAGAAAGAAACAAAGAAAGAAAGAAAGCATCAACCCTATTTATAGTTATTTCTGTTTTTTTTTTTTTTTCTATATTCCTCCTCCTGGATAGCCTTGTCATGTGGAGGGTAAGAGCCACACAGCCTGGATTTGACTCCTACCTCTGCAACTCACCAACTCTGGGGGCTGGCCAAATCTCTCTGAGCCTTTGTGTCCTCGTCTCTATGGGGCCTATTGAAGAGTAAGTGAGAGAGCATGAGAAAGCTCAGGTATAGGCCTGGGCTGATGTGGGTCCTCAGTGAGTGCTGGCTGCCTTTCCTCCGTGGTGAATGCCACACAAGCACACTATGAGGCACACCTGGGCCCCCTCTTGCCAGCCCGAGCATCATGCCAATCACTAGGCGTTCCTGAGTGCTGTCTTCTTCAGACAGTATCCTCTGTGTCAGCAAGATGTTTTTGTCCCCCTAACAACCCACCCGTATCTAGTACTTTAGTGTGATGTTCCAAGGCAGCAACATTTTCATCTATCAAGAATTAAGAGCCTGCAAGAAGAGATGGGATGGAGAGCAGCATGACCCAGCTATAGAGAGTCAGGCTGTGCTGCTGTGTTGCACAATTCAAGAAGGTCACCGTTTATCATGCAAACCATACAAATGGTTTCCCCTAGAGTTGGGTATTATGGTGACCCTGAGGTGGCCTTAAAAGTATGGAGGAGTGAGGAGATGGGAGAAGAAAGGAATCTCCTCTTCCTCCTCCTCGTCCTTCTTATTGTCGTTCTTCTTCTTCTTGTTGTTCTTCTTCTCCTTCTCCTTCTTCTTCTCCTTCTCTTCCTCCTTCTCCTCCTCCTCCTTCTCCTCCTCCTTCTCCTCCTCCTCATTCTCATTCTCCTTCTTCAGAGACAGTCTGTCACTCTGTCGCCCGGCCAGGAGTGCAGTGGCACAATCTTGGCTCACTGCAGCTTTGATCTCCTGTGCTCAAGCGATTCTTCAACTTCAGCCTCCCAAGTAGCTAGGACCACAGGTGTATACCACCACACCTGGCTAATTTTTGTATTCTTTATAGGGACAGAGTTTCATCATGTTGCCCAGGCTGGTCTTGAACTTTTAGGCTCAAGTGATCCACCTGCCTCAGCCTCCCAAAGTACTGGGATTACAGGCATGAGCCACTGCACATGGCCCTTTCTCTTTTTTTGGATAACATAATTACACATATTGTTATGTCTGGAGAAAGGTATGTGTATTGGGGATTAGGGAATTTGGAGAGGGAAAATGCTCAGATATTGAATCCATTTATATGAAAAAACTTTGCAAGGGAAGAGGTGGGGAAAGAACCCAGTGAATCCTAATACTAGAGAGAGAGAGGGAGAGAGGGACAGAGGGATGGGGATGGAGGGGAGAGAGAGAGAGAGGAGAAAGTTATGTTTCCCTCTTATGAAATCTCAGTGCAATCACCCCCGGGCTGGCTGACAACAGGCCTAGGCCAACAAAGGCAGATTACACAGTGTCTCCCTGTAGCAGGCCGGCTACCGGAAGCTGTCACTCATCTTTCAGGGGGCTGGCTGCAGGCACCTGCCACGAAGAGCTTTAAAACCTGACAGAAGGGATGGCAGGGAAGCCCAAAAAATGCCATCAAAATGCTAAAACCACAAATAACCAAAGTGGGGAAGGCAAAGAGAAGGCTCTAGATCCTCATGTGAACTGGCGATGATCCCGAGGGAGCCTTGCATAGCTGGAGAGGGGTGCACCTGCCAGCAGTCATCAGGAGACGTCAAAGGAGAACAAGATGTGTGAGAGCTAAAAGAAACCCTTCATCTCATGGAGGTGGGGAGTAGAGTGGTGGTTACTAGAGGTTGGGGGTGGGGAGAAGAGAGGTCGGTAATTGGGTACAAAAGTACAGTTAGATCAGACTAATAAGTTCTGCAGGACAAGCACAGTGGCTCGCGCCTGTAATCCCAGGACTTTGGGAGACCAAGGCAGGAGGACTGCTTGAGCCCTGGAGTTTGAGATCAGCCTGGGCAACATGGTGAAACCCCTGTTTCCACAAAAAATACAAAAATCAGCTGGGCATGGTGGTGTGTGCCTGTAGTCCCAGTTACTTGGGAGGGTGAGGTGGGAGGATCACCTGAGCCTGGGAGGTAGAGGTTGCAGTGAGCTGAGATTGCGCCACTGCACTACAGCATGGGTGACAGAGTGGGACTCTGTCTCAAAAAAAAAAAAAAAAAAGTTCTAGCTTTGACAGTATAGTAGGGCAACTATAATTAAGAAGATTTCAAAATAGCTAGAAGAGAGGCCTTGAAATGTTCCCAACACAAAGAAGTGATTTATGTTTGAGGTGATGGATATCCTAATGACCCTGATTTGATCATTACACATTGTATTCATGTATGAAAATATCACATGTATTCCATAAATATGTACAGATATTGTGTATCAATTTAAAAATACATAAACACTGGAGGAGGTTTGGACCCAGGAACTAGAAAAGGAGGGAAAGTAGTGTTAACTGAGAAAAATAAGCACTAACTAGTTCAATTAGGGTTCACAGTTTTTATTTACTGAGCATTTATCACCTGCCAGGAACCATTCTAAGTAACTTAGGTTTATTATCTAATTTAATTTAAACATCAGCTATGTAAGGCATGGGAGGTTATTATCTCCATTTTACAGATAAGATAATTAAGGCATTGGTGATTTAAATAACTGGCCCAGGGACTTTCAGCTAATAAATGGCAGAGCCAATGCTCAATAAATACTAGATAATTTAATGAATAAAAGAATAACAAACTAACCTCTTCCCCTGAAATATTTTAACAGATTAATAGATCTTTGGACAAGGTTTATGAGAAATGTGTCACAGTATTTGACAAAATCTCTCATAAATTGTTGTAGAATTGGAGAACTGAGGGTGGAGTGATAATATAGTTTGGTGGGATTTGTTAACTAAGAAGGCTCAGTCCAGAAGGCCTCCAGTGGCATTTTCTATTCCTGTTCGTGTTTTGTCCATTTTTTTTTTAAGTCTCTGACTTAACAAATACATGCCTGTCAAATTTGAAGATGCCCTACCCTGGGAGAGATAACTGGGGTATAGAAAGATATAATAAAAATTCCCAGTAATTGGGCAATTTACTAAAATGAACAGCGTGAAATTTAACAAGGATAAAGGTAAAGTCCTGCCCCAGAGGCTCAAAAAGTTAACTATTCTGTTATAACCTGGGAGAGACTCAACAGACATGGATGAAGACCTTAGCATGGAAGATGGCTCCAACCTCAAACTGAGTTGTCAGTGGAATGACTCCTTAAGAAGCAAATGCAGTCTGAGTTGTGCTGATAGTTTTATATACCCACAGTGAAGACATCCCATAATATTTTACACTGGTTAGATCCCTTTTGTTTTTTGAGATGGAGTCTTACTCTGTCACCCAGGCTGGAGTGCAGTGGTGCGATCTCGGCTCACTGCAAACTCTGCCTCCTGGGTTCAAGTAATTCTCCTGGCTCAGCCTCCCAAGTAACTGGGATTACAGACACACACCAACACGCCCAGCTAAATTTTTTTGCATTTTAATAGAGGTGGGATTTCACCGTGTTGTCCAGGCTGGTCTGGAACTCCTGAGCTCAGGCAATCCACCTGCCTTGGCCTCCCAAAGTGCTAGGGTTACAGGCGTGAGGCACCCGCCTGGCCCAGAGTTGGTTTTAGACACATTTTAAGAGGCATACTTCTGCATGCCCAGAGAAGGGCATCTGGTGAAATCTCTGTAACCGCTTTACAATCAGGATGTAAGAAGGTATATGGATGCTAACCTTAGAAGATTGAAGTCCTAGGAGATATGTCATAGCTGTCTGAAATTATTTGAAGAATTATCCAAATAACTCCAAAAGGCCAAAGTATAAGATCAATGGGTAAAAATTACAGAATGGCAGACCTTCACAATGAAGAGGTATACCATGCAGATTTTTGTCCTCAAAATACCCGAGTTACTTAATTTCTCCTGCTCTTAGTTTCCTCTTCTGTAAAGTAGGGCTAATAACAGTAACTCTTTTCACAGGAATATCGTAAAATGAAGTTGAAATAAGACATGTAAAGTGCATAGCCCAGTGTCTAACATGTAGGAGTCAATTTTAAAGGGTTAGTATTTACTTTACTTTATAATAACTTTAAAAACACATAGAGATGCCTAATAATGGAAGAGATTGCTTTCGAAGGCAGTGAGCAAACATCTTGCCACCGAGCATTTCTAAGTGTTTGCAGAGGAGCTGTGGAAGGGACTCAACCACTAGGTGGGGGATTGGAGTCAGTGGTCCTCAGGGCCTTAGCCATTGAATGATTCCATGATTCTACATATCTACTGACCACTGTCAAAGGTGAAAAACTCTCGGTGTTCTCCTAATCACAGCCGAGGATTCAAAAGCCAATTGAACCACAGGTTCACCCAAAGCGTGACTTGTTCCCAAGCATTGTCACAACAGTCCCAGGTAAGGACCTTATAGGTAGACATCTTTTGTCTTTCCTACAGTCTCCCTTCTTCCACATTGATTTTACTAAGTAATTCACCCTCAATATCAGTTGATACAATTAGGGGGAAGCTGATTCCACCTCCCAGACCCAGAGGTTGACCAAATGCCCAGGCTTGGCCAGTTCATCCCCTTCTCCTGGCCATGAAGATTTGTTCAGAGATACACACGTGACCCACTCAGTCCAATAAAAGCTTCAGGATGATGCTGAGGCCACTGGGAGAGATGTTTTCTTTTTCCCAAGGTTGTTAATCTTAAGCCTGGAGCACTTGGTGGCATTATTTGAGAAAGAATCTAATAGAGGAAAAAAATAATTTGGGAGACGGAAAGAAACAAATTCCTAATAAGATTATTTTAACAGCTAGATCCAGGTACTCCTGAAGTATTCCTGAAGTTACCTAAGCCAGTAAATTCATCTTTTCCTTTAAGTCAGTTTGAGTTAGGTATGTCTCTTGTGACCCAAACACTAATGGCCAATCCTCCATCCTCCTCTCTTCAGGAGAATAATAGCTACAGGAGGCTGGGGAAAAATTACACATTACTTTGGGCAATTCCAGTAGAAACAAGAGCCCGCATATGACTGCAATGACATGGGAGACCCCAAGTGAGAACCACCCAGCTGAGTCCAGTCAACCCACAGAAGGATGAGAGATAATGTTGCTTTATTGTAGAGCTACAGTAGGTAAGTGAAACACACATTCAATAATGGAACCTGAGAAAATCCTAGCACATACAGTAAAAGCATAGAGCCCATAGTTAAACCTCCATTTCTTTTCTGAGCTGCTTGGTGGCTCTCACCGAGGTATGATGCAAAGTATATAGGTATAGATGCAAAGGTGTAGATGCAACATGTCACTAAGTCATGAACGACAAAGTCCCTCTAGGGTGAATAACCAAGTTATAGAGAATAAGAGGCCTTTTAAGCCCCTTTGTCCACCTTTCTTCATATCAGTGGTTAAGATGACAGCCCTTTGTAAATTCTAAAGAATTTTCTTTATTCTTCCTCATCCAATTCACCTCTCTCTTATTCACCCAATCTGTAGGCATACACAGTTAATCTTGTTTTTGGTCATAAAGGGATTCTGTTACAATGTCAGATAAATCCTTTTCACCTTCCTTCAAGGGAGGAATTAAGTCAGGGAAACTGTTTTGCTCCTTAGAGTAGTTGTTCTTTAAAATGAAGTTATCGATTAGGCAATGTCTATAAAATTAAGATGTACGTACTTAAGAATCCCAATGGTAAGACTTTATTCAACGGACATTTACAAGAGTTTGCTAATATATTTGTACAAGGATGCTAATTGGAGTGTTCTTACAATTGAGGAAGGAGGAAATGAATTGTCTACCCACAGGGGACTTGTTGAAGAAATGATGGTACATCCAAATGATAGAATCTATGAAGCCAGATGTTTAAAAGAAAATGAGATAGATCCATATGTATTGATCTCAAAAGAGCTCCAGGATATACTATGATGTGGAAACAGCACTCCTACCACGTTGTGCGGCTCTGGTGGGCACCATTCACACTGTGTGCTATGGGAATATTGCCCCGTTCAAGACACTCTAAAGTACAATGTGGGTGGTGTTCCATGAAGTTGCGCAAACCTGAGGTGGTTTTGGTACACTAAAGATGTTTAAGGACAAATGGAAATGTAGGGGTATACATACATTGTTTTCCCATGGGAAGGAAAGAAAAGGCACTTAAAAATGTGCGTTTAGGAGAGGGATAAGTCAGGGGATGGGAGCTTTCACTTTTTATTTTGTACATATATATTATCTAATCAAGTACTTCTACAATTATCTGAGGTTGGGGGAGAGGAGATTATGGGCCATTTTTTTTGTTTTATTCTTTGTATGTCTTTTATTTCCAAATATTAATGTGTAGCTCTTTGTAAAGAATCCACTAAGCTTTTTCAAACACCAAACATAATTTTTGAAGATTATTCAAGTCAAGTTATCCACTTTTCTCAGGCAAAGCATATTTCTCTGTTGCAAACTTCCCTGTTATGATATACTTGTTTCTACTTGTGGCCCTGAAATTCTTGGGTAGGCACATATTTTCTGTCCCTGGTGCTATTAGAGGAATGTGGGATTGGGGTGGCAGGTGGCTGCTGCTCCCCGCCTCCCCTTGGTCAGTCCCTGCCAGGTGGCCCACGCCATCAGACTCCTCGGTGCTGCCTCCTGCATGCCAACTCTCAGAGCTTGTTTAGAAGAGAGAGATGAGTCAGCAGATTTGCCTGATGCAAGGCTGGCCTGGTGCCAGCATGATGCCCTGCCTGGTTTCAGCCACCCAACTTCAGCAATAACTGGGAAGATAGGGTCAGAGCCACCTCTTGGGTTCTGGAAATGAGCTCATCTTCTTTGGCTGCCCTGAGGAGACAGATAGCCTGGCCAAGGCTGAGGAGGAGGGTTTGAAGACTCTGAACTGAGTGCCTCCAAGCCAGCACAATGAGTGGTGGGGATGGCACTAGGAAGTATGAGGAACGCCAACACCACAATAATTGCAGGTGGGGGCACCGGTTGACAATAACTTCCTCCCCCATATTTCTCAGGAACACCCTCTGTTCCATTTCCTCTGCCTCTTCTTGGCTGAGGACCACAACTATCAAAAGCCAAAGACAGGAAGAACTAAACAATAATTCAGGTACATTGATAAAGCTGGGGACTTCCTCACTGCCAGCCCTGAATCACCATCTCTTTTCAGCGTTTTCTCCTATTGGTCAGTTGGACTGAAGGAACTCTGAACCTGGTACACATACTCATGCCCCATCACCTCTTCTGACAGGTGCTCTCTCCATTCCAGGCTCTTCATGAATCAACCACTCTTCATTCACCGGGCAGGGGCCAGGTGCTCTGTTTGACTTGGTGCTCCTGCTGACTGAGGAAAGCACCAGCTTATCTCGATTTTCATGGTATGGTCTTCACAGCAGCCTAAGGATCCCCATGATCTTTTGTTGCTTTCCATGGTTTTACCTGCCTTGTACTTGAGTCGCTCGTTTTCCGAGGCAAAGGTGTATCCCCATTGTCCTTCAAGGCAAAAGCCCCAAAGACATCAAACATTAGGAGTCCTCTTGCCTTCCATGCAACAACAGTACAATTCAACAGATGGTTTTATGCCAACAGTAGCTCCTGCTGGGGGACTCTGCTTTGGAAGAGAAGAGTCTCCCTTGTCAGGAGACTGCAAATGCAGCTACCACTGGGTATATAAGGGGAAGACAAGTTTATTGACTGTCATGCTTGACATTGTAAGAATTTCGATCACCTATGTTCCTCCTAATAATTCTGAGTGGCAAACATTTTTGCCCCCCTTTTTTTTTATAGAAGGGGAAACTGAAGTGTGGATGGACTCAGTCATTTGCCAGGGAAAATCAGCTTAGATAGAGTCCCAGTCTGTCTCCTGCAAACCTCTGACGGCCTCCTTCTGGGTCAATGAGTTGACCCCACAAACTAAAGAAGTACAGTAAACAACTCCTTTGCTAGTGAATTTGCAGATTGTGTGTTCAGATAGACCCAACTTGCTACCCGCACAAATGCAAAGTGAATGTGACCCAGCCTACGGTTCACTCACAATGGGGGCTCGGTGCCAACCTGGCCAAGAGATGGCAAGTCGCTACCTGTGGCAAATACCATCCCTGCCTTAATCTTAATTCCATGAAACTCTCTCATGTAAGATTGAAGGAAAAACAAAGGAAACTGCAAAATCCTCCCAAGCTCCAAAATTCAGGGCCTTTAAGCCAGGGGCCCAGTTAACATGTTCCTTCTTGTGATGGCAACCCCAATTGGTATAAGCCATTGTCCTTCCAGGCTACGTGGGCCTGGCCTCAGAGCCTTTCCCTACTCATAATAATATGGCTGAAAAACTGCTTAGGGGCTACTGGCCCCAGGAGACACCTTCCTTTGGGTATTGATAGCAACAGCTGTTCCATTCAGAAAAGCACTATGCAGGCCTGGCTTTTGGCCCCATGGTTGTTATCATGAGGCTAGAATGGAGCCTCTTGGGCCCCAGCTCTGGCCGAACCATTACAAAAGTCAAATTTCAAACAGAGTCAGCTCTCAATTATTCAGACTAATGGTTCAATTTGTAGATCTTCTTCCCCTTCTTCACTCTGTCTCTAGCCTTCTCTTTGCCAGCTGCCTTTAGGCTCTCATCATTAATACACCCACCAGAGGAGGACAAGGCAGAGGACATAAGATCAATCAGTGTTAGAGCCTGTGGGTGATTACAGTAAAGGATTTGTTTAAGAAGCAGGTGGAGTGTGGATTTTACGTATTCTTGCTAATCCCATTCCCACCTATTATGGACAATGGAAAACTGCCTTGAGTTCTTTGAGCCCCTCTGATTTGCTGTCTTGCCAGGAGAAAACAATAGAAAGATCAAAATCTACATGCCCAGAGCCAGGGGGTCCCAGGCTGAGACTAACTGGGCTAAGAAGGCAGCCATACCTGCCTTCTTAGGCACCAGACCACACCGTACCAGATCATCCTGCAGGCCCAGGGTGCGGTGCCTATCTACCCAGAAGCTTTAGGG
Source organism: Hylobates moloch (assembly GCF_009828535.3). Classification (NCBI taxonomy): domain Eukaryota; kingdom Metazoa; phylum Chordata; class Mammalia; order Primates; family Hylobatidae; genus Hylobates; species Hylobates moloch. The sequence goes on from NW_026652280.1 coordinate 111,468,234, forward strand.
TGTCCAAGGGAGAGAATACAGTCATGGGTTCTTAGTTTCTGTTTCTGGTTGGACCAGTAAATCTCCTTCCTCATCCCTCTTTTGTGCTTATTACTAGAGACAGAAACTAAAACCCATGGCTTCAGGCTGCTAAAACCTAAAACAAAACACAACAAAACAGAACAACAAAAACAACAAAATAAGGCCAGTTGGACAAGGTTGTCTCTTACGGTGGACAGCAGACATTGGGTTTGTGATAAATGAAACACTCAGGGCTTTTCTCCCTTGAATGGTTGAAATTGTGTATTTCCAGACCAAATAAATTAGCAAATAAAACTGAAAACTAATTCTAAAAACATAATTCACAACTGTAGCAGTAGCCCCGTCTTTCTCAGCAAAAAAGACTTACAAGGTTTAGGATGGGTTGCATGCCTAACGTAAAGAGCAAAAAAGGAGACTATGACTTTATTTTATTAATAATAATAAAAGCTCATATATTGATACCTAAGTGCCAGATGCTAGGCTTACTGAGATATACGAACTGTCTTATTTAATCTTTACAACAACCTTGGGAGATAGAAACAGCAAATGAGAGTTAGAGAAATTCAGTGACTTGCTCCAGGTAGCAGGTTGGAGTAGGTTGTCCCATCCAGTTGGTCGACCCCACGGCCATTTGATCTACCACATTGTTCCACCTTTTCTACAGTGTGATCCAAGCTACATGTTTTAGCCTCTTCTCTTGACCAAAACTAGAGTAAGCATGATTACTACCATCATCACCACAAAAACCCCAGTAACATAGTTGTGAATTCTCACTTTCTGTTCCCTCCATATGGCCTCTCTCGTGTTTTTTTTTTAAATACTCACCATTCTCATTTATTTTTATTTATTTAATTAATTTTAGTTATTTAGAGACAGAGTGTTGCTGTTGCCTGGGTTGGAGTGCAGTGGCACCATCATAGCTCGCTGCAGCCTCAAACCACTGGGCTCAATGTCCTCCCACCTCAGCCTCCTGTGTAGCTGGGATGACAGGCACATACCACCACACCCAACTAATTAAAAATTTTTTTTTGTAGAGACACGGTCTTGCTATGTTGTCAGGCTGGGCTGAAACTCCTGGGCTCAAGCAATCCCCACTCCCGCCCTCAGCCTCCAGGCTCCCATATGGCCTCTTGATTTCCAGATTTCTAGCCTGAGGTCTCCTCTATTCTGCTAGACAAGACATTCCATTCAGCAGAGGATTGTGTGCATCGCATGGTTCTTGTATTTGTGCTTTCAGCATTGTTAGTTGTTCTTATATCGTTATTTCACTTTTTCTGTATGTTTGTTTAATCTCCCCAGAGTGAGTCCATGGGAGGGAACCTTGTCATGCTTCATGCATGTTTTAGTTTGTCACTGTTTCTGGCATGATGCTGGGTATACAGGAAGTCCATAATACCCATTTTCTGATTACTGGGTTAGTTGGGAATAAAAACCACATAGAACATACCTGTGTTGAGCTTGCCATGTTGCTTAACACAGCACTGGGCATATATAGCAGATACTCAGAAAATGTTTGTTAATTATTTGAGTATCTGACTACCTGGAAGAGGAATGAGTCCAACAGTTACCAGCAGGTATATGCACTTTATATATATCATCTACTCTAAATCTCATGATAATTCTGTGTGGTAAGTGTTTTCTTTTTGTTTATTTCTCCAAGAAAAAATGAGGTAGATGTTATTTTTACTTTTCATATAGTTATGGGAAAAAAAAGAAAAGAACATTTTTATCTGAGGAATATGAACCCCTTTATCAGGCCCAGAGAGGCACTGGAATGAAAGGGCTGTCAGATCACTCCCCTTTGAGTGAAATAATTGTCGTGAAGCCACTTGCTATGCAAGTGCTAGACTAACTGAAGGCAAATGGCCATAACATGCCATACACACTGTAGTTCACAAGGTATAGATAATCACGAGCCAATGTTATTTCTGCAAACCAATGAGAATTGCTGATGAACAACAACGTTTGTAATCTCCCCCTCCTGATTTGTCCCTTTTTTCTTTAAACACTGGAGCCTCTCTTTTGTTCTCCAGAACACTCCCCAAGGCAACTTGAAAGTGTGTCCCGGGCTGGAGGCCTCAACCTTGGCCCAAATAAACTTTTTTTTTTTGAGACGGAGTCTCACTCTGTCTCCCAGGCTGAAGCGCAGTGGCACAATCATAGCTCACTACAGCCTCAAACTCCCGGGCTCAAACCATCCACCAACCTCAGCCTCCTGAGTAGCTGGACTACAGGTGCGTGCCACCACACCCAGTTGATTTTTGTATTTTTGGTAGAGACAGGGTTTCACCATGTTGGCCAGGCTGGTCTCAAACTCCTGACCTCAAGTGATCCTCCCACACTCGACCTCCCAAAGCCTGGGATTACAAGTGTGAGACACTATGCCTGGCCCCAAATAAACTCTCCATTAATTTTGCCTCAGGTTCTTCCTTTAGGTCTATACAGCCCCACGTCCTCCCCTGGTGATACTGAAGCTAGGACTCATGTGCAGGGTCCTTGGCAGCAAGGGGAGGAGGACATGGGTACCAACTAGGATATCAGCCTGGGACCAGCAAGGATTGCCCCTGGAGACATCCCAGGTGTGGTCATAAGCTTAGGAAAGCAAGGATCTAGGATCCAGCAGGCCAGGACCTAGGGGCAACTGAGAGGTAAGCCTGGGTGTCTCCAATGGCAGCCCCCGGGAACAGCCTGTGGGGAGTTTCTGTTGACCTAGACCCTGAACCTAGTTCTGCCACCAGGCTCTACCCATATTAAGACTTGCTCTTTGGGCAAATGACAGCAACCACTCCAGCCTATGACTTTCCAGTTGTTCCTGGACCTAAGCTGGTTCCAGTTGGATAAATCTGCATCAGAACAGAGAGAGGGCTCCCTGGGAGTCTGTGGGAACTTGGGGGAATGGCAGGATAAGAGACAGCTGGATTGAAAGATTTAACAAAGAAAGCATTGCTTTCCATAGGACAATGCCCAGAGAGCTGGTTTTGAAGCTTTTGTGGAGTGGGATTTGTTTATCCCAGGAACAAGAGGGTTTATATTTCCCTAAGCCTCCACTGCTAGTCTGCTAGTCTTGTGGGATACTAGGACTGTTTTAGGGTTCCTGGTCCATCCCACCCGTGCTTTCCTCACAGCTTCCAGTCCCTGCCTGCTCCCATTTCAAGTTTGAAAATTTCTCTTTACGGGAATGCTGTTAGGGGAGACAGACTTCCACAGCATGTGGGTGTGAGGGAGGATGAAAGACAGGGTGGTTCCTCAAGCCCCACCCCAACCAGCCCTAGCATGCACACAGACACACACAGCTTCCATTCTGCCAGAAGAGATGGGTGCTGTCTTTCCCTGGGCTGCAAGACAGAGGCAGCCAGACTGGCCTACACAGGTTCCTTCCTGTCCTCTTTTCAGCAGTCTGGGCTTCTCAGTTGGGACCTCATCTCCCCCTGCCTGTGCACAGTGAGGTAGATTATAAACTCTGGAAGGGCAGATAGCATGACTGCCTTGTTCACCAGTGCTGGCATGTGAATTTAGTTGAATAAATGATTTAACAGTGTTTCAGTTGTATCTATTAACCTGGCCGTCTCTGCAGTGCTGTGGTCCAATGATTATACAAATATTCAGGCGGGGTGGAGGACTGGGGAAGTGGAGGGAACTGTGAATCCGCTACACAGGTCTGAGTGCTCATCAGTTCTCAGAGTGTGGCGTATGCGCTGGCTCTTCCCACCTCCTTCACCTTACAGATGAGGAGCCAGGCCCGGGGAGGGAGGGAACCTCACCTCAGATGCAATCTCCACATGCCCCTTCACTCCCCTTCATGAGTCTGTAATTACTCTCCATGGCCTACCAAGTCCTACCTCCTTAGCCTGACACCCAAGGCCCCCACCAGACACCAACCTCATTCTCCAGTCTCAATTCTCTCCACATTGAAACCCCTTCTCTCAACTGTCCATGACATTTGGTACTTCAAGCACTAGGTAGTTCCTTGATCTCCATTGCCCTTTCTTTCTCCTCTTCATTTGAGAAACTTCTTTGCACTTTGGGTTCCATAGCCATCACCTCCTCTGAGATGTCTTCCTGGGATGCTTCCAGGTGGGCTCAGAGGTGACCCAGCCTTGAGTCTCAGAGTACCCTGTGTCCTCCTCTGTGGTATACTTATCACATGCAATTGCGATGTAATTGTATTGCTTGGCTTTCTCCCTCATCTTCCTGGAGATCTTTGAGAGGAAGGCTCTTCTCTTTCACCCCCTACCATAGTGCCTGCCTGCCACAAAATAGAAACTCAAGGAATGTTGTTGAATGATAACAGTCACAATTTAATCAAACCAGGTACTTGTTAAAAGGTCTTTCCGTATATTAACCTATATTTTTTAGAGTATTTATTATTATAATCATCATGACCACCCCATTCTTGTGGAGAGGGAAGGGAAGCACAAGCAGCAGGCAGTAGGGCCAGGAGCAGAATGAGGCAGTCTGGCCTGAGGACACGGGGACGCTAGCACCTCACCATCTCCTCCTGCTGGAGCCTCTTCTCTGGTCCGCTGTCAGTCATGCTCTCAGCCATGCTCGGTCCCGCCTTCTCAGGAATCCTCCCCCTCTCCACTGCCTTTTAAAATTATAACTGTCTCTCTAGACCCAGTCACATTTTCCATGACCACTTTCTTTGCCCTCCAGCCCAAACAGCTCAATCTTGACCTCCCACAGCATTAAAATCAACATGTAGTTAACTACATACTTTGATTCCTCCCTTAATTGTGTTGTAACATCGCATTTTTTCCAACAGAAAGGCTGCTATGTGCTCCTTCAGGCAAGGGTCTGTGTCTCATGTCTTTCGTGTCTTCCCTCCCTTGTGCCCAGTGGACCGTCAGGAGCATGGTAGTGCTCAGGAAATGCTTATCAATATTTGACAAAACACCTCAAAGTTGCATTGCATCTTTGCAGATGATTATGGCTATTTGATAGCCATCATCATGCTGAAACATTGGCTTCCCCTCCACTTTTGGATACGTGTTTGTCGGTGTTCTGATCTCAGGGTGCATAGACAGCAGACTGGGTTTGGGAGATTTTATGTAATGTAAGATTCTTTGTCCTGTTCTCTGCAGATCAGAACTTTATTTGCCAATCTCTGAGTAACTAGACTCTTCTTTTCCCCACTCTCCCTTCGATTTCCTCACTTGAACCCTAGAGAGAAGGAAGGAGGTTCATACAGAACAGCTGTGGAGCTGAACTAGGAAGAGATAAGAAATAAAACAGAAAGGTGTGTCCAGGAAGGAGGCCTGCAGCTCAGCTGGGGACAGGCATCAGATCTCACGTGCCGTATCTCCTTTTCTGGGGACACCCTCAATGGCCAGCTACTCCACTGGACCTTTGTGCCACCCTGTTTGAGGGATCATATTGGAAAACATAAAAAGAGAGTTGAAAGACAACTTAGTACCTGACTTGTGCAGTCTGTCTCTGGGTTTCAGTTTTTTTGCCTGGAAAATGGTAATAATAATGTCTAGCCTACTTACCTCATTGTGTCTTGTTGTGTGGGTTAAGTGAGAAAAGAATGTGAGAGCAACTCTGTGGACTAAAGTACATCCATTCATTCATTCATTTAATAAATATTTACTGAGCACTCACTATATACCAGACACTGAGTTAGGTAATGGGGATTCAATGGAGGGCATTTTACCAACGAATGTAGTTTCTGCTCTCATGAACCCTACAGTTGGGTGGGGAAAAGTGGCTTTAATCTGGTAATCACACTATTGGGTAAATACTTGAGATATTAGGAAAGGGACACGGTTCCCTGCAACAGTGTGACAAAGGAACAGATCACATGACATGCCTTGTTGCTGTTATAACCTAGGCAGTGGTTCTCACATTGAGACTTGCAAAAGTTACCTGGGAAGCATGTTTAATGTTCAGATTCCTGGGCCACAAGCTCAGGGAATCTGATTTAGTAGATCAAGAATCCCCTCCAGAAATTTACATTCTTAAGGCACTCCTCCACCCCACTTCTCTAAATAATTCTCACATAAATGGTCTTTGGGGAAATTTAAAGAAAGTGTGACCTAAAGTTAGGGTGGGGTCTTGAGGACTGATGTCTATGAAGTCTCTGTTGACAGTGTGTGTTTCTAAGCTGGTTCTACTCCAGGCTGTTCCTGAAATGTGTTTGATAAGCCAGATTTTTGTCCTCTTGCTTAAGCTAGTTTGAGTTAGGTTTCTGTCACTTAAATCGACCACGTCCTGACCAACTTAGGTCCTTGATGATCTCAGTGACCATCTCTTGTAATCTCTGCTGGCTGTGTGGGTCTGCAGCAAGCGGTGAAGTTATAATTTACTGTTGCCATGGTTACCGGCTCTGAACAGGCATAGAGAAGCCCTCCCACCTTTACAGCTCCTCATATTTGTCTACCAGCTTTTTGTAAGCATCTGTGATATGTGTTATGCACAAAACACGAACATCAGCAACTATTCTCAAAATATTAATTTCTGACCAAACAAGGTTGCTCATCATGTCTATGACCAAGTACAAAAAATTTTGGTTAAATAGTAAAGACTCATGTTTGCGATCACCCCACAGAGTCAGAGCTGGGTGTTAGGGCTTTGGAGTCCACATTCTGCATTTGCATCCTGGCTCTGCTACTCTCTGGCTCTGCGATGTTGGACTAAATCGCTTCACTTCTCTGAGTCTGTTTGCTTATCTACACAATGAGTGCAATGAATAAGAGTTACCTCATCGGGTTGTTGTGAGGATTGAATGCATTACGTATGTAAAGAGCTTGGAACAGTAAGTGCCACACAAGCCGGGCTCAATAAGTATTAGCTATTATTACGTGGACTTGAATGTGCTTCCAATAGCAGTCCCTACATTGGCTTTCCCCAGCCTGATGACCTTTTATCCACATACCCACATTAGGAAATCTTGTTTGTAATTGCACTTCACCTTTTTCCTGCTAATTAATAATATTTTCCATCTAAATCTACTGTTTACCTTCTGTCCCCCAGAATTTAGGCCCTTCAACACTTCCCTTTTTTCAGCCAATTCACTGCTTGCTCCTTTTTATGAACTCCTGAGTCTCAGTGATTCCCCCTTCCTGTGTCCTCAAGGCTCCAGTTTGAGCCTCTCTCACTGTGTATGTCTTACTCAATATGACCGAGTTTCCAGAGACCACAGAGAAGCTTCAAGTACACGTATGCCCCCAGAGCCTAGTACACACCATCATGACCACTGAACCCCTGTGCCAGGAAGTAGCTGGCAAAGGCCATAACTCATTCCATTCTTACCCAACCCCTGAACCATAGTTTCCTTATGTTAACTGGGGTTGATGCTACCTACTTAACTGGATTGCTATAAAAATTGGAGGTGATGATATGGGCAAAGCCAGGTTAATGCTCAATAGCATTTACTACTATTATTTTCTACACCTGTAGAGGAAATAAAACAAATGAAAGTGCCTGCACTGGTTGAAGACCCCTTCAACTGTCACTTCCATTATTCTCTACAATTCTCTTTCTCTCTTATTGTGGTAAAATACACATATCTTAAATTTACCATTTTAACCATAGTTCACTTATGTTAAGCACATTGACATCATGGTGCACACCATCTCTACAACTCTTTTCGTTTTGCAAAACTCAAACTCTGCACCCATTAAACAGTAACTCCTCCTCCCTCCTCCCCCCAACCCCCCACAACCACCATTCTACTTTCTGTCTGTGTGACTTTGAGCACTGTAGTTACTTCGAATGAGTGTGTACAGTCCCATATGTGTACAGCACTTGTTCTTTCGTGCCTGTTTTATTTCACTTAGTGTAATGTCCTCAAAGTTCATCCATGTTGTAGCACATGTCAAAATTTCCTCCCTTTTTAAGGCTGAACTATATTCCACATTTTTTTTCATCCATTCATCCATTAATGGGCCCTTGGGTTGCTTCCATGTTGTAGCTATTGTGAATAGTGCTGCTATGAACATGGACATACAAATATCTCCTTGAGTTCCCGCTTTTACTTCTTTTGCATAAATACCCAGAAGTGGAATTGCTGGATCATATGGTAGCTCTATTTTTAATTTTTTGAGGAACTTCCACAAAGGTTGCACCATCATACGTTCCCATCAACAGTGCACAAGGCTTCCAATTTCTCCACATCCTCACTGACACTTGTTATTTTCTAGGTTTTTCTTTTCTTTCTTTTTTTTTTTTACTAAGCACTATCCTAGTGGGTTGAAGTGGTCCACAATTGTCTTTTAACCCTTAGGGGGCTTCTCTGACCAAGGACAAGCTTCAGAGGCAGATTTCTCGATCACAGCCCCAGGGAGTGAGTGGATTTTGACAGAGGGAACACAGGCCCAGAACCACACTCCCTGACTCATTTACTCATCAGAATTACCCTAAATTCTAGCATCTTAGTTTCACAAGTGAGAAAACAGACTCAGTATGGTTAAATGGTCTTTCCATGACGCACAGCTGGTATTTGAACTGGGCCCCATACCACACAGGCGTGGAAGAACTGCGGTGTATGTCAGCATTCACACTGTACAACCTGAGTTCAAGGTAAGGACATTTTCTCTCTGATTCTCCCTGAGCAATACAACCCTGAGCAGAAGCTTCCACCACTCCTAGCCCACAGCTGTTCAGGCACCTGAAGGGCTGGGTGAATAGGCAACAAAGCTGACTGCATTTATTATTTAAGCAAGCATCCCAGTGCACCTGTTGTGGTATTATGTTCTATTTATGAATACAATAAAATGTGTAGTCCCAGCATTAGAAGGTTTACGAGAGTTTCCTTTAACTCTAAAACTCAGAGGGAGGGAGGGGCAGGTGCCAGCCAGCTGGGGTCCCTTCAAGTGTGACTTGGTTGCAGTGAGGGGCATAAAATTGATGCATTGGGCTTGGTATTGCCTGATTTTTGTCCAAACAGCAGCAGTTAGGGAACTCTCCCTCTGGCACAGCTGGGTGGGGTCACTCAGATATGAGTGCTTGGTACAGAGTGGTGAACCAGGAGATAAGGCAGGGAAAGGCTCCCCGGGATCCCAGCTGGAGAGGACTTGTCCCATCCAACCCAGCCTAGCAGTCAGCTGGCCTGTTCTACTTGGAAGTCTTTGTCCCAGACACAGTTATCTTAACTGCACCCTAAGGGATTACTGGTCAATCAACCTGCAGACCTGGTAGAAGCCTTGGGAACCTTTTAAAGGTAAACACACAATGACTCCATCATGTCTCTCAGCCACAGGTTAGCAAGACTCCACTGTCTTCATGCCTTTTCTACTTATTTCAGAAATGACCATCACTGTTGTGACTTGGGTGTGGAGGGGCTAGAGGCCATCCCAGTGGGAACTGTACCCTCAAGGAAGGCTAGGACAGGGACCAAGGGGTTCTGGCAAGCCCAGCTTTCAACAGCAACATGGAGCAGATGACAGTGGAGGAAGGGCCTGGGGCTTTACTTGGAAGGAAGCCCAGGAAAGGTCTAAGTGATAAAGGAACCTTTATGGATGGGGTCCACAGTTGCTTTGGCTTTGACAAAAATTGTGCAAATATCACAATCCATGAGCTTGAAAACCAAATGGGGGAAAATGGAAAGGTATGTGGACAGCTAGGGGTGCAGAGGGATCTGTCACGGGCCTCCAATCAAAAGGAATGCCAGGGCAGAATGTGTGTTCAGTTATCAAAACATTACAGTATACTTTGGGAGGCTGAGGAGAGAGGATCACTTGAGCTCAGGGGTTCCAGACCAGCCTGGGTTACATAGTGAGACCTTGTCTATACTAAAAATTAAAATTAAAAAAATTAGCTGGGCATGGTGGCACACATCTGTTTTCACAGCTACTTGGGAGGCTGAGGCAGGAGAATCGCTTTGGAAAAGGGAAGCTAGGTGAATTGAAAGAGGAAAAAGGCACCTGCATTTTGCTGTCAAGACACTCTCCCCCAGGCTCAGGTTTCTTCATGCTCAGCTCGTATTTTAGGCTTGGTGACTCTATAGCATCTTAGTCCTGGGAAGGACTTAGGGGCTGACTGGTCCAGCCGCACCATTTCACGATGGCTCAGAAAAGGAAGGTAACTTGCCTAGTGTTACACAGATAGCTAGTGACAAAGTTCAGACTAAAACCTTGATTTCTTCACTCTCATTGCAGTGTTATTTCCATCACTTCATATGGCTTCAAAATTGCACATTTCCCAGATCCCTCCTGTAAGACTTTGTCCCTGGACCCAGAGCTGTAGACCCTTTGGACAGAAGCCAGCACCTCAAGGAGAGGCAGGAGAGGAGCACCTGGGGAGGCTGGGGGATGGGCCTGCCCTGCAAGTTAATTTTATTCCCTTCAATGGGACCGAATGGAATCAGAGCATTAACATGGTGAGTGTGCCTCAGAGCTGTCTAAACCAGCCCTGAATACTAACCAGGGAGCTTAGATGGAGCTAAAAATAACTGGCTAATCACCACCAGGAAGAATTAACAAGGATTCTGAAGAAAGGAAAATGTCTTAATATTCCATCTCTCTAGCAGCTGGGCTCCAGCTGGGACTGAAGTCTCCTCCTGGCTTCCACAGGGCAGGTAATTAGGCAGTGCAGAAGCTCCCACACTTAGAGGAGCTGAAGTGTGGCTGAGGGGTGGGGGGCGGCCCAGCCTTCGGGAGGGTAAACGGAACAGGGTTATTTGGGGTGATGTGAGTTGGAAAACTGTGAACACAAAAGCAATGTGCTGTGGCAGGAGGCAGGTTTTGAAGAATAAAGTAGTTGTTGCAGTTTACAGCCCTTCTCCAAGAAAGCAAAATCTTTAATGAAAGGAAAATATCATTCTATTTTGCTCTGCAAAATCCTGAGAGTCTTCCCTTCCCTAGTGCATAAAGACCTGGGTTTGAAGGCACCACTGGGGTTCACACACTGGAGACCATGTTGAAATGGGGTCCCCCTAGCAATTTCCTTCTTTGGACAAGGATCAAGGCAGACCCACAATAGACTGAGCACTGTGATAGAGCAGAGCATGTGAAACCATGAAAGGCACAGCTAGAATGATTCATTCACATAACTTGAAAGAGTAGGATTAGGAACAATGATTATAAGTTGTAAAAGGTCAGTTCAAAAGAAATAAAGAAATATTATTTTGTAAAGGGCAGGGTAATGTTCAAAGTTTACTTCCTCTATAAAGTTGTAAACTATAAAGTATGTGAGACAGGTTTCAATCAATTTAGAAGTTTATTTTGTCAAGGTTAAGGATTATGACCTGTGGCACAGCCCCAAGAGCTCCTGAGAGCATTTGCCCAAGGTTGTTGGGTTACAGATTGATTGTGTATGTTTTAGGGAGACTCAAGACATCAGTCAATACATGTGAGGTAAGCATTTGTTGGGTCCAGAAAGGCAGGACATCTCTAAGCAGTGGATGCGGGAGCTTTCCAGGTCATAGGTGGATTCAAAGATTTTCTGATTGGCAATTGGTTGTAACAGTTACTACCTAAAGGCCTGTAATCAATAGAAAAAGTTGTGGAGACTGAGGTTCTTAGTACGTAGAGGAAGTTCCATAGGTGGCCACTCTTATAGGCAATAGATGGCCATGTTTCCTACTCAGACCTTTAAAGGTGCTAGACTCTCAGCTAATCTCTTCAAGATCAGAAAAAGACTTGGAAAGGGAAGGGGATTCTCTACAGAATGTGAGTTTCTTCCACAAAAGACAGCTTTGCAGGACCATTTCAAAGTGTGTCAAAGAAATGTATTTTGGGATACAATATTTTGATTTCTTTCAAGGAACTCCAAAGGGAGGAGAGTTCAATGAGGCATGTCTGACACTCCCTTCCCATCATGGTCTAAACTAGTTTCTCAGATTTCTTTGGAATCCCCTTAGCCAAGACGGGGGTCCATTCAGTTCGTTGAGGGCTTAGAATTTTATTTTTGGCTTACAAGGTATAAATGGATTTAAACAAATAAATATACTTTAGTTAAAGCAGCAGTCACCAACCTTTTTGGCACCAGGGACCGGTTTTGTGGAAGATAATTTTTCCATGGATGGGGCAAGGGTGATGATTTTAATGTTCCAACTCAGAGCATCAGGCATTAGATTCTATAAGGAGCGTACAACCTAGATCCCTCACATGCAGAGTTCACAACAGCATTTGCACTCCTATGAGAATCTAATCAGGAGGTAATGCTCGCTTACCTGCGGCTCACCTCCCCAGACTTGGGGGATGGGGGAGGGGCTTGAGGACCCCTGGGTTAAAGAACTCGTGAATGACAAATGCATTATTAAAAACAACTGCCAATGAGAAACTGTGTGGGAGCACATCTCTAAGTATTCAATTTCACAACATGACGACATAATATTGGTTGTGATGCATCCCCCAGTCCCTGTACTTGGTGAGTTCAGAGGCTGCATCTGCTGGGATCTTAAAAAAAAAAAAAAAAAAAAAATGGGCAGAGTGATGTAAGGGAAAAAAATGTGGATTTTAAAAAGAAGGAGAATATGGACTTTGGATGCAGAAGACAGGTTCAAGTCCTGCTTCACCAATTTTTAGCTGGATGTCCTTGGCAAAATAACTTTCCTCTCTGGGTCTTTATTTTCTCACTTGCAAATGTAGATGGTAGGAATATCATTTTCTCTGGGTTGGAGTGAGGATCAAACCACCTAACACAGGTAAGAACACTTCATTCATTGTAACAAGCAGTACAGGTATTAATGACTCTTATCCTGTGGCAAGAGACTGACATGAGCTGGTCAGGACTGGGCAATCTTTCTAATCCACAGATCAGGACAAAAAAGCATTTAATGCTCAGTCTCCACATCTACACCTACTTCCCACCACAGTCCTCCTTGGTTAGGAGGGTCTCATCATCCTACTTTCCTTTTTTGCTGTGTATTCTGGCCCCAGGACTCTAGTGACTGGGTCCACCACCACCATGGCCTATGGGAAGGGTGCTATTGATGAGTTGCAAGGAGGCCAATTTCTGGACGCCACTGAGTCTCTTGTGTTGTTTTCTCACAGGCAGAGAGGCCCCCTCCTGCTGCATGAGTCACATTTAATCCCTAGGGAAAAGAGGGTAGTCTCAATTTTAGAAGAGAAAGCCTTCAGAGGATTCTTCCTGGGGCACTAGAGAAAGATGGATTTGGAGTTATAAAAGATCCACTGGTCTTGTATTGCTTCTCACTCCAAATCACTGGACTATTTTTTTTTTTGTCCGTCTGACATTATTCAAAACTCCTAGATGGCATAATGGCATTAAAAGAGAAAAGAGTAGAAATCAGAAAACCTGGTTAAAATTGCAGCTGTGTCACTCCCTAGTTGTATGATATTGGGAAATAATTTAAGAACACTGAGCTTCATCTGGTAAGAGGAGAAAGAGGTTCTTCTTGTTATCTCATAGGGCTGCTGTGGGGTTCAACTGAGGTAATACATAAGTGACAGTTATGAACTATATTATCTCATTCAGATGTGAGGGTAATTCATTTTTTTCAGCTGTTAGGTAGATGATAATTCATTAACAGCTTGCATTAGCATGGCACCTTTTCTTTTATGGTCGAGTTTATTAAGGCATAAATTATTGCATGAAGTTTGCCCTTTTCAGAGTTTTGACAGAAACTCAGTTGTGCAGGCACCAGTACAGGGACAATCACTGATTTGTTTTCTGCCTTTATAGTTTTACCTTTTTCAGAATGTCATATAAATTGAATCATACAGCAGGAAGCCTTTTGAGTCTGGCTTTTTTCACTTAGCATAATGTATTGAGGTTCTTCCAGGTTAATGTATATATCCAGAAATTCATTCCTTTCTATTGCTGCATAATATTTCATTCTAAGGATGTACTATACTTATCCATTTGAGTTGTTTCCATGAATAAACCACTATTAACATTTGTATACAGGTTTTTGTGTGATCATAATTTTTTATTTCTTTTGGGCAAATACCTAGGAGTGGAATTGCTGGGTAATGTGGTAGGTGTTTGTTTAACTTTATAAGAAACTGACAAGGTTTTTAAAAAGTGGTTGTAGCATTTTGCATTCTAGCACAGCACTTTTAAAAAATCCTAAAAAATTCAAAACACTGATGTATTTAATTTAATTTATCCTCCAAGCAGCTCTGTGAGATAGGGCAGGTAAATATTTCTATTCTTTTGCAATAGGTGGGAACTTGAGGGCTAAAGAGGAGAAATGGCTGGCCAAAGGTCAATGTGGCAGAGCTGCTACTGTTCCCAATATATTATACTCTTCCCTGCTTCCTTTGAGCAAAGGATCCCTTGATCCCCACTGAGTTTTGGCTAAGCACAGAGTACCCATACAGAATCTACATTTCCCTGCTTCCCTTGCATACAGGAGTGGGCCATGTGACTAGAATTTGGGATATGAGTAGGAGTGATACTCCAATTTGCTTCCTACAGGCTTTTAATTTTTAATTTTTTTTTTTTTTAATTTTTGAGATAGAGTTTTGCTCTGTTGCCCAGGCTGGAGTGCCATGGTGTGATCTTGACTCACTACAACCTCTGACTCCAGGGTTCAAGCGATTTTCCTACCTCAGCCTTTTGAGTAGCTGGGGTTATAGGCATGCACCACCATGCCCTGCTAATTTTTTTCTTTTTGGAGACAGAGTCTCACTCTGACGCCCAGGCTGGAGTGCAGTGGCATGATCTCGGCTCACTGCAACCTCTGCCTCTCGGGTTCAAGAGATTCTCCTGCGTCAGCCCCCTGAGTAGCTGGGACTACAGGTGTGTGCCACCACGCCTGGCTAATTTTTTGTATTTTTAGTAGAGACAGGGTTTTACTGTGTTAGCCAGGATGGTCTCGATCTCCTGACCTCGTGATCCATCCGCCTTGGCCTCCCAAAGTGCTGGGATTACAGACGTGAGCCACCGCACCGGGCCAATTTTGGTACTTTTTTTTAGTAGAGATGGGGTTTCGCCATGTTGACCAGGCTGGTCTCAAACTCCTGACCTCAAGTGATCTGCCGGCCTCAGCTTCCCAAAATGCTGGGATTACATACATGAGTCACTGTGCCTGGCCCATGCTGACTTTCTATACTAATTTTTCATATTCTCTGTTCTCTTTCCTGCTAGCTGGAATGTGGTTGTGGCTGCAACTTAACTTGGATTTGCAGATGGACACAGTACAAAGTGGAAGAAACCTAGATCCTCGATTGATCTCGTAGAATAGAGCTTCTCTGTCAGCCAGGGCCACCAGACTGTTACATGTCTTTTACTTACTCCATCATAATTTTGGGGTCTCTTTGTTATTGCAGCTTAACATTTACCCTGGCTAATACAGTCCCATATCACATTAGTGGGAACACATTATAGCCGGTTCACACAACTTCATCCATCTTATTCAAAATATTATTAAGAAAAAAATTGGCTTTGCTAAAATATAGATATGCCACGTCTATATCAATCCCCTGATCTAACAGTTTAATAACCCCTATCAAAGACAACAGTGAGTCCAGGAAGTGGTATTAATATAATGAATGTATTTTCCATGAACCCTTATTAGCTCTTACCGATCACATCTTCTAATATTCCCAATCAACCATTTGCATTTCTCTAGGTGCATATGTTTTCCAACCTCATGAATGTCTGGGCTACTGGTCTATAATGAGAGGCATTTATTTTATTCATAGAGATGTTCATCTGGAGGACTAGCAAGAAATGAGGTTGTTAGAGGTGAGAATGGTTACTCAAAGACTGTAGAGGTAAAACCGAAGCACTTGGACTTCATGGATTAAGCAGGAGGCAGAAAGGGACAGAGAAGATAAAAATGTAGTTTAAAGAAGATACTCTGGCTGTTGTGTAGCGAGTAGATTGGAGGAAAAGGGTCCAAGAGTAGGAGGCCCACTCAGGAGGTATCTAAGTCCGTTCAGGCTACTATAACAAAAATACCAGAGACTGGGTGGCTTTAAAAAAACCCAGGCATTTATTCTCAGAGTCCTGGAGGCTGGGAAGTCTAACATGAAGGTGCCAGCAGATCTGGTGTCTGGTGAGGGCCCCCCTCCTTGACCATAGCCAGCTGTCTTCTCAGTGTGTCCTCACATGGTGGAAGGGCTGAGGGAGTTCTCTGGGGTCTCTTTTATAACAGCACTAACCCCATACATGAAAGCTGAGCCCTCATGACCAGTCACCTTCCAAAGGCCACACTTCTTCATGCCATTGTCTTGGCGGTGAGGATGTCAACCTGTGAATTTTGGGAGGACACAAACATTCAGTCCACACCAGGAAAAAATTGTGATAGATAGCTATGGGGAGCCGGAGAGTGTGAAGGAAGAGCTTGGTGACTATACATCGTGTGAGAGAACAAGGAGCCAGCAGTGAGGGGAAGTGGATGGGCTAGCCTTCGCTTACAGGGCCCCTGAACCAGGCAGTTGAAAGCCTCTCCCAGGGCCACCCAGAGCCCACACGCATTCTCTTTCCTGCTTTCCTGGTGAGTACTGACTAGCAACTCCATACTTGTTCAGTCTTCAAATCACGGAACAAGAGCCAAATAGGGCCTGACCTATCCTCTAGTAACACAAAATATGCCAACCAGGACTCCTGAATACCAGAGCAGCAGGTGAAGGACGGGGGAGGTTCCGATAGGTCACAGGGAGCACTGCGGGGCTAAAGATGAGTATGTCTTACTGAAAGTGGTATTTGAGTTAGTAGAGTAAATCCCACCAAATAATCACATATAAAGAAGTGATTAGATTTATTCGGGTTGTTGGATTAATTCAATTTGTCTAGGACCTAAATGCTGTCTTGTAGAGGGGATGTAAAGCTGCTTGGAGCCTATGGATAAAGATAAGAAGTGAAGGGTAAGAAGGGTAAGTGAAGAAGAGAGGACATGTCAGAGTATATGATTAATTTCTATACCCCTACTTAGAATTTTATACTTTTAGAACTAGATGGAATCTTTAAAAACACCAAGAAAAAAAGGTATAGCAGAATGGGAGGGTTTTGACTGGCAGTCAGGACACTGGGTACAAACCCTAACTCTACCACTAACTTGCTCTGGGACCTTGGGCCAGCCACTTACCCACTCTGGACCCCAGATGGACAAACCATGCTTATGATCCCTACAACTGCCAACATTCTATCTGTCAAATGCAATCAAGCAACACCTAAATCAAACATGAACACATCACCTATATTGTTGATTGTACACTGGTGGGCTTGCAAATACCAAAGCATTAGTTTTTAGATCTATGTTTCTCAAACAAGGTACAAGTTCCTCTGGGAGTGCTCAGCAGTGTCCCAAGGGGTATGAGGAGCCACATGACGAATATGGGCATCTTCCTAGAAGGTCAAGTTCATTTGCTAATAAGAGGTTTGAAATTTATTTATGTGATATCGGCTGAGCATGGTGGCTCATGCCTGTAATCCCAGCACTTTGGGAGGCCAAGGCAGGTGGATCACCTGAGGTCAGGAGTTCGAGACCAGCCTGGTCAACATGGTGAAACCCGTCTCTACTAAAAATACACACACACAAAATAGCCAGGCATAGTGGCAGGCTTCTGTAATCCCAGCTACTTAGGAGGCTGATGTGGGAGAATCGCTTGAATTTGAGAGGCAGAGGTTGCAGTGAGCCAAGATTATGCCATTGCACTCCAGCCTGGGTGACAAGAGAAAAACTCCATCTTAAAAAATAATAAAAATAATAAATATATTTATATGATATAAAAAACAAATATATTATGGAAAAGAACACAACATTCCAATAAATTTTAAAAATATAACACAGAATTTAAAAAAATCTTTGAGCACAGAGAGGGCTGTTTAAAATTATGCCCAAAGAGATTCCCAGAGTGTGTTTATGTGTGTGGGGGCTGAGGTGGGGGGTTGGGTGTGTGCATTAGTGTGCAGGTGTGTGTCCCAGCTCAATAAATATGAGCAGACAGAAATCCAGGAAATATGTATTTTAGAATTGCACTTAGGTTACAGTGGAATTAATCCAAGTTGGGATAAGGGCATGGAGATGATGTAGAAGTACACATCTGGTGAGAGAAAGTCACTAGGCAACCTAGGGATATGGAACTGGATGAGATTGCACAATGAGCCAGGGCTATAGCAAAGGCCAGAGGCAGGGAAGGATGGAGTGGGCCTTGCAGAGGAGATTTGGCCTGTCATCACCCCAGTGGTCCTCTCAGCCACCTCCTTTGTCCCTGTTTCACCACGTGGGTTAAGCTGCTGCTGATAGCAGGTTCTGGCAAGGAGGAAATGGTGAGGGACACAGAGGCAGGACTAGGGAGATCCCAGAGGCCTGAGGAAATGTGCACATGTGAGTTGCTGTCCTGGACCCGCTCCTTTCAATAAGCAGTGCCCAATCCCAGCATGTCTGCCCCTTCTCAGAGACTTCTGAGGCCACCAGCATCCTCCCACCTACAGATGTATCCACATCTGATCCCATTTCCTCCAGACTCTAAGGCCAAGAGGTCCTTCCTGCTATCCAGGCCAAGTGTCTCCTGGACCCTCCAACTCCCCATGTCCTGTGGCATGGATGTGGCTTCATAGTCACTGCTCCTCTCTCACCAGTGTTTTCCATCTGACCCTCTTGATCTGCTTTTCCCCTCAGCCTATGAGCATAA
Organism: Hylobates moloch; assembly: GCF_009828535.3. Taxonomy (NCBI): domain Eukaryota; kingdom Metazoa; phylum Chordata; class Mammalia; order Primates; family Hylobatidae; genus Hylobates; species Hylobates moloch. The sequence goes on from NW_026652280.1 coordinate 111,486,749, forward strand.
CCGAGTTTCTTCCCCCCAACACAATGTCCCCTCATCCTCCAACCCTCCTCTCCCTCCTCCTCCCCCCTCACTTGAGCTTCTGGGTTGCCCTGATTGTCCTCACTTCTCCATGGCCCCTTTACTCTGCAAGCCCTTGCAACCAGCACTATGCTAAACAAGGGCATTTTGAAGAAAAAATAATGAGTCTACATACAGACGTGTGTATGCACATACACATACACATATATTAAAGCATATAAATTGATGATATCTTGGGAAAAAGTAGAATTCTGTTGGACTTTATTACAACCATAAGTTAGCATTGATTTTATTTTGAAATACACATGGGGGGGGCAACGTAATCTTCTTAGTCCTTAGGACCTCTAAAAGCCTGCTCTTGCCCTGGAAATTAGGACTTCACTCCCATCATCCACAAACACCACTCTTACCAGGGCCATCAGTAAACAGCTATTTATCAACTCCAGTGGATACTTGGGACCCTTTCTTGGACTCCTCTCTTACATTCACACTGTTGGCCACTCTCCCCTTAAAACTCTCTGCTCTCAAAAAATAAATAAATAAAATAAACAAGTATACCTATGTAACAAACCTCCACGATTTGCACATGTACCCCAGAACTTAAAATATAATAATTTAAAAAAAAAAAAACCTCTCTACTCTCTTGGCCTCTGTGACTTGGCGCTTTCCTGGCTCTCCCCTGACCTCTCTGACCACTTTTCTCTGCCTCCTTCATGGCCTCTTCCCTGATTTCATCCATCAAACATGGTGTGTCTCAGTGCTGTGTGCTTGGTTCACCTCTCTTCCTTCTCTACTTATTGTCTTTGGACCACCTCCTTAACCTCGTAGTTTTAGCTGTTATCTCTGGCTCTGGAATCCACATCTGCCAAAGTGTCTGCTGAACTCATACACAAAGATGGGTCTCCAACAAGAAATCTGTATTCGTTTCCTGCAGCTGCCGGAACAAATTACCACATACGGGGTGGCCTAAGACAACAGAAATTTGTTCTCCCACAGTTCTGGAGGGCAGATGTCTAAGCCCCAGGTGTCGGTGGAGCTGAATTTCTTTAGGAGGCTCCTGGGGAGAATGCTTCCTTCTCCGTCCAGCCTCTGGTGGCTGCCAGCAATCCTTGGCTTTCCTGGCTTGTGGCTGTATCACTCCAACCTCTGCTTCCATTTTCACATGGCTTTCTCCTCTGTGTGTCTCAAGTCTTCCTCTATGTGTCTTTCTTTTTTTTTTTTTTTGAGACGGAGTCTCGCTCTGTCGCCCAGGCTGGAGTGCAGTGGCGCAATCTCGGCTCACTGCAAGCTCCGCCTCCCGGGTTCACGCCATTCTCCTGCCTCAGCCTCTCCGAGTAGCTGGGACTACAGGTGCCCGCCACCACGCCCGGCTAATTTTTTGTATTTTTAGTAGAGATGGGGTTTCACCATGATCTCGATCTCCTGACCTCGTGATCCGCCCGCCTCGGCCTCCCAAAGTGCTGGGATTACAAGCGTGAGCCACCACGCCCAGCCCTATGTGTCTTTCATAAGGGCATCCGTCACTGGATTTAGAACCCACCCAGATAATCCAGGATTATCTTTTCATCTCAAGACTCTTAATTATATCTGTAAAGCCCTTTTTTTCCAAATAAGGTAAGTTTCATAGGTTCTGGGAATTAGGACTTGGATAATCTTTTGGGAGACCACCATTCAACCCAATACAAGTTCATTATCTTCCCCTAAAATCTGCTTTTCATCTCCACTAAAGCCATTGCCCTCTCCGGAGCTTCAGTGACTTGGCCTACACACTTCAAAAGCATCTGAGACTCTGTCTCACTTATTTCCTACTCCATGAGCCACCGAATGGTGATGATTTTTTCTTTAACCCTGTGTCTCAAACCTGTGCCCCCTTACTGCCTGGCCCGGTCCACGCCCTCCCCATTTCGGACCACCAGAAACATCCCGGCAATGCTCCCTGCCTCTGGTTTGACCACTTGAAGGTCCATCTTCCACTGCAACCAAGTAATATCACACAATTTCTCTGCTTGAAACTCTTCATGCATTCCTATCTTGTACAGAAGAGTCCAAGCCTTTCTCCTGGCTTAAAGGGACTTCTAGAACATTCTGCTAGTACTTCATTAGACTCTTCCTCTGTAACATCCCATGTATCAATTCTGAATTGCTTCCTGGTGGCTCCTTTAATAAGCCACACAGTTTCCTGTCTCTGTGCCTTTGTTTATGTTGCTGCCTCTTTTTGGAATTTTCTCGCATCTTACTTATGGCATCACCTTCTCCCTGAAACCTTCCTTTAACTCCCAGGAGGAGTGCCCACTCTTGGCACCCAAGATCTGTGGACATTTCTGCCATTACAACCTACCTGTTGCACCCAAAGTATTTGTTTCTGTATATCTTCCCAAACAAATTCTACCTCATTCCCCTTTGTAACCCCAGTCCTCAGTCCAAGGCCTTATATAGTCGGTGTTTAGTCACTTTTGATATAAATGTAAGTTGAATTGGACAGGAATTCAGCTAAATGTTTTTACTGAGCTAGCAGACTGGGTGTGAGAAGGCAGGGCCCAAGGCTTGTATGGGTGAAAGAGGAAGGGCTGGGGGAAGGTGCGGGATAGGAAGGGTTGAGCAACAGAGGGGAATGGGTATGAGGACACGCCATGAGGAAACTGTGTATGTATGTGTGTGTGTCTATGTGCACGCAAGCACACACATACCTGGGCAGGCTCTGGAGAGAGATGGAGACGGAGAAGGGAAGGTTATAAAATATAAAGAAGGGCCTGGCACGGTGGCTCACACCTGTAATCCCAGCACTTTGGGAGGCTGAGGTGGGTGGATCACAAGGTCAGGAATTCAAGACCAGCCTGACCAACATGGAGAAACTCCGTCTATACTAAAAATACAAAAATTAGACGGGCATGGTGGCACACACCTATAATCCCAGCTACTCAGGAGGCTAAGGCAGGAGAATTGCTTGAACCCGGGAGGCAGAGGTTGCAGTGAGCTGAGATCCCACCACTGCATTCCAGCCTGGGCGACAGAGCAAGACTCCATCTCAAAATATATATATATATATATTTTATATTTTTATATACTTATATTTATATATAATTATATAATAATTATATATTTTATACATTATATATTATTTATATATTATATATCTATAAAGAAAGAGTAAAGGGAGACAGGAGTGGTGAAGAAAGGGAGGGAAGAGACAGCTGGAAAGAAAGGAGTGAAGGATGGGAAAAATACCCTAGATGAGCTCTGTGGCTATTCACAGAAAGCAGATAGCTACTAATAAGAGAAGCAACAAGGTAGAATTTCCACATTTGGCCTTGCTTGGGATTGGAGCTGGCTTGGGAGATGACCAGGACCTATAAACTCTAGAGGTTTTATTTTTCTTTCTGGAGTTCAGGATTACTATTTTCTTGCCTCTGGACCCTTTCAGGTAAGACTCTTTTATTGCCCTGACAGAATAAAACATAGCTGTTTTCAAAAGTGTCCTTCCACTCGGGGAACACCTCCTCCCTGTTTCTCCTGTAAGGTGCTTTCTTTCCCCAGAGAAATCAGCCTTGGCTGAGAGTCTACAGGCCTATGGGAGGGATAATTTGCTAAAGGAGGTCGAATAAATAAACCACCCAGAGTAGAGCCGTGAAGGCTGGAGAGTCCGTCATGTTCAGAAGCCTGCTGGCTGAAGATCCCTCTTTCTCCCAAGTGGCATCTTAAGGGGCCCAAACAGGAAAACCCCAACAATTGGAGGAACACAGAGCCTTGCCTGGCATTGGCAGATGGAACTAGTCTAACTAGTTGCTCTTTGGCAGCTGAAGGGAAGGAAAAGGCCAAGCTTCCGACCTGCTCAGCCCGGCCTCAGCCTGTCACTGCTGTGCCCCCCAGCCCCCGCAGGCATGCAGGAGGAGCCAGCAGGGCGCGGCAAGGCACTGGGGGCACACTGGCCGCTGGAGTCAGCCTCGCTCCTGCTCATGTTTCGTTTACTCCAAGAAGCATGATTTTGAGGGCCTACCCCATGCAGGCACTATGCAAGGCACCCAAATACAAACATGCATAATACTCAGGTCTTGCCCTTGAGAAGGGCACAGGATAGTGGAGGAAACAGATTACCTGTCATATTTGCATAGATAAGTGTTTCATGTGAAATACACTCAGGATGCTATGGTGCCTGCGAGGAGCACCTGCTCCAGCTTCCACAACACAGTCTCAACAGAGCATTTCAGGGCAAAGGGACCCAGCGGGGACAGAGGCCCAAACAAGTGTGGGCTGCTGGAAGAAATCAGGTGTCACCCAAGGGTGACATGAAAGAAGTGGACGACATCCTGAGAGGATGTTCATAACTTCTTAGCCACAGCAGCTTACTTTCTTCTGAACTTTCTCTTCTACTCTGAGCTTTGAAAGATATGAGTTTGAGGGGTAGAGAAGAATGATGAGAGGGAAGAGCTCTTCCCTAGGCCTTGCTGTCCGAGTCCCTGGTCACTGCCATTGCAAGGCCTTTGACAGAGGATGGTGCCCTCTGGGAGCTCAGAGAGGCAGACTGGGTACCAGAACATGAGGCGCTATGTGAGGTGCCCTGGCAGACATGGGGACAGAGGGTTGGCCAAGGTGCACAGGAGGCTCACAGCTCTGGGGGGGGGCGGGAGGCACTCTCACTTCATTCTCAACTTCCAGCTGACCAAGCCTATATAAAATTATTTACTTTCCCTCCCGCAATTGCTGCTTCCTTCAAACATATTGGTTGTTTTATCTTCTGGGTGTAGCAGAGTTGGAACATTCTGTCTTGGCAGGATGCCTCTTTTTGGAGAGAGTTCAGAAGGAGCTGCTCTTTCTGGCCTAGAGCAAGCTGAACCGGAGGTGGGTGCTGTCAAAGTCCAGGTACTTTCTGGTTGCCACCACCTTCAGAGGGAGGCTGGACTGGTGGAGATCAGAGAAGAACCAGCAGTCACAGGTCCTGAAGAGGGAAACACAAGATCTGCTTTGGACTTGACAAAATTGGATATTTAAGATGAGTTGTTTGCAGGTTCCTATTGAGAAACAGTTTCCACATATCAGGTCCCTTCATGCAGGTGTTGAAAAGTATAGATGAGTTGCTTTATCACAATAAAAGAAATTGCACCACCAGGCATGTTGTTTGTCTTGCTTCTGGGTATTAATGGTAGGATTTTTCAGGCCTCTGAGAAGGGGATTAGACCCCAGAGAGTGAGTCTTACAACTCAGCAGTGGTTCCCTTCAACTTTCAGAACAAATTTCAACTCCCCTACTTTTCCCGACACCACAGATGGCCTGTGTCTGTAAATCCACTAAAAAAGATTTTCTTTTAACAAAAATCAAGAGACTTTATTTCAGGAAACAGTTTGTAAACCAAGGAGAAGCAGTCTTTGGTACAAAACAAAGGTGCATTCAAAGAGATAAAAAAGAGGGGTTATCTATTTTAAAAAAAGTTTTTGCCCAGGTTCCCATTCTGGTTCGCTTATGCAAAAGAAGAATGCAAACTTGTTTAGTTTTGATTGGCTGATGCCTGCTGAGTTCTGATTGATCAACACTTGTTGAATTCTGATTGGTCAATTCAGATCTGTTGGTTGATCCGGGTGACCATGAACGGAGACAGACAGTTATGAAAGCCCCAAAGTTAAGTGAGTGTGGGGGTTTTCTGATAATGCAGACTACATATGTGACCTCTAGTCAGCAAATGGCCACCTGGCTCTATTTTGAATTTAGGCTCAGTTAGCCACTGAGGCATCATCTTGAAGGATTGGCTCTTTCAGGGTTCCCACGTGCTTTTCATTTTTAGGGAGAAAAACTGTTATCCAAAATTAAGACATGGACGAACTGCATTTCCCATCTTTGCAGCTTGAATGAAACAAATCATGAGGTATGACTTGTTTCAAGTGAGAACTTGAAGCCCAGCCCTGACCTTCCCCTCATAGTCATGCTCTGTGGGTGTCCTAACAGTCACCCCTGCCTCCTGCTCATCTGTCAGCTGGCCCCATCCCATGCAACCTGGCCTTCCAAAAGCAGACAGAAATGAATCCTTATCATTTGCTTCTTAAATATGCCAGGTCTTCAACTCACCCCTTTTTTTTTCCTGATGGTCAGCACACCTGGCCTCATAGACTGTCCTGCCACAACTGTCCTGAGGTATAACCAGTATGCACCTGAAATTATGACCTTCTGAAATGACCTTCTGAAATGAACATACAATCTTTCTCACTTGAAAAACTGGCCACTTATGATAGATTCTTCTTCCCAATTGTATAACCCTCCCTGGACCAGCACACTCTTTTGTCACCTTGCTGGTTTCTTTGCTAGCAAGAAAATACGCTTCAGCATGTGCTTAAGATCAACTGGTCTAAGACATATCCAATTTGTCTTTCAAGATTCAGCTGAAGATCATCTCTTATTGACAAACCTCTCCTGATGGACTCTCCCCCAATTCCTGATTTTTTCCATTCCTCTCTCCATATCAGAGAGGCTCCTCCTCTATGCTGCCATGGTCACCTTGTTAACATCCATCAGTGGACACCATAAAAAAATGTAGTTTTGAAAACTTGCTGAGCTTCATAATTTAATTGTGAAATGCATGAGAAATATTTTAGCTAACATTTAGTTGAGTGCTTACTATGCACCATGTCCCATTCCAGAACTTTACACAAATTATCTCATTAAAGTTTTTCAAAAGCCCTACTCTGTTGGTGCCTACTCTGAAGAAAAAACATATTTTCCTCTGTTCTTACACCACAACAATGAACACAGAAGATTTCCATGACCAAATGTGTGGGGATTTCTCCCCGCACACCAAGAAAGCAAGCAATTCTGCAGCAGACATCATCTGGGTGTCCTCCAATTCAATTCAATTCTAGCATTCTGCACCTGGAGATAGTGTCAGTAACCACAGGTTGAGGGCTGAGTCCCACAAGAGCACCCCCTCCTTCCCACCAGTCACAAGTCTGGGCTTCCAGAACTACTCATCAACTGGCTCCAAGTTGAGGTTACCACAACCCCCTCTTTGGGTTCAATTAATTTGATAGAGTGGCTCATAGAACTCAGGGAAACATATTTACTGGTTTATTACAAAGGATATTTTAAAGGATACAAATCCACAGCCAGAGGAAGAGATACACAGGGTGGAGTCTGGAAGGATCCTGAGTGCAGGAGCTTCTGTCCCTGTGGAGCTGGGGTGCACCCCTCTCTCAGCTCGTGCATGAGTTCTTGTTCCCCTTCCTATAAGCCTCTACCTATTTATTTTTCTGGAAGTTTCCCAAACCCTGTCTTATTGGGTCTTTTATGGAGACTTCATTGAGTAGGCATGATTGACAACCAGGTAGAAATGCTATTGGACCAAAAAAGTATGGTCTCATGCTAACAGACTGAGTGGGGAAACCCAGCAAGGCCTGTTGGTTCAGATTCTTCTTGGCCTCTGTGTGCAGCATTCCTTCCTTCTGGGCATGGGGCAGGACCCCTTCTGAAATGAGGATCTTATGGTTTACAATCAGACAAGTAGGTCAGGGAAATTTCTTCATGGCCAGCTCCAAGACAGAAAAGTGAGGGAAGGTGAAAGGTGGTGAAAGGAGGAAAGGAGGGCAGAAGAAAGTCAGAGAGAGAGAGAGTGAGAGAGAGTCTGTTTTCTGAGGCCTTCTTCTGAGGCCTAAAGCACTCCAACATTATAGCAAAAGACTGCAACAAGGGCTTTAGGAGTTATGAGCTAGGGACCATGGATGAAAACCAGTATATATATATATGTCATAATACCACACTTACCACATAGCCCATTCATTTCGTCATGGCTGTCAGAGCCCTAATTTTGTTTGGATGTCTACTGGTCTTCCTCAAGGAAAGAAATCTCCCAACTCTAAGAGAAATTAGATCACAGTAATTGGCCCCAACCAATTACTGTGATCTAATTTCTCTTACAGTGATTGGGTTCAGCATGGACACTTCAGACAATTCTGGCCAGTGAGCAATGAAGAGAAGTTTAATGGTTAGAGGAAGGCGAGGCACTTTTTGAAAGTTTCTTGATGGCAGGGACCTTGGTAAATACTTTTGCAAGGAGGAGGAGAACTAGCTGGGAATAAGGAGACAGAAAGAAAATGTCAGAAGCAAGAAATAAAAAATATTTGAGTCCTTGAGTACATTCATTATTAGGGTAACCAACCAAGGTGTATCACAATTTCTTTGTATGTGAGAAGATATATTTTCCTTATTGTTTAAGTAGAAATATTAGTGACCTCTTAATCATTGCAAAATTCATTAGAATGCTTTATTATTATTTTATATTATCATTTTACACATGAGGTAATTGAAACTGAAAGAGCTTAAGTAAGTAATCTACACAAGATCAACTGCTTGTAAAATGTTACTCTGGTTCTAGGACTTTTAAGCACCTCACAATGCTCCCTCTCTGAGAAAGGGGCCTGATCTTACTCAGTTTTTTAATCCTTGCTTCTAGCACAGTGTCTGGAATATAATTAGTGTTTGATAAATACTTTTTAAATATGTGAGTGCTTATGTGATCTGAATTTTTGTAGATATCCTTTCCTTTTGTATTTTTGAGATGGAATTTTGCTCTTGTCACCCAGGCTGGAGTGCAATGGCACGATCTCAGCTCACTGCAATATTTGCCTCCCAGGTTCAAGCGATTCTCCTGCCTTAGCCTCCCAAGTAGCTGGGATTACAGGCATATGCCACCATGCCTGGCTAATTTTGAATTTTTAGTAGAGATGAGGTTTCTCCATGTTGGTCAGGCTGGTCTCAAACTCCCGACCTCAGGTGATCCGCCCACCTCGGGCTCCGAAAGTGCTAGGATCACAGGCATAAGCCACCGCACCCGGCCTGTAGATATCCTTTCCTTAACATCACTCAATAGGCTGATATTCTCGGTACAGAAAAATATATTTCACTTGGATCCTGAAACACTCCAACTGGGTACCCTGAAGAAGGAAGTATTTCCAATATGGAAGCAACGTAACTGTATTACAAACAGAATAATAATGAAAATAACCCCCATAGCCTCTCCAGTCTAACATAATTGCCATTACAAGGGGTTCCCTTTCAGCCCACTTTGTATGCATACTGGGCAGTTCAGTAGACACATAAAACGCACTTGATAGAAGTTAATGTCCATTTCTAATTTTATAAAAATTGTGGCAAACTAGAAAAGAGAATACTTTTCTAGCCTTATAAAGTATATCCCTCAAAAAATTACTGCTTTTAACTTAATGTTGAAAATATAAAAATAATTCTCCCTTAAGTTTAGGATCAAGACCATCTCTGCTTCACTACTTCTACTCATCATTATATTGAAAATCCTATCTAGTGGATTAACACAAGAATAATAAAGTTGAAAAGACAAGAAAAGAAGGAACAAAGCTATTATTATTCACAGGCAATTTTACTATCTACAAAAAAGACAAGGCCAAGAGAATCTACAGAAACACTATTAGCACTAATAAAAACCGTCTGCCAGGTTGCTAGATCGATATACAAATTGTAATCCAACATATCTGCACCAATTAGAAAAGATAACTTTTAAAAACACCATCTTCAACAGCAACAAAATCTGTAAGGCTTGTATGCATAAAACCCACAACAAGAGTTAAGCAAGACCCCTGTAAAGAAAATTATCAGAATTTACTGAAAACCATTTAAAAAGACCTAAATAAGTGAAGAAATACGACAAACTTATGAACTTAGATTATTATAAGATTTCCAATCCTTCCCGAGTTAAACTATGAATTTTACACGAAGAAGAATGAAGAGGGAACTTGACTAAGTATTGATACTTGATATAAAGTTATATTATTTAAGATTTCAAAAGCATCACGTAGACCAGGGCTTCTCAAACTTTCATGCTCCAACTGTGACTCTTGTGGAGATCTTGTGAACCACAGATCCTCTATTAAGAAGGTCTGGGGTGGGGCTTGAGACCTAACAAGCTGCCAGGTGATGCTGGTGCTGCTGGTTCATGGACCACACTTTGAGAAACAAGGGTATAAATAATTAAAAGAACATAAGATGGAGCTCAGAAGCAAACCCATGCATTTATGAAAGCTGGCTATATGATAAAGATGTCATAGAAGATTGGTAGGAAAGTGAACTATTTAATACATTCAGCCCAATATCCTTAAAAAGGAGGAGCAGGAGTGTCAGAGGGAGAGATTCTATGTAGCCGGCTTTGAAGATGGAGGGAGAGGCCACAAGCCAGGAAATGTAGGCATCCAGAAGCTGAAAAAGCAAGGAAATTGATTCCCCGCAGGAATGCAGCCCAGCCTACATCTTGATTTTAAGCCAGTGAAAGCCAAGTCAGACTTCTGACCTCCAGAACTAGAAGATAATACATTTTCTGATTTAGTCACTAAGTTTGTGGTAATTTGTCACAGTAGCATGAAGAAACTAGTACACCATATAATAAAAGGTGCCATAAAACAAAGCAAAAAGAGAAGCCACAGGTGGGAAGAATTTTGCAAAGCATATAGCCGACAAAGGATTTGAATACAAAAATTCAAGACAAACTACAGATTAACGAAATAAGACAAGTGACTCACTAGAAAAAGAGGCAAAAGATATATACAGAATTCACAGAGAAGGAAACATCTGTGTTGGCCAAGAGAAATAAGAGGAGATGTACAACTTCACCAACAATCTTGGGAATAAAAATTAGAACAACAGTGAGATACAATTTTCCATGTATCAAAAATTGAAATTTTTGATAATGCCCAAGTGTTGAGACTGTGGAACAATAGTAACTTTCACAAAATACTGACAAGAGTAGATGTTTTTGCAATGACTTTGGAGACAGCAACTTGGCAATTTAGTAAACTTGAAGGCACTCCTACTCCATGACCTGACAATCCCATTTGTAGGTATTTCACTAGACACTCTCATATATGTACTTGGAGAAACTGACAAAACTGATCATTACGGGATTTTTGTAATATTTAACAGTTGGAAATAAACTAAATATCCTTCAGTGGGAGAATAGATAAGTAAATTGTGGTATAGTCTTGCAATGGAATGCTACACAGCAATGAAAATAAATGAACCAGCACTACCTCTCTTACCTATGTATGTAATTAACCCCTGACTGGTTCCCCTATTTTGCATCTTCCCCATTTTTGTACCACTGGCAGATCTTTGAAAATCTGATCATGCCTCTACTTTAATTAAAAATGCTCCAGTGGATTCCTTAAAGAACTAAAAATAGATCTACTATTTGATCCAGCAATCTCACTACTGGGTATCTACCGAAAGGAAAAGAAGTCATTCTAGGAAAAAGACACATGGATATGTATGTTTATTTCAACCCAGTTCACAGTTGCAAAGATATGGAACCAACCGAAGTGACCACCAACCAATGAATGGATAAAGACCAATGAGTGGCTAAAGAAAATGTGGTAGATATATACCATGGAATACTACTCAGCCATAAAAAGGAACAAAATAATGTTTTTTTTGCAGCAACTTGGATGAAGCTGAAGACCACTATTCTAAGTGAAGTAACTCGGGAATGGAAAGCCAAACACTATATGTTCTCACTTATAAGTGAAAGCTAAGCTATGAATATGCACAGGCATACAGAGTAGTATACTGGACTTGAAGAGTCAGAAGTGGGAAGGTGGAAGGGGTGTGGGATAAAAAACTACATATTAGGTACAATGTACACTGTGTGGGTGACAGGAGCACTAAAATCTCAGAATTCACCACTATATAAGTCATCTATGTAACCAAAAACCACTTGCACCCCAAAAGCTGTTGAAATAAAAAAATTAAATTTGTAATGCATTTTTATGTTCCAGTGAGTTTTTTAAAATGGTTTTATTGAGGCATAACTGATATACAATAAACTGAATATATTTAAAGCATACAGTTTGATAAGTTTGGGCACATGGATAAGTTTGTGAAACAGAACCATGATCAAGACAGTGCACATATCCCTCACCCCAAAAGATTCCTGGTGCCCCTTTTAGTCCCTCACCCCAGCACTGCCTTCCCACCTGCCCCCAGGTATCATGAATCTGCTGTCACTTTAGAGAAGTTTGCATTTTCTAGCATTTTAAACAAATGGAATCATTGAGTATATACCCTTTTATTTGTGTCCTTTCACTCAACAGAACTATTTGAGGTTCATCTATGTTGAAGTGTGCTTCATTCCTTTATATTGCCCAGTAGAATTCCATTGTATGTACTTGCCACAATTTGTTTATCCATTCACCTGTTCATGGACATCTGGGTTGTTTTCAGTTTTGTGTTGTCTTTGAGACAAAGTCTTATTCTGTCACCCAGGCTGGAGTACAGTGGCGCCATCACAGCTCACTGCACCCTCAAATTTCTGGACTCAAGCCATCCTCAGCCTCCCAAGTAGTTGGGACCGCAGGCATGTGCACCACACCTGGCTAATATTTTAGTTTTTGTAGAAATAGGGTCTCCCTATGTTGCCCAGATTGGTCTCAAACTCCTGGGCTCAAGCAATCCTTCTGCCCTGGCCTCCCAAAGTGCTGGGATTACAGGTGTGAGCCATCACACCCAGCCCTCAGTTTTTTACTATTACAAATAAAGCTGCCATGAACACTCAAGTACAAGTCTCTGTGTACACATATGCCTTTTTTCCTCTTAGGTAAATCCATCTAATTGGAATGGCTGGATTAAATGGCAGGTATATGTTTAACTTTTAAGAAACTGTTGTAGCCGTTGTCCCATTTTACAGACCCTCTCCCCTAGACGGCTTCCATAGGTTTTAAGGTGGGCGGATCACGAAGTCAGGAGATCGAGACCACGGTGAAACCCCGTCTCTACTAAAAATACAAAAAAATTACCCGGGCGTGGTGGCGGGCGCCTGTAGTCCCAGCTACTCAGAGAGGCTGAGGCAGGAGAATGGCGTGAACCCGGGAGGCGGAGCTTGCAGTGAGCCGAGATTGCGCCACTGCACTCCAGCCTGGGCGACAGAGCGAGACTCCGTCTCAAAAAAAAAAAAAAAAAAAGAATGAGATTACAATGATCTGGGGCACTTGTCAGGCATTCAGATTTTCAGTCCACTCCCATGAGAAAAATCTGATTCATTAGGTTGTGAGGGGGCTGGGAATCGGAGTGTTTAACAGCAGGTACCCCAGATGATTTCTGGAGCTGGCGAGTTGTGAAACATCACTCTAGGGGATACAGTCTTAACTCCCAGGTGATTTTTGGAGCAGGTGAGTATGAAAAAATACTCTAGGGAATACAGTCTTAACTCCAGAGCTGGGTTTACACGCCATTCAGGATCTTGCTCCTGTCTAGTTTCCCAGCTCGGTGCTCCCTGCTTCAGCGCTACTAAACTGTACCCGGTTCTTTGTATGACCGATTCTCATCCGTCCAGTGCTTACTGAGTGTAGTGGGTCTAATAGTGACCCCACAAAAGATATGTCCATGTCCTAACCCTCAGAACCTGTGAATGCGATCTTCTTTGGAAAAGAGGCCTTAGCAGAGGTAATTAAGTTAAGGAGCCTAAAATGAGATTATTCTGGATTTAGGGTGAGCTCTAAATTCAGTACCAGTTGTCCTTTTAAGAGAAAGGAGGACAGAGACACAGAGGAGAAGCCCATGTGAAAACAGAGACGACATGGAGTGATGCTGCCGCAGGCCAGGGAATGCCAGGGGCCTCCAAACACTGGAAGAGGCCAAGAAGGATTCTCCCGAGAGCCTTCAGAGGAGGTGTGGCTCTGCCCATGCTGTGATCGTGGACTGAGGGCCTCCAGAACTGTACATGTCTGTTGTTGTTTTAAGTCACACAACTTTCAGTTATTTTTTACAGCAGTGAGGGTTTAAAGATTAAAAGGTGTAGATCCCACTCCTAAAGAGTGTAAAAGTAGAAAAATGAACCAACAGAGAACAATTACATTAAATTAAGATAATTACTATGACGGGGTATATTTAGTAAGGAGAGTGATGGCAAATGTTGCCCAAGGGAGGCGGCTGTGTCCTGCCCTCTCCTTTCTCCCTCCACTTTACCCCCCTCTGTGGTTCATGTTGCCTATGTCAGTAAGTGGCATCCTCACTGCAAATCACACAAGCCAGAAATCTAGGAGTCACTCTGATATCTCACCCCCGGCCACGGGCCCCGTGACTTCTGTCACCAAACCCCTAATAATGACATTTATTTCCTTAATATTTCTAAGAATTCCCTTCTCTCCCCTCCATAGCCACCACCATAGTCCAAGCTCCATCATCTCTGACCAGAGAAGTCCCTCCTAACGGGTCCACTGTGCATCGCGCTGTGCATTAAACACGCTCATGGAATCACACGGCTCTTAGGAGAGAGGGTAAACCTTATAAGTGGACTCAAGGCCTGCTGGTCTAGACCTGCAGGCTACTTCTCCTCCCCACTGATTCCCTATGCTCCAGCCACTGCCACTCTCGTCTGCCTTAGTCCTGTGCTTCCCAGCTCTTTTCACAGCTGGCCTATTCTGCAGCTGTTCTCTGCACGAAAGAGCTATAACCCTACTGCACCTAGGTGACTGCTACTGCCTCAGCCATCTTCCCTATGGAAGCCCTCCTCCACTTCCTGTCAAAGTCACAGCTTCTTATTTTAATCCCCGAGAGAGGTGTATGCCTCCCAGTCACAGTTGCAATTTACATTGGCCTGTGTGATTATTGCACTGAAGTTGGCTTTCCCCAGCCCACGAGCTCCTTGGGCACAGGACTGTGACCTTTTTAACTCACTTTTGTGTCTCTAAGGCACAGCCTGGTGACTAATACATAGTAACTACTCAGTTCACATCTGTGGAATTAATGAAGAAATTGCCCATTGTTTATAATAGCAAAAAATTGAGGACAATTTACTGAGAACAAATTAAATAAATTATATCTATCTGTGCTATATAATACTATGCAGCACTTTCAAATAATGAGGTAGACCTGTACTTACTGATGTGGAACATTGGCTATGATAGATTTTGAGTAAAAGAACAAAAAATGAAAAGAGCAAGTTGCAGAACAGTTCTTAGAGTAAAACAGTGTTTTAAAATTAAAGCAATGATTTAAAAAATTTTTTAAAAATGTTTGACCTGGCATAGATGAAGGTGTGAAAGGACAACATCAGTTAATACTTAGTGCTGGGCAGCGGGACTGGGAGAATCAGAGAAGCAATGGACACGAATTTGATAAAGAACTTACACAATTTTGCAGTGTTTGGACTTTTTCTTTTTACAAGCGTATATCATTTTAATAATTCAAGACATGCTTTTAAAGATTTCCAAGAAGACAAAAAGTGACTGAAGGAAGGGAGGCACATTCCCTGTCACCCACCACCACGCTCCTTTCCTGCCCTCCAACCCCATACATGCTTGACCTTACCCACTTGGCATAGACCTGCACCCCAACCTTCTCACCTGTACCCCTGCCCCCTCGCCTTCACTCCTGCCCTCTCACCTGAGCTGCTCTCCTCTCACCTGTGCTTATATCCTGTGGTTTGCATGTCACCTATCCCAATAAGCAGCACTTATGTTCCCGATAAGTACCACCTTCCTAGATTGCGTGGTTCTTTTGCAAGGTTCAGAAAGGTGAGGCTGTTGGAAAAGCAGTTAACCTCAAGTAAATTCCTGTTAGTGACTTTACCTCCCTAACTGCAATGTTAGCTTTCTGAGAAGGAAAGGAACTAACATATTCAAAAATTAAACTCCTAATACCTAGCAGGCATGCCTACTTATAGCTCATCAAATCCTCACAGGAACCTTGTGAGTAGATATTTTCATCTCCATTTTACAGACCTGTGGCACCAAGAGCTTGCCACTTGGCCAGTATCTCACATCAAGGACTGAAACAGAGCTCTGACTGGCTCTCCATGCTAAACTTTCTGTGCCACAGCATTGGGATGGTGGGGGGGCGTGATTGCACCATACTGCCCATGGATTTCCTAGCTCATTTCCTCCAAGATAATACATGCTGTATAAATGTTTGTATTATGAGGAAAGTAGTTTATCCTTCACCCAGCATGTCCATCAAATAGTCTTTGTATTCATTTTCCATTAAAGCTTGATCTCCCCAAAGCTTAAAATAGGATTGAAAATGTGCAGTGTTTGACCTATTTTCAGCCATTAGCATAATTTATCAAATTAGAGAAGTGAGAAGCAACGACACTGAAGAGGAGCCAGTGCAAGCAGCCTTAGGGTGGGGGAGGCCAGGAGTCCCAGGGACACAGGGTCTCAGGAGCAGTAAAGGAAGAGAAAGGAGGAGGGCTGACAATGGCTCAGAAGTCGAGGTGGGAAAGAGCAAAGAGAAGCCCCACCTCTTTCACAGCAAAGTTGGAAACAGTTGCAGACTTCATGGAGGCCACCTGGACTCGGGCCCCCGCTCTGCTGCTCACTGGCTGCGAAGCTGGGTCAGACTCCTTTATCACGCGAGCCTCAGTTTCCTCCTCTGAAAACTGTGAGCTGTGACTCACCTCACCAGGGTGACAACATTAATTTTAATGAGGTAATATATGCGAATCCTGCCTGTATAAAACTAAAACAGTAAGACATTTACAGTGTTCCATATGGCTGCTCTACTGACATGACTTTGTCTTCTTTACTTTGGATTCAAAATTCTCAGTCTGAAAGACGGGATGTTACAAAATTGCATTAAATGCTTCAGAGGCAGGGATCATCTTTGCATTCCCCCATCTCCTAGGATCCAGAATGGTGTCTCGCACGTAACAGGTGCTCAGAGAGTATCTGCCAAATGAATGATGAATGAAAGAATTTAGCTCACAACTACTACTGAAACAGCGGCCCTTTAGCAGTAATGATTTTTACTGTCTTGCTCCCTGGCCCTCCTCCCAGGGTGTCTTCATGTGCTAAGTCATCCAACAGCAGCCATTTGGGGATGATTACAATAGGTGGGAGGAGCTATTAGGAATGGGGCACATGTGGCCAGAGAGTCCAGGTGAACCACAGGAAGAAGAGGCCCCTGATCAGCTCTTTGCTGAGCATCAAAGACCTGGGGTGGAGCCAAAGGAGTCAAGTGAAAGAGTGAGACTAGAGAAGAATGCGATGATCTGATGATAAGTGAGAAGCAGCCTTCAAACTATTAAAAAAAAAAAAAAAAGCAAAAGTAACAAATGGAAATAACAAGGGATCTTAATCAAATGATTATTTTAAACACATAATGCATACACACACCCAAGTTGTACTTACAGGCACTCCAGTTGGTGATATATCTAAGGAAAATAAGATTCTGCTTGATACTTGGTGGGCTTAAAATAAAATGTTTCGTGTGTGTGTGTGTGTGTGTGTACGCACACATGTCCTTTCTCCAGGTCCCAGTAAACACTGTACTATGCTTCCCTCCATAGGTGCTGATACATGCACTGTTCATTTTCAGCTGCAGCTCTTGATTGCTTTTGGCAGCAAGAACACTGCTCCAGGTCCACATGAGAGAGTGACTTGGTAGAAGATTAAGATGGATTCTTGAATGGTGGTCCCTAAAGGATGTATACATATCTATGTCTCACTCCCTAGAATTTGTAAATGTTACCTGGTTTGGAAAAAGGATCTTTGCAGTTGTAATTAAACTAAGACTCTTTGGATGAAATCATCCTGGATATTCAGTGGGCCCTTCATCCAATGACCAGTGTCATAATATCAGGGCAGAGGGACCTTTGAGACAGACGGAAGAGGAGAAGGCCATGTAAAGACAGAGGCAGAAATGGGATAAATGTTTCTACAACCAAGGAATGCCAAGGATTGCCCCAGTCACTAGAAACTAGGAGAGAGGCATGGAATAGATTCTTCCCAAGAGCCTCAGAAGGGAGTGTGGCCCTGCTAACACTATGATTTCAGACTTCTGGACTGCAGAACTGCAAGACTTCTATTGTTTTTGTTTTGTTTGAGACAGAGTTTCACTCTTGTTGCCCAGGCTGGAGTGCGATGGCAAAATTTTGGCTCACTGCAGCCTCCACCTCCCAAGTTCAAGCAATTCTCCTGCCTCAGCCTCCCGAGTAGCTGGAATTACAGGCATGCACCACCACACCTGGCTAATTTTCTATTTTTAGTAGAGACAGGGTTTCTCTATGTTGGTCAGGCTGGTCTCGAACTCCAGACCTCAGGTAATCCACCTGCCTCGGCTACCCAAAGTGCTGGGATTACAGGTGTGAGCCACCATGCCTGGAGAGTTCTATTGTCTTTTTTTTTTTTTTTTTTTTTTTTGACAGTTTCGCTCTTGTTGCCCAGGCTGGAATGCAGTGGCTCAATCTTGGCTCACTGCAACCTCCACCTTCCGGTTTCAAGCTATTCTCCTGCCTCAGCCTCCCAAGTAGCTGAGATTGCAGGTACCCCGCACCCCCAACACACCCGGCTAATTTTTGTATTTTTAGTAGAGACAGGGTTTCACCATGCTGACCAGGCTGGTCTCGAACTCCTGACCTCATGATCCGCTCACCTCAGCCTCCCAAAGTGCTGGGATTACAGGCGTGAGCCACTGCGTCCAGCTGAGTTCTATTGTTTTAAGTCACCCGTTGGGATAATTTGTTCCAACAGCCCTACAAAACTGGTACAATTCTGAAATGCTATCTTCTCATAAATGTTCAACGTGAAGAATTTCACATAAACAAGCAAACCTAAATTCAAACTCCCATGGTGAAGTCCCCAGGGAAGTCTTAGCCAGCTTCTCTGTGCTCAACAAGTCTCACGGAATACGTGTCCAGTGTTTGCCAGGCTCCTTGATTCCTGCATCAGAGCTTTGCCCCCTTTGCAGTATTACAGATCCTGTATAACCTTCCCCAGAAGACGTGCTCGATGGAGCCCCCACACACACCAGCCCTTAGAGAAGTTTAGCACAATTTCTCACCTGCCCAAGCTCAAGGGCTCTAGGGCTTCAGGAAAGTCTTAAGATGTGCCTAAAATTCTCGTAATGAGGCTATGTTGATTCTGGTCCTGGGAGTGGAGGGACTGTCTTTGTAGTACTGTGCTTGTGCCACAGTGTCTCACCACTATGAAGTGCTAGTTAACTGCATACTCACTGACTAAAGCTCATATATATCCCCTATGAGACCTGCCTGGGCAAATTGTGAAAGGAATGAAATCATCTAATTTCCTCATCTCCAAAACCTCCCACACCCTTAGATACCCAGGGCCTCTGTGCTGCTCTGATCTCTCTGTGGGGCCCATTTTGCTGCTCCTCTGACTCCCACAAAATGAACTTGTGCCATTCCCACTGGTCTAGAGTTTTCTCTAATGCTAAGGGACAGTTACAATTAATGCATTAATTAAGTCAGTTCAGGAGTTTGACAAATTTATCATGATGAAAATCAGATGGGGAAATGTGGGCTGGGCAGTCAGTATATCCATGGGTAGATTCATAGGTGGCTGAAGGCCCTTATGCAGTAATAAAACCCTGGCCTTCTGAAGGGAGGATCCTTGCCCTTGGCCCAATCCTATTCAATATTTTAATCAATGATTTGAATAAAGTCAAAGCAGCAAGTTTATCTGCTTTGCAAACAATCCAACTCCGAGCAATGTAGAAAACATATTTGCTAACATACTCAGTTAAAATCATGAAATGATGGACTGTAATGAATACATCAAAATTAATGTGACTTCTTTCACTTAGTTTCAAAAAATAAGCCACAAAAGTAAAAGATGGGTTAACAGCACTCATGAGAGAGAAGAATTAATAACTTTAAGTTTATTTAAGCTGAATAAGAGTCAACAGTATAAAAAGAGGGTTTGGTTTTTTTGGCTTTTGTTTTGTTTTGTTTTGTTTTTGAGACAGAGTTTCACTCTGTCGCCCATGTTGGAGTGCAGTGGCTCAATCTCAGCTCACTGCAATCTCTGACTCCTGGGTTCAAGAGATTCTCCTGCCTCCACCTCCCAAGTAGCTGGGATTACAGGGGTGTGCCACCACACACGGCTACTTTTTGTATTTTTTAGTAGAGATGGGGTTTCACCATGTTGGTCAGGCTGGTCTCAAACTCCTGACCTCAAATGATCCACCCTCCTTGGCCTCCCAAAGTGCTGTGATTACAGGCATGAGCCACTTCAGCCAGCCTAAAAAGAATTTTTTTTAAAAAGACATAAACATAGATTGCATTTCTAGAATGTACAGACTCCAGATGAAGGGTGGTGATAGCTCTGGAATGCTCTGCCCTGGTAGAACAGAGCTGCAATTGAGAGCGTGATTTGTGTTTCATGGTTGAAGGGAGATGTTGACTAGTTGGCAGGTATTGAGAGAGACATGTCAGGTTGATGAAAAGTTTAACAGCATCGTCACCTGAGCAAAGTTGATTTTTAATCCAGAGAAGAAAAAACTCAGGCAAATATGTTATCTATCTATCTGAAGAGTCATCTACATAGAAGGGGTGTGGGTAGGGGTGGGGTGGCAGGTTGAAATCCTGTGTATTTTCAGAGAGGGAAACAAAGACCAAAAAAAAAAAAAAATCTGAAAGGACCAGATTTGAGTCTATTTCCAGGAATCAGAGGTGTCCAGCAATAGAGTGGTCTGCCTTGTGAGGGGTGATGACCCCATCCTTGGAAATATTCAAGCAAAACTATTATCCCAGTGATCTCCAGGATGGACTAGACTGGATTCACTGGCTAGCTGGGTTCCTCTTCCACCTTCATCACTGTGTGTGTCTCCCCTTAGAAGCCATGTGGTTGGTCAAAAAGGATAACTTTTCCATACCAAGGATGGCCATTCTTTGTTAAAGAGTCTCAAGTGGCATTGTTCCTAGCTGGAATCTCTAAATAAGTTCTCCAAGTTCATTTGAATGAGTCTTTTAAATAATGATGCATTGCTTGTATAGAGCATTTTTTTAGGATTATTTTGGTCTCAGGTGACAAATATCCAACTCAAATAAGCCTAAGGAAAAAATCAATATGCCAGAATATTGATTGGTCTCAGACACAATCATCCATCTCCATCTCTGAATTTCTTCTTCCTCCATTCAAAACCCAGGGCTGCAAAGAGCTTGAGGATGACTTCATCCCAGCTAACAGCCCAAGAGGAAGAGAGAGGGTACAAAGCTCTTCCTCGAGAAGAGCTCTCAGTAATCCAGTCAATCATGTGTTCACCCTTTGGACTAATTACTGTGGCCAAGGAATTGGGGACTATAATTGGTGAGATTTAGGTCACTTTCTTGATATATTGACCCAGGAGAAGGAACTGTGATTAGCAGCCAACCAGAGTCACACGGATAAATAATGGAAGTAAGTTACCAGGCAGACATAATACCGGCCATCTATTATTGTACTTAAGTTAATGGAGCACTTTCACACACATGATCTCACTTGATTCTCACTACAGCCTTGTGAGGAATGTGGAGCACATATTCCTTTTCTCCACTTCACTTAAAAGAGGTAGTAGGTTGCACATACAAAACATTCTAAATTTCTTAAAGAATATTGCCATTAGAAAGATAGACTTATTCAAATGGCCTTTATTGTCCTTTGTTACCAATCCTTGCTCTGATACACCGCCAGCTCTAGATACTTCAAGTCAACTCCTGGTAGAATAGGAAATTCTCTTCTGGGTTTTCTGATGACAGGTCCCTGGGGAGTATCCTAACATCACACAAAAAGTGTAGCAGAAGCAAAGCAGTCACTGGACTCCCTGAGGGACTCATCCTCTAAAGCATAGGTCTTTCTTCACTTCTCCAAAATCTTCCCTGGTTCCTTCTCTATCAGGAAAATCAGACGCCATTAGGAAAATGAGACAGGGGTTATTTCAAGCAGAACTGCAACTGACAATACTTCATGTATTCATTCATGCACTCATTTTATTTTTTCTCTTCTTTATCCATTCATCTATTTGTTTTTTTTTTTAATTTTTTAGTTTTTGAAATGGAGTCTCACTCTGTCACCCAGGCTGGAGTGCAATGGTGCAATCTCGGCTCACTACAATCTCCGCCTTCTGGGTTCAAGTGATTATCCTGCCTCATCCTCCCAAGTAGCTGGGATTACAGGCATGCACCACCTTGCCCAGCTAATTTTTGTATTTTTAGTAGATACAGTGTTTTGCCATGTTGGTCAGGCTGGTCTTGAACCCCTGACTTCAAGTGATCCGCCCACCTCAGTCTCTCAAAGTGCTAGGATTACAGGCGTGAGCTACCACATCTGGTCATGCATCTATTTGTTTACACACACACACACAAAATTGAATTGAGCACCTCTGCGCTAATGAGTGCTTAGGCAAAGCAGTTTTTACACAAAGATCCTAAAAAAGAATAGTTTAAGGAAAATCACATAAGTGTTTGAGGTAGCAGGGAGCTTTGCTGGGGACCCAGGTGCCTCCTATCTTGTGACTCTGCCATCCCCAGGGTCTGGTTCTTATCTGCTTCATCTGCTTTCCAGACCATGGGAAGGGGAAAGGGCAAAGGGGACAAGCTATTTCATTGTTAAAAATTTGAAGTGGAGGTTCACCTCACTTCTGCTCTCATCAAATTGACAAACACCTCACAGGGCCATGCCTAGCTGCAGAGGAATCTGAGAAATGCAGCTCTAGCTGGGCAGCCATAGGCTTGGCCACAACTCACTGGAAGGAAGAAGGGGGCCTGGGTACTTGGGACAATAGCCGTGTCTGCCACAATCAGCTCCATCTAACACAGTGTGTCCTCTCAAGTTGCTTGTAAACAAATGGGCAGGAAATGCCTTGTTCCATAGCCACAGCACAAGGCAATGTGGAGGCAGGGTCAGGAGAGTGGGGCAAAGAGCTTAAAATGTTCAGAGAGGGAGGGATGACTTGACCTTGAGATGACCAGAGCAGGCTCCTGAAGCAGGTGGCATGTGAACTGCTTGGCCTGGCTTAAAAGATAGATATGATTCTGAAATGGAAATGGAGTGGCAACAGCAAGCTGAGCAAAGAGCAATGACAAGAACAAACCAAAGGGCAAGTGTTCAGGTGTGCATGAGGGGTTCTTCAGCTACCCATTTCTGACAGCACTACACATGGTGCATCTGCTCACTTCTGCACCCATCTGCATCAGCATCTGCCAGTCACCAAGCCTCAGTGCCCTCCTTGGTCTTGGAAGACATTCGAGGCATCCTCCAGCCCTTTGGAGTGAAGAGGCCACATGGCCTCGGAAGACAGGCCAGGCTGTGAGTCACAGCCAGGAACCTGGGGTCTAATAACTTATTAGCAACAATCACTTACAGAGCCTTGCAGTTTCCAGAGTGTGCTGACCTATAGAATTTGATTTGATTTGATCTCATCTCATTTCAACTTTAAGGAACTGACTAAAGTAAGACATTAGATATGAAAATGGTTTGAAAATCCGGTGCTATAGAGTAGAAAACATCATTATAGCAACACTAACTCAATTGATTCAGAATTTGTGGACATTTGCACAAGGGTCTAGGCTGAAACTCTCTTTATGCTCAACATAACTAAACAGATTTGCTAAGCAAATTAACAGCATGGCCAGGATTGCTGGGAGACATTTATAACCGATGGAGGACAACTGTTTTTGGTAACTATTGTAGCACTATTGTAGGAGTATTGGACTTCAATTAATTTTGAACAATGCTCTTTTCATTAAAGTAGGTCTGGCAGGATTTCCTCAAGGCAATAAAACTTGGTTAGCTATTTGTTTGGGCTTCTCATATTCTAAAGAATAGGAAAATTGCTAAGCAAATTAATTTGGGGCCTCACTGAGAGAATTTGAGTGTTCAAGAAAAGACTGGACAACCATTTGGCCAGGACGTTTAAGAGGAGATTCTGGCACCAGTAGTTTCCCTAAAATCTACATAAAAGTTCCATCAACCAGATGAATGCAGAGTGATTCTGGGTAAGCAGGGGTGTCTGCTTGATCTCCTGCCTTTACTCCTACTCCCCACAAAGCACCTTTGACTGGGCTCTGAAAAACTCAGTCCAAAACTTAATGACATTTAAAACCTCTTTGATTCTATTAGCTTATAAATAAATAGTAGCTAACTTATTCAGAGCTTATTCTGGTATATGTTAAGTTGCTATTTTACAGATGAAGAAACTGAGGCTTAGAGAGTTTAAGAAACTGGTCCATGGTGACACTAACAGTAAGTGGTGGAACAAGACTTAGCTCGTGTCACAAATACAAAACACAGGCTTTTAGAATCATCTTCCTTACAGATCATGCCTTAGTGTCAACATTTTCCATCTCTTGGCTGGTCATGGCAGCTCATGCCTATAATCCCAGCTGAGCCAGACAGATTGCCTGAGCCCAGGAGTTCAAGACCAGTGTCTCAAAAAAAAAAAAAAAAAAAAAATTTTATCTGTTTAGTAGGTCATGATTTAGTGGTGGTCCTACTTTCTGCATTTTTAATAATGTGTATCCTAGCAAAACTCAGAGGATGGGAACTCATCTTCCAACTACATCCGTTGAAGCCTTAATAAGAGAGCTTGGTGATGTGGTCTGTGTCCCCAGGGGCCTGGAGCTTGATGAAGAAGTTGACAACAGCTGAGAAACTCAGTACATTAAAACCTAAATGTACAAATACGTACTATGTTTTAAACTGGATGCACCATGGTTGGGCATGGGGTCTAGAAATCAGACATTTGGGATGAATATAGAGCCCAGCTGAACAATTTGTAGAATTTAACTTTGGTTATTTTCTCTGAAGGTCATTCATTTATCAGACATTCATTGAGCCCCATGCTATGCTAGACACTAAGCTGAATATTGAGGATACGGAAAAAAGAAGAGATCCCTGACCTTCAAGGAAAATGATCTGTTAAAAATATAATGATATTCAAAAATAATCATTATAACAGCCTGGGCAATGTGCAGTCAGAGCAGATGTGGCCACCGGTACTAGGACTCACGCACTGAGGGTGAGTCCAGTATTGCACTGCAGTAACAAGAGAGGGAGGGATCTTCCTTAAAGAGTAACGATCAAAAAAGACTTCATCAATAACACTCTCATGAAAACTCACGCCGCTCCAAGGGACACTGCTGTCATCTCACAGACAGAAAGTTTGGCCAAGGAGAAGGGCCCTGGTAAGAGATGCCCCAGTGTCCTTCTGCAGCCTCAGGCTTCCTGGGCAGCTGGCTCTTGCTGTCTGCATTTGGAGAATGGAACATGATGGATTGGAGGATTTGGAGGTTGTTCTTCCACCTCAGATACCTCTCACTTTCACAGAGGGAAACCACATTCTCCTCTGTGGTCAAACTCCTTCTGGCTGAAACATCTAGTATTCTGTCTACCTGGGGAGTCCTCACTCACCAGGGCACTGTTTTCTGCTTCCAGGGTTCTTTGTTATTTTGATGGGAGAGAAGCTGTGGGCTTCCAGAGGGTAGGATGCAGGGAGAGGGTGACGGGCCTGAGGGGAGTTGAGTCTCTCACTGATGAAGGGCTTTGCATTCACTGGTTTTGGTGCTGGTGGTTACCAGATGCACTGCTGCATCCACTCTTTTCAAGGCCCAAATGGTCACCACTTTCCTCCTCTGGCCTTCTCTTAAATGCTTTGAATTTCAAAAAACAAGGTCTCACTCATGTTGCTTCAGGTAAGGGGCTTATTCCATGGGTGTGCTTGGCTATAAAAACAACTGAACTCTCAGGGAAACCCAGGGAACCTTGTCTTCACAGGTGCCAGAGGAGGGTACAAGAGCCCGAACCATAGGGACCTGGGACAGCAGTAGCTTATTTTTTCTCTCCATTATCTTGGCCCCAGGGGCTCTTCCATTTCACATCATTGTGGAGACTCTCTCCTCTCCCCAGCTCCACCTCCCCTTCTCTCTTTTTTCCCTCCTCTCCTCCCCTCCTCCTTCCCTCCTCCCTTCCTCCTTTCCAACCCTCCTCCCCTCCTCCCTTTAAATCGTCCTTCCCTTCAACCCTTCTCCCTGGCATTGCTTCTGGGAATGCCTGTAGCTTTATGCTGCCCTACATCTTCTGCCCTATCAGGACTCCTGCTATCTTCATGGCCCTGCTTGCCGACCTACTCTGGATTTTTTTTTTTTTTTTTTTCATTTTCTCTTCAGTTTTTGCTTCCAAACCCACCAGGCTTTTTGGTCCAGGCAGCCATAGCCAGGTGACTGGAGTCACACGGTGTCACAGTTCCTTCTGAGGAAGGACTGTTTCTTACTGGAGGGCTGTGGACTGGTTTCATAGCCCCACCTCCCACCTGCTTGAGATGGGAGCTATAGGCACTGCTGGCGTTAAGGAACTTGTTTTGCCTAGTGAGGGCCTCTGCTTTCAGGACAGAGACTTTGAGAGGGGAGGGCCTTAAAAGTCACCTAGCCCAAAGTCCCCATAAGGCTTCGGTTCCTTGTACCACACCTGGCCAAGGCATCATCCAGTCTCTTTCTACGTAGCTCCTGTGACAAGGAGCCTCCTCAGGCAGTCCAGTTGATGTGCGGTTCTCTCTGACTGTTAGTGTAATTCTCCTTCTGTCGAGCTTGAATCTGCCTATAGCTTTACTCATTCGTTCTATTCCATCCGTCCAGGTCTTAATGGGCAAGTTTAATGCCCTTTAAATATTACGTCTTGTTAACAGAGGGTGGTTTTCTTGCATTTTCCCTTCAAGAACGAAATACCCCCATTTTCTACAAGCATTCCTTATATGATTTATTTTTGAGTGATTTTAGCACCCTAGGCATTCTTCCTGGAATGTGGTTCTAGTTGCCTGTGTTTCTTTTAAGATGTAGACCCAGAAGAGGAAGTAATTCTTCAGGTATGGGCTGACACATTCTCAGAAAGTGTGGCTAGGCCTGTTCCCATCCGGATTTCTTTCTTTTCTTTTCTTTTTTTTCCTCACTGTGTTGCCCAGGCTGGGGTGCAGTGGCACTGTCTAGGCTCTCTGCAGCCTGTGCCTCCTGGGTCCAAATGATTCTTCTGCCTCAGACTCCCAAGTAGCTGGGATTACAGGTGCGCACCACCACACCCAGCTAATTTTTTAATTTTAATAGAGACAGGGTTTCGCCATGTTGGCCAGGCAGATCTCAAACTCCAGACCTCAAGTGATCTGCTTCCCTTGGCCTTCCAAAATGCTGGAATTAGAGGTGTGAGCCACCGTACCACACCTCTTATCCAGATTTCTGATTCGAGTTGTTCCTCTTGCACTTTATTCCAAGCAGTAGCTTAGTGGTTTCCAGTGACACTGCTGATTAGCACATTGTTATCAGCAATACTTTGCTTTTGCAGTGTGCGTATTATCAAAACCGTATCATACCCAGCTATGCCGGAGGCTGAGGCGGGAGGATCAGTTGAGCCCAGGAGTTGAAGTTCAGCCTGTGTAAAACAGCAAGACCCATCTACAAAAAAATAATTAATTAATTAAATTTTTTTTTTTTTTTAAAAAACCACCCATATCACCCAAAGACCACCAGGGATAAACCTGTAGCCTGACACACATACAGCAAAGGAGGACCCTCCAGAGGACCTGCGGAGGCTGCTGGACAAGAGCGGGAGGGCAGCATCCTTCATAAAGTTTGTGTTCCTGCTGAAGGACTCGGAGAGGGTCGCCGGGGAGTGGGGATCAGCTCTATACTGTTTCCTTTCCAGAGCTGGGAGAGGGAAAGTGGGGATAATTCAGTGCTATCCTGAGGCCAGGACAGCTTAGCAATTGAGTAATCTCAGTAATAGAAGGATTTAACAAAGGGAGCCTGGGGGTGTTGTGGGAAAGAAAAGTAGTAGTCACTCATTTTACAGCCACTGCATGACCTCAGGTAATACAAGGTCCCCTGTTAACTTTGGGGCTGATTTTTATCTATATCTGTCTCTCCAGCCTGATTAACTGGATTCCTTTTTACTTTTTCAGTCCAAGCTGACTTTCTTTTCACTCTTTCAGATCCTGACAATTGTTTACTCTTCCTGTGTCCTTTTTAGTATCTTTGTGGATTCAAGAATCTTCAGGAGGCAAATTTTTTAAAATGCATATCTGATCATCTCCTTCCCTAAGTAACATCCTTTAACAGCCTCTCAGAGCCTAGAGGGAAGTCTGAACTATTTTATGTAGCACACAAGGTTTTCCTCAGACTGGGACTGTTTCCCCAGCCTTGTATTCTATGACACCTTCCCTTAATCTGTGAGATCCAGCCATAGAGAACCACCAGCAGCTCCCTGGACTGGATGGCCTCCGTCCTAGCACACTTTTGTACAGGTATTTTCACTGTTGGTGATGCTAAAAATAGTAATGACAAGTATACTGTTACTATTTTTTGATCACATACCATAGGTCAGGCACTTGCTAATGAATTTGCATGCATCTTCATAACTATTCTATAAAATAGGTGCTATCATGATCTCCATTTTACAGATGAAGAAACTGGGACTTAAAAGAGGTTAAGAGGCGCACCCAAGGTCACACAGCTGGTAAGTGACAGAGCTGGGATATGAATCCAGGATTCCAATGAAACGAATTCTACTGTATATCCTCCTGTGTATATGACACATTCCAATCATGTTTTAAAACTCAACTGCCACATCCCTTTAACCTTGAACTCTTCCCTGACTACTCTTTTCTAAGCAGTTGGTTAACTCTCCTCCACTGTATCTTATATATAATTGTGTTATATGACACATCTCCCTTCTGTCCTGGGCATGTGAGTAGCACCTACCCCCTTATCACAGCCAGGCATGGACACTGCCCGCCAATCTAGGCTGGGGCTGATTGAACAGGGAATGAATATCTAACCTCAAAGGGCTAGTCCTCAGGCTTGGAATGTAGCTGTGACGTCATGTTATATATCTACATCGAGAGCTCCTGGAAGGCTGTGTCAGCCATGGAAGAGCTCCACTCAGATGTCCTTCACAAGAAGCTGCTGCAGGAAATGTAGTTGACTGACAGCCTCCAGCTGCCACCTTTTGGATACACCATGGTATTCACATTTCTCCCAGTCTACCCTCAGCCAATGCACCTTAAGGAGTACTAAGTCTGGCCCATTTTTGTCCCACATGGGGCTCCTCTAGCAGACAGCCTTTGTTCTGGAGGCTCTCTGTTGACCCAGCTGAGATGTTCTCCACAGGGCACTGGGCTCATGCTCTTCCTTCCCTCCCTCCTTCCATAGCTGCCAGTCTTGCATCACAGTCTGAAGACTCTCCCACCTGCTCCTGCTTCCCTCCTTTATCTTTCATAAGCATTCCCTCCAATATACTGCTTGCACATACGCCCAGGCTGGAGTGCAGTGACATCTGCCTCCTGGGTTCAAGCAATCCTCCTGCTTCAGTCTCCCAAGTAGTTGGGATTACAGGCACCACCACCATGCCCAGCTAATTTTTTGTATTTTTAGTAGAGACAGCGTTTTGCCATATTGGCCAGGCTGGTCTTGAACTCCCGACCTCAGGCAATCCGCCTGCCTCAGCCTCCCAAAGTGCTGGGATTACAGGTGTGAGCCACCGCACCTGGCCACCCCAATCCATTTCTATATCACTTCCAGATCAATCTTCCTGGAACATGCCTTTGTGCATATGACTTCCTTTCTTTGCCACAGGCAAATAACAGGTTTTGCTCTTATAATCAAGAGAAAATACAATGCCTTTTTAAAAAAAATGTGGTAATGCATCACAGTGATATTAATGATGTGGGATGCCATCTCTCTAATTGCATTATGTGTTTGGAAAAAAAGAAGAAATTAAAAATGACAGGACCATTGAGTAATGGAAATGGATTTGAAAGTGTTTTTAGAAAATTGGAACTTTGCCAGAGTGAAAATGCCTCTGTGCCTTCCATTCCCAACATGATTTCTTTTAGAATTCTATATGGTGGGTTTGGGTATCTGCTTGTTTCCCTCATTATTCTACCTCGAAGAGCTCAGAATCCTCATTCATCCACCGAGACGCCAGTTTCCCCTATCATACTCTCTACTTCAGGATTCAATGTCCTCCATAGTTGCCCACTTCCCATAGGTGACATAGGGCTGCCACAGTGTTCAGCTCCAAGGAGGTCTCTTTCCCATCACAGTTTCTGAGACTGGCAGCCCGCTGGCTGTGTAGTACACAACCCTGTGTAGATCCTCCTTCCCTAGGGCAGTCCTCAGGAGAACTTCCTTCTCCCCCAGACTCTGCAGCTTGAAACCAACCCAAAACAATTCCTATGTGATGAGATCCATTCTGCCTTCCCCGGCAAATTTCCTTGAGAAAGACTATGCATGTAGTGCTTTGGGCATGATAGTCCAGGAAAGGGGTATAATAAGCATCATTTTGAAGCCTTAAACACAGTCTTTAGTTCTGCAAATACCATAATGACAGACTTGCATTCTCAGTACCAGGAAATTTTGTGGGCACTGGAGCTTAGAAATGTCCTGGGCATGTAAGCATGCTTTATTCTTATTTGTGTCTGGGATCCAAGAAAAAAAATGAGGAGTTTGAATGCTGGTTCACACCGCACTCTCATGGAGGCAGAGAGAAGTAGCTCTACAACTACATTTATGTGATGAGAAGGTGAATAAAATACATCTTTGTGGGTCCTCTGGTGCATTCTGGGCTATGGGAACTATGTGAGTGCAGCATCAGGATCACCTTTAATAAATCGGTGGCCTAAAGCAGAGGCAGAGGCAAGGCATGGACAGATGGAATGGAGCCTCCTTGTACGTAAGAGACTGGGTCATGTTTGCTGCTGAAAATTAGAGACATAATAGGTTTAAATGATGTCAAGGGGTTACCTTGCTAGAACCACAAAATAGCATACATTAAGCTTCCTTGCACATACCCCATTCCCACCCCCCCCCCCCCCCCCCCCCCGCCCCCCCCCCCCCAACCCCATTCTCTCTGGGTAGCTGCAAAGGGCCCTATCTAGCCATTCCTGAAGCGTAAGGCATGCTTATTCTCATGAAGTCAATTCTAATATTTGTTTCATATCCATATGCACCTTTATTTCACAGAATACAAATATGTTTGAAGAATTCAAGTAAACATAATTTTTTAAAACCCCATATTTTTGGTAGGAAACAAGAAAGGTCTAGTTAAAGGATTTCTGTTGTAAGTCTTTTATAAATCACACTCAGTTTGTAAAGCCAGATTTTTCAAACATTCTTCCTTGAAGCCTTAAGACTTAATGTCAAAACTGAATTCCTTGTAGATTTTTGCAGAAAAGGACACAAAATGTGGCCTGTGTGTCAGGCTGTCTGGAGGGCACTGTCAGGACCCTAATCTTGACACCAATACTTGCCTGAATGACTGACTGGGGTAAGGTGGGGCCAGGGCCAGTTCCCAGGAATGTTGCTGCCATGGTTGGAATGTCAGTTTCCCAAAGCACTTCCTTTCCCCTCAAAGCAGTGAGGCTTGGAAATGGATTCTGTAAAATTGCTATAGAACTGAACTGAACTGGGCTTCCAGGCTTCCCCACAGACATGGCCAGGGAGTGGCAAGAAAGAGGAATCCCTTCCCTGCACAGATTCTTCATGAATGTCACATTTATAAACATTTTTATAAGGTGCAATTGTGGCATGATGGTTGCTTAGCCTAGGTGAAAATTCATTCAGAAGCATAAGGAAACCGAAGAGTTTGATCAGTTTGCAATTGATTACTAGTGTTTGTATGAATCTGTTCAGGCTGCCAATATGAAATACCATGGACTGTGTGGCTTAGACAACAGAAATGTATTTCTTACAGTTCTACAGCCTGCAAAGCCCAAGATCAAGGTGCAGGACAATTTGGTTCCTGGTGAGGGCTCTGTTCCTGGCTTGCAGAGGGCCACCTTCTCTCTGTGTCCTTGCATGGCAGACAGAGAGGACGCAGGCTCTAGGTTTCTCTTCTTATGAGGACACTAATCCTGTTGGATCAGGGCTCCATCCTTATAACCTCATTTAACCTTAATTACCTCCTCGCAAGCCCCATTTCCAAGTACACTGGAGGAGTTAAGACTTCAACATATGGTTTGGGGGGAACCCAATTCAGTCGATAGTAGTGGTCAAACACCAAGACAGTCAGGGAAGGTGGTGCTCTTTGAGGTGTTTGCTGCCCTCCCAGTCAAAGCCCCAGGCCTCAGCCTCTGGCCTGCCCACCCCCAGGCTCCCTTGCCCCATCTCTTTTTTTTAAAATTTTAAGTTCTGGGATATATGTGCAGAATGTGAGGGTTTGTTACATAGGTATTCGTGTGCCATGGTGGTTTGCTGCACCTATGAGCCCATCACCTAGGTTTTAAGCCTCACATGCATTAGCTATTTGTCCTGATGTCTCTCACTCAACAGGCCCCACTGTGTGTTGTTCCCCTCCCTGTGGCCGTGTGTTCTCATTGTTAAACTCCCACTTATGAATGAGAACATGCGGTGTTTGGTTTTCTGTTCCTGTGTTACTTTGCTGAGGATACTGGCTTCCAGCTTCACCCATGTCCCTGCAAAGGACATGATCTCATTCTTTTTTGTGGCTGCATAGTATTCCATGGTGTATATGTACCACATTTTCTTTATCTAGTCTATCATTGATGGGCATTTGGGTTGGTTCCATGTCTTTGCTATTATGAATAGTCCTTGCCCCATCTTAGAACCTGGCTGTGCTTCTGCCACACCACCCAGAGAGGTGGGATTGTAGCTCCTAAAATGTGGTACAGGAACACAAGCTGCAGAGCTGTCAGAATGGCAGTCTGTCTTGGTGAGTCCCCAGCACCTAGGCATTACCCACTTGTCCCTGTCTGCCCTCATGGCCAACGGCCAGGCCCTGGAATGGGGAGAAACTTAGGGAGGAAGAAGAGGAAGCAGAGTGACAAATCTCATCTGTTACTTAACAGAAGCAAGAACACACTTGGGACAGAAGGCAGATGACTTATAAAGTCTGCACTTGGGCGGGCTTCCTCATACATTTCATAGTTTTCGCCATTTAGGATCTTGGGGGCCTTTGCATGTCTGGCCTAGGATGTGGAGAAAATTCATCATATGCAAAGGCCAGGTTTGTAGGCTAAATAAAAACAGATGTGAATAAAAACATGGGATTTACCTCAGATTACAAACAGCTCAAATGATAGCCACAGAACTGTCTCCAGTTCCCTTCATTCTTCCTTTTCACCCTGGAAAATGCTGTAGCTTCCACCCCTGCTCCTCTCCCTCAGCCTGCACCCCACCCCGCCTCTGTGGCTGCTATCCTCTCTCCACCTTTGCTTTATAGCAGTGAATGGCAACGCCCTTCAAAAGCTCAGGGACATCCTTCCATTGTTAGAGTGTCCAGCCACACAACTCAGGCTGCACCCACTCAAGATTTTATTCTTCTAGGGGTGAGTCACTGCTGCCGTCTTGCCCATGTGCTTCCGCAAGTAGATAAAGGAAGAAAAAGGAAAGTTGGTGCTGGGCCAACTCATGTAGCACTTTTTGAGTCTGGGTGGGTTCCTGGCTTAAGTGTCTGAGGAGAATGGCAAAGGCAGTAAGGGGAACAATCCTATCACCCTGGACAGGGGCAGGAAGTCATGCCTCTGTGGTGGTGGGAGGTCACATGGGGTAAGGGACCTAGGATGGTGTCATTAACAAAGCATGACTTCGGGCTCCAACAGACCTGGCTTGGAAGTCCAAACTTCTGATCCAAGCATCCTGGGCAAGTCACCCAGGTTTGCTGAGCCTCAGTTTCCTCATGTGTATAATAGGGGTCCCCATCCCCTTCACAGGGTTGCTGTGGAGGCTAAAGGACGTGATCCACTTAAAGTACCTAGAGGAGTGCCTGGCATGAAATAGGAGCTGGGAACACATTAGGTTCCCTCTTTCCCTCTCCTATCTTCCTCTTCCCCTTCCTCCTCCTAATAGGAGAGCAATCATCCCTATACACGTGTACTGTCCACAGAAAGATTCAGCAAAGCATCCAGCCATCTCACAAAGGCAGGCTGCCGTGCACCCGGAGGGCATATTTCTCACTTGGAAACAGGAACAGATGGGAGAAAATATGGGGACACACGAACACATGTGCCTCTACTGAGGGGGACCTGAACACACTCATTTATTTCACCTCAACACTGTACTTGTAATGATTTATTAGTTAATTCTCACATCTCAGACTTGTGGCAGGAATTTAAATTCCCTTTTAAAAGCAGCTCTTATCATGATTCAACTCCATTATCATTATTCAATATTTATTATGTTCGGGACCTTCTTTCAGACGCAATATATTTACTTCAGTCTGGAAAGCTGAAGGCTGAGATGGGCTGCTTAAGATGCCCATAAAGTCCCCAATAGCACACAGGGCTGGAAAAGCAAGTCCTAGTTGACACAACCCCAGTGTTGTAGGTTTAGGAAGGGGTCAGTGACATTTGAGCAAAAGGACTTTTAGGTAAAATGAAAAGGAATGCTTTTCTGTTGCCAACAAATATTAAACTCACAAAACTCACTATCCAAGAGGGAGTTGAGTGTGAGCACAGAAAGCATGTCAAAAGAAGTTTCAAGTGAATTCCTGGTGCCGGCCTCTGTGTGGGGTGCCCTTGGCCCTCTGAACTAGCTATTAGGAAGGCAGCCCAGCACCTTGTGGGGCCTATAGAAAGAGAACATTGTACTCTTGGGCCTTGGGGTTCTGGCCCATGCAGCAATTCATGTGCCCATCGGATTGTCCTTGTGGATTTCTTAGATTTGTGATTTTCCAATGTTGTTCATCTGAATTTGCGGGAGGAGGAGGAAAGGATCCTGGAGAAAAGGGCTTTTCAGCAGGGGGTAATTTCCCAGGCAGCATGCTGAGCAGTGATTTTTTTTTTTCTGCTTAAAACTCCAAAGGTCTACACAGTTTTAAGACTGCAGCAATCTCACAAGAGCATGAAGCATTTGTGTTGGAAAAGAGTTGTTGGGTCATTCCACTTACTGCAGCTTCTACCCTAAACAGTTTTGTGCAATGGCAATTAGATTCAGAAATAGAAACAGTGACGGTGCTAGAAATGCAGTTGCTGAGCTGTGTATCTTTGAGGCAAAAAAAGTCTATGTACCTAAGGACTGAACATTTTCTCATTTATGCAATAAAATGTTTGGACACCAACTCTGAGCCATGTGCTTGGGATACAAGGATGAAGAAGACACATAGCTGCCTTCTGAGAGTTTATCCAGTGGGGGCAAGAGGCAAATAGCTGCAGTACTGTAGGTGTTATGGGCGCAGGGAGGACAGAGGGTCCATCTTCACTTGCAGGAGTTAGGACTTGAAGGACAACTGATAGTTCTGTGATGGAGGTGAAAGGGGAGGACAGGGTTTCAGGAAGACATAAGAGTGAGGAACATTGGGGAAACTAGAACATACTATGGATGGAGTTCAGGCTGCTCCAGAGAAAGGGGGAAGGAGGTGAGTCTGAAAAGAAAAGAAGACAAAGAAGACATTGAGGGTGGTGGTCTGAGCTAAGGAATTGGGCTTTGATCTTAGAAGGAAGTTGGGAGGAAGTATGATTGGATCCTAATTTTCGGTAGATCATCATTTGAAGGCCTAGCTGAGGATGAGACTGGAAATAAGGAAATAAGTTCAGTGACTTGCAATATCTAGATGAGGAATGACTGGGGACAAAAGCATAACACCGATGTGGAGGCAGATCTGAGAGTTATTGAAACGGAGGACCAATAGGCCTGGGTTGCCAGGGGCATAATGGGGAGGGAAATAAGAGGGAGAGATCAGAAATGACTCCCTGGTTCCTCTGAGTAGATGAAGGTACCATTCACTGAATAGTAACTGAGTGGTAAGGGAAGGATGTGACAGAAAATACTGATTAGGGCTTTTAACATGTTGCACTTGATTTCTGTATGAGGCAGCCACACACAGATATCCATCAAACTGTGTACATGCAGTCCCAAGATCAGGAGAGTGGTGTGAAGATCCCAGATCCCAGGGACATCAGCAGATAGAGGTAAAAACTTGCTGTTATGGTCTGAATATTTGTGTCCTTCCAAATTCAAATGTTGAGAACTAACCCCCAGTGTGATGGTATTAAGAGGTGGGGCCTTTGGGGAGCAGTTATGTCATGAGGGCTCTGCCCTCTTGAGTAGAGTTAGTGTCCTTATTTAAGAGACCCAAGGGAGCTTGTATACTCTTCCTCCTTCTTCCATATGAGGACACATAGAAGCCACCGTCTATGAGGAACAGGCCCTTACCAGGTACCAGATCTGCTGGCACCTTCATCTTGGGCATCCCAGCCTATAGAACTGTGGGTAATAAATTTGTTTTCTATAAATTACCTCACTTATAGTATTTTTTTAGCAGCCCAAATGGGCTAAGACACTTGTCAAGAGAGAACCCAAAACATGAGCAGAGTCGCAGACTGAACATGCTGCTCCAAAAACACCAAAGGCAGAGGAAAATGAGCTCAGCAAGAAAGGCAGGCAAAGAGGAGGAAGGAAAGAGTCTCATCAGGAAACAAGGAAAGGATGACTTTGGAAGAAAGGGGATGTATTCCACAGTATCAGATGATGCAGAAGTCAGTGAAGGAAGACTCACTGGGGAGAGGCGGAGAGAAGCCGGAAGACAGCGGGTCAAGGAAGTGGTAACAGAAGGTAGACGATTTCATTCAGAAGCTCAGCTGGGAAGGGAAGGAGAGAGCTTGGAGAGTGCACCGAGGAAGAAGATTCAGGAGGGGAGACTGGAACACAGTTATTTGCACCGGACGAATTGTAGAGGAGATTTAGAAGAGAGAGAGAAAATAGATGGGGCACAAATGCAGGGGACGCTCAGCGCTCAGCTCCAGTGTAGAGTGCTCTGTTTTCCCTCCCTGTTCTATCCACTCCCTGCAACCCTAGGACATTCATGTGGACCACTCGCCCAACGTCTTCACACACCGCTTTTCATTACAGTTGTTGAAGCATATATTTTATCTCTTATAACTAATTTTGAATCTCTTCCAGGGCAGGGACTCCATCTTAAACATTTTTGTTGCAATCCATGGTGCTCTTAAAAAATTATAGATGTAATATATATAAGGTATATATTAAAATATTATTTATAAACCAATTATATATACTATTATATATAAAATATTATACACATATCAGGTTTCCATTTTTTTCAATTGAGGTACAACCTTTGAGATAAAAGACCCAAAAAGTATAAGCTTGATGAAGTTTTACATATGTATACACCCATGAAACCACTAGTCCAACATACATAGAGAATATTTCCAGCACACTAGAAGGCTCTCTCATGGCTCCACCAGGTCGGTGTTCCACCTCAAAGTAACCACCATTCTGATCTCTATCACTATCTAGTTCTGCCTGCTCTTGGCCTTCTTATAAATGAGATCACATGGTATATGTTCTTTTGTATCTGGTTTGCTTCTCTCAACAATGTCTCCTGTTGTGTGCAGTGGTTAGTGAGTTCTTTTTTTATTGCCATGAAGTATTCTATTACGCAAATATATTCATTTTTCTATCCATTGACAGATACTAGGGTTTCTCCCAGTTCAGGGCTATTATAAATAATGCTTCCATGAACGTTCTTGTATGTGTACATTGGAGTCATAGCACTCACTCTATTGGGTAGATGCCCAAGAATATCACAGGGCCATAAGGTAGACCTTTGTTCAGCTTTACTAGACACTGCCAAAGCATTTGTGCCAATTTATATGCTTGCAGTGTGAGTGCTCCACCTCTACAATATTTTTCAGTAAAATACGTTTCTATGATGAATGCTTAAAACCCTGAAAAGAACAACTACCTTCAAGAACCGTCAACACTGCAGAAGTGTCTATTGATATATGCTAACAATTGCTATGTAAATAACACATCATTCCTGTACCTGACTTCTGTTATATAACCCCATGTTGGTCTAGTTTGAGTTAAGGTAAATTTTTGAATATAAAATAAGCAAATTTATTTTAAAATGGTTTCATAATTTACGATTGCCATCAGTTTTAAAAGGCTCTCTCACCTTTCATTCAGATTCAGAGGATTATAGATCTGATTTTTCCTAAGATCTGGCAGATCTGCCTTATCCCAACCATATGATGTGTGCATCTTGGATGTCTTAAGAGTCAGCATTAACTGAATTATTCTCTCATGGCTTCACTATAAAAATATATATATTGAGCAGCTACCCTGTGTCAGGCATTGTGCTAGCCTCTGGGAAAGTAGGGGATTATGAAGATCATCAGACATGGATTCTGCCCTGAAAGAACTTAGTCTAGAAAAAGGCCTGGACACGAAGAACAGTGATGCGGAATAGAAAAGTCTCACATGTAATTCAAAATGTTTGTACCAGGGAAGGGGGCTACCAAGTTATGTGGAACTTTAACAGAAGAAGCTGCCATTTAAAACAAGCAGAAAACAAGTTTTCTGTCCTAGTGGAGGCAGCAGGTCACGTGAGGGCAGATCTTTGTTCTCAAATCATGTGGGTGATCTCTCAATGTAAACATGGGAAGTACTCGTTATCTAGAGGGAAAAACAAGTGTCAGGAACTTTTTTGGACTTCACAAAGCCTACCCTTCCAAACACCCTTACAGAGAAATTGAGTCAAATTGCTTAAAGTTAGAGAATCTCTTGGAACCTTGAAGTCCTAGACCCTGACATGTTTACAGTCTTTCTGATTGTAAAATCTCAATAAGTTTTCCAGAATGATGCTGGCTGGCAGGAAAGGCCCCAACCTCACTGAGCTCAATGCTAGGCCTAGATGGTTCTCTAGAGTGCTGGTTCTGGCACAGTGAGCACTTGAGGGCAGGAGCCTCTCTGGGGCAGAGGCTGAGTGTGTGAATGTGACCTTGGAATCCGAGAATAGAGCATCCTTAGCTAACATGACTTGGAAGGGAGTAAGAATAAAATATGAACACTTAAAAGTGAGCTCCTTCACTTCCAGATGCTGAAGAGTTTCATGCCAATTGTAAGCTACAGCAGATATTATTGGTTATTGTAGCAGAGTTGTCATCTCATTTTCCTTCCAGATCTCTTTACTATTTTTGTGTGTGCCAGCTTCTATGGCCTTCCTATAAGAAAAAATGTCAAAGAAAATGGCCTTCCCTATATATTCTGCTTCTACGTTCATTTTGGCCCACATCCACTCACAGCAGAGTTCCTCTGTGAGGGTGAAAGGAGCTGACCCAGATAGCAAGCAATGGGTAGAGAGTGGCACATGGTGAAGAATAAGGAGGGCCAAGCTTACCTGGGTGCTCTGTGCACAGGTTTAAAAGACAATACAGGCTGAGTGCTGTGGCTCACACCTGTAATTCCATCACTTTGGGAGGTCAAGGTGGGAGAATTGCTTGAGGCCAGGAGTTCGAGACCAGTTTGGGCAACATAGTGAGATCCCATCTCTAGAAAAAAATTGAAAAATTAGCCAGGCATGGTGGTGTGCACCTGTAGCCCCAGTTACTCAGGAGGCTGAGGCAGGAGGATTGCTTGAGCCCAGGAGTTCAAGGTTATAGTGAGCTACACTAGCACCACTACACTCCAGCCCGGGTAACAGAGCAAGACCCTGTCTCTCAAAACAAAAATGAAAGATCAGGGAAAAGACAATACAGTGACTCCTAGCATTTCAGAGAAAAAAGCCTCCAACATATCTGTTTCTTGACTGGTGTTGTGCCAGTCTGGGTTGTTGGCCTCTATGCTTGGTGTACACTGTCATTCTGGGATCTTTTTTCACTATCTTTTGTAAAATACCCTTTACTTCTCTTCTGTGTTCAAATTTCTGCTTCTGTTATCTCTTCCCCTTTACTGAGAAAGGTTGCATGGAAAATAAATTTTTGAGACTTTGCATGTTTAAAAGTGTGTTATTTTATCATCACCTTATTTGATAATTTGGCTAGGTACAAAATTCCAAGTTGGAGAGCACTTCCTTTCAGAACTTTGACTATATTGCCTCAATTTCCACTGATGCTATTGAGAAGCTCAAATTCACTCTAACTTCTGCTCCTTTGTATGTGACTTGTGATGCTCTGAACTCTTATAGACTTGCTTCCCCCCAGCAAGCTTTTTTTTTTTTTTTAATTTTCCAATGAGGTGGCTAAATGTGGATTTGTTTTTATTTGTTGTGTTGGGCATTTCATGTATTCTTTGAAACTTAAAAATTTTATCTTTTATCTCTGGGAAATTTTGTTGAACCAGTTTACGGTTTCCCCCTTTCTGTTTTCTTTCTTCTCTCTCTCTGAACTCCTATTATTTAAATATTGAACTTCTTGGACCAGTCTTCTCATTTTGTTTTATTTTCTCTCCAATTTTCTATCTCTTTGACTTTTTGCTCTACTTTTTGGAAGATTTACTACTGAGTTTTTCCATTTCTGCTATCATGGTTTTAATTTCCAAGAATCCAATTTTGGCCTCTGAATATTCCTTTTTTGTTTTGTCCGTTCTCTTTTCTGGGATATATTATCTTCTCTTATCTCTGTAAAGAAATTATATATACATGCACTTTCATTCTCCTCTCCCTGCATATTCTTATTCCCCCACACAATGCTGTTTGTTGCTTGTTTTGCTGTTTGTCATTCACAACATTAGCTTTCTTCAGGTGTTTGGTAATATTGGGATACCTTATCATGATTAAGAGTATGGAGTTTTTAATCTGATTGGATGCTCTTATGCTGATTAAAATCTCTGGGCAAGTGGGTGGAGCTTTTGTTAGGGTTATTGGAGAACCTCTTATGTCAGTATTCTTAGGTTTGTCCCTCTTGGGCTATACAGATTGCCTAAGAACTCCACGTGCTTAAAATAGTGCATAACACATAGCATGTGCTCAACAGACGTTAGTTACTATTAGTATTATTGTAGAAAATATGCACACAGAGAAACAAATATACACGTAACTGAAGTCTATATCCTTGCCGGGATCTTCATACAGATTCACAAAGGAGTAGGCATTCTCAAAGGTTCGGACGCAAACTTTAAATTGTGGCTTTGATGCTTCAAGGTTGGTGGGCAGATGATTGAGAACAAGAATGAAAGGAAGACACTCAGGACCTATGTAGGAGAGGGTGGAGAGGCAGCTGATTGAGAAGGTGTAAGTGGCTAGAAGATGCCAAGTAGTCACAATGGCTTCCAGAACATACTAGTGTTTTTCTCATTAAACCAGTGCCTAAACACTCTAAATATTTGAAGTTCCAGTGGAATGGGTTTTGGCACACTTGGGGGCAGATTTGTTAATTAGCTCCATGGCTCCTCTGGCAGCCGTCTGTTTTATGGGTGATGGCACCAAAGGACCAACCCTGCCAGGGAAGAGAAGGAATATTCCATTAATCTGGCTGTGGGTTATTAAGCCACTTTTTCTTCCTGTCACAAACAGATTGTGAATCACACTATGTTCTCTCCCACCCTTCCTCTCTGCCTCCTCTCCCCTCTTTGACAGGCTGGGGAGGATGGTGAGACTAGCAAAGCCACACTGTTCTGAAGCCTGGGGAGTGCTGGCCTGTCTGGTTCTTGGTAATGGGAATGGCGCTATTTTCTGTCTTCCCACAGCTGTCAGTCCCCGGCTACCTGAGAGTTCCCTCCAGAAACCTGACCAGCAGCTTCCGCAGTGCCTGGTCACTGCCAGAGTGGTGGATTCCTCCCAGGAGTTGGAGTCTTTGGCAGGGGATCAGCTCCATGAGCCACTGATTTCAACTGCTCAGCAGCTTTATCTCAGCCCTCCTTGTGTATCTGCCTCTCTCAATTCAATTCTAATAACTTTATTGGCACAAAGAGATGGAGAGAGCGCTGCCAAAGTCAATAATGGAGTTTCTGCAACCAGGCTAATTTTTGTTGTTGTTTCAGTGTGGATGGGAGCTATATGGGCTCATATTGCATTTCATCTTTGGATTATTCTCTGGTTAAGTTCATATTAGGAGGCATGAATCAGATTGTTTCTCTGGTTACGCAGCCTCATTCTTTTCTACTTCTTCTTGGTTTATTTTTGTTTGTTTCCATGTCTTTTTCATACCATTTAAAAACAATAATAAAATCAAATAAGCAAATACTTATTGAGATCTTACTATGCCTTAGCCATTATGATAGAGTCTTAAAAGACATACCCTATTTTCTATCTACAGAAGGACAAAACTAGGCAGGCTAATAAAGAAGTAATCAAATGCAGTTACTTTTAGTTGCCATTCATTCAAGGCAACCAGTAATATAAATCCTATCAGTTAGAGAAGAAAGATCATTGTGTGGTTAAATGTGTGGTTTCTCAACTCTGTTCCTGCTCTTTATGTGACATTGGTCAAATTACCTTGTTCCTCAGTTTTCTCACCTTCAAAAAGAGAATGATAACACTAGCACCTACCTCCTGTTGTGGGAATTTTATAAGATTGAACATAAGGCACTTAGAAAAAGTCCTGGCCCTTAGTAATGACTTGATTAATGTTAACTATTATTATTGTTGTGAGCCACAGAGATCTTAATGATTTGCTCGTCCAAACTCCTTCTCTTCACAATGAGGATGATAGAAGACCAGAGAGGCCAACTTGCCTAAAGTCACTGTTTGGTTTCTCTTATTGTAGACAAGGATGTTAATTACCTCTACACCATACTGCCCCCTTGGTTAATGGCATGAGTTTTGATTCTGGAAACTGAAGCAAAAGTTTGACAAGTGATTTCTCTCCAGACCACCATGCAATGAGTAATTCCTTACAGAGCATTCTATGAATTTTATTGTTTCCAGTCACTGGGTTTCATACAGTGTAATAATGCAGAAACCACCAGCATCTAGTTGAATGATGGTACTTTGGGTTTGCGTGGCGTCAGGATGGTGCTGTGGTTAAGAGTTCACAGTCTGGAGCCAGAAGGACTTGGTTCAAATCCTGTTTTTTCACCTTTTCCATACTGTGTGGTTTCAGGCCAATTACTTAACCTCTCTAAGGCTCAAGTTACTCGTGTGATATTACGTGGATAGTAATCACATCATCTCCTACTGCATTGTCAGATAAGGATGAAACAAAGTAATATATAAAGAATTTTGCCTGATGCCTGGTACAGAGTAACACTTGTTACATGGAAATATAATATGATGTTTATTCTAGTTTGTAGTGCTTTTATTTATCCATTACCTCGTTTCATCTTCAAAATATGCCTCTATGAGAGAAAAGAGAGATGCTTTTATTCTCACTACCTTGCAGAAGGAACAGACATTCCAAAAAGTTAACTGGGAGTCACACAGCTAGCGGCAGGCAGCAGAGGGTCCTGAACACAGACGGGCTTTGTGACTCCTAAACCATATTCATACCTCAAGGACTAAACAAACCCGAAGATGTCCTCATAGTTGAGGGGGGCAAGTAAAGAAGGATAACTGGAAAACTAAGTAAGGTCATCATAAAGTAGAAGTTTTAGT
Organism: Hylobates moloch; assembly: GCF_009828535.3. Classification (NCBI taxonomy): domain Eukaryota; kingdom Metazoa; phylum Chordata; class Mammalia; order Primates; family Hylobatidae; genus Hylobates; species Hylobates moloch. Next base: position 111,529,753 of record NW_026652280.1, read on the forward strand.
GATGCTTTTGTGTTGGGCACATTAAATCAAAACACACACAAATGAAGCAGAAATGGAAGAAAGGAAACTCACTACAGCCACAAAAGGCCAACCCACTCCCAAACCCAAACCCCCAAATGAGTATAGAAAAGAACAAGCAAAGCAATAATGGGAAGTTCCCTCGAAAGTTAAGGCCAGGAGACTGCTGAAGGTAACTGAACACTTTCAGTTCATCCCAAATCTAGGACAAAAGCAAAGACTTGGAGAAAGAGATGAGCAGAGGGACATTCAGTGAGGGCCCAGAGCAGAGTCTGCAAGGGCTCTGTGTGGTGCTCAGGAAAATGACTCTGAAGATGAATGTGGCTGCTAAGATAATAATCTGTGCATTTATGTAGCCATAAGCCAGGGAACCAACATGTTCCCAGAAAACCATCCATTAAGTCAGGAGGCAATGGGAAGAGGTAGGAAGGGATGCCCTATTTGCAGCAGATCTTTCTTCTTCCCTTACCAAGACACTATGAATCTAAAGGGGACCCTGAGCAGACTCACTGAGGAGGCAAGCCATTTTCATCAGAAACAGCAGTCTGAGGCCAGGTGCAGTGGCTCATGCCTGTAATCCCAGCACTTTGGAGGCAAAGGTGGGTGGATCACTTGAGGTCAGGAGCTCAAGACCAGCCTGGCCAGCATGGTGAAACTCCGTGTCTACCAAAAAATACAAAAACTACCTGGGCGTGGTGGCACGGGTCTGTAGTCCCAGCTACTTGGGAGGCTGAGGTGGGAGAATCACTTGAACCCAGGAGGTGGAGGTTGCAGCGAGCCGAGATTGTGCCACTGCATTCCAGCCTGGGAGACAGAGTGAGACCCTGTCTCAAAAAAAGAAAGAGAAAGAGAGAAGGAAGGAAGGAAGGAAGGAAGGAAGGAAGGAAGGAGAAAGAAAGAAAGAAAGAAAGAAAGAGAGGGAGGAAGAAAGGAAGAGAGAGAAAGAAAGAAGAGAAAGAAAGAAAAGAAAGAAAGAAGAAAGAAAGAGAGAGAAAGGGGGAGGAAAGCAAGGAAAGAAGGAAGGAAAGGAGCAAGGAAAGAAGGAAGGGAGATAGAAAGAAATGAAAGAAAGAAAGAAAGAGAAAGAAAAAAGAAAGAAAGAAAGGGAAAGAAAGAGAAGGGAGGAAAGGAAGGAAAGAAGGAAGGAAAGAAGGAAGGAAGGAAGGAAGGAAGGAAGGAAGGAAGGAAGGAAGGAAGGAAGGAAGGAAGGAAGGAAGGTCTGAGCTGATACTGAAGCCAAGAGTGAACCGACCTACCAACTGTCCTCGCCCCTGGGACTGCATGGTCTGGTTGGTCTGCCTCTAACCTAAAACCTCTTCCTCATATCAGCTACCTCCAGATGGCTGGGAAACCCATAGGATCACTTGGCATGAGTTTCTCTACCTTTTGTAGGGGCATGTAGCAGGAGCCTGAGTATTGAAGGGGTGAGAAAAATGCTTGAATTAGGAGGATCTTATTTTTATATGTGCAGGGCTGGGCACTGATGGCTATGAAAGAAGCTAGGAACTGGATACTTCCCCCACATCCCTGCAACCTGCAGACTTCAATCATGGAGGAGTGTGCTGTGCTCGTGGAAATACAGAATGCAGAGAAGCTGCCATTTCCAGCAGTGCTGAGCGCCCACATGTAGACTGTTGTCCCATAGGCAGCATGGGTCCAGCACATCTCAGAGAAATAAGAGCCCCAAACCCCAGGGAACAGCTGGGCTGTCAGCAGCATCATTATAGCTTTGCCACATCTGAGGAGACTTTCTTTTCTGCCTCACTGTTAGTAAGTTTTTGTTGTTTCACTAATGGTGTGTGAATACAGTCCTGATGTCCCCCATCAATCAACAAAATCTGATTTTCTCCCAGTGAAATCTCCCAATCCCCCAAGTCAGCTGTCTGCTTGTACTGAGAGAAGCAGGAAGATCTCCAGGCACTGACTGCATCCTCTGTAAGACAGGAGTGAGGTCGGCTTACTCCAGACCTCAGTGCCCAGGATGACCATCACCCTGATCACTCTTTGTTGATTGATCCTTGGGGAAGTCTAATGGGCATTTGCCATTCAGTGGTGGAGGGGTGGTTACCAAGGTCGTTGGGCGTGAAAAGGCAAGAATGTTATGAAAATCTGAGAAACAAGAGAGGAAGAGCAACCTCTTACCCTGAGAGCAGGTAAAGATGGGGAAGGGTATGAGGTGAAGAGCAAGAGAAGAGCTGGAGCAGGCGCACCTGCCTCAAAGGATGTGAAGGACTTAAAGTGGAGCCACACAGGGGACCATGGTCAAAGGACTGGAATAGGGCCAATGGAGGGTGTGGAGGGGGTCCCACAGGTGGGTCAGGCAGAGGGCAAGAGTGTCTAGAAGACTGTTCCATTCTCTCTCTCTCCCTCCCCAGTCTCCTGACCACATCAGCACGCCCTAATTTCACCTGCTGGGAGTAGTGCTTGTGAATGGGTTAGGGATGTTTCCATTGTTGTCTCTTGTCAAACAAGATGCTCCAGAAAGAGGCAGTGCTCAGTCTATGAATTTGAGGACAATATTCGCTTATGGAGAAAGGATCCTTCTTCTGTCTGAATCCTCAAAACATACTCTGAGGCATGCCTTCATGGGGTGCACAATTTTAAATTCAAAAACTAAGTAAATTCAACTGAGAAGTAAGAAGCATCATGCAGTTTGGATAAATTGGCAATTAAATTTTTAAATCAACGTTTGTAAAGTGCTACATAATTTAAAACAATTTTACACATAATTCACTCAGTTCTTAAAATAACTCATAAACTCCATTTTATAGACGTAAAAGTAAGGCCTTAAAAAATTCAAATGAGGCCACAGAGCTAACAAGTGGCCATCAGATTTCCTAATCTTACTGTTTTATCTCCTCATGCATTATTTTTTTCACTATACCAATCAAGGATATCAGAGGGCTATTACTTGAAGCTCATGAGAGGGTGTCAATGTATCTGTGAACAATCTGTGAACCTCCCAAAATCACATGCAGAATTTGCACAAGTGCATGTGTGATCTTTTCTGGTAATTAAGTCCATAGTTTGTGCAGATTCATAAAAGTTTTCACGGCGGCCAGGCGCGGTGGCTCAAGCCTATAATCCCAACACTTTGGGAGGCCGAGGTGGGCAGATCTCCTGAGATTGGGAGTTCAAGACCAGCCTGACCAACATGGAGAAACCCCGTCTCTACTAAAAATAAAAAATTAGCCAGGCATGGTGGTGCATACCTGTAATCTCAGCTACTAAGGAGGCTGAAGCAGGAGAATCGCTTGAACCTGGGAGGCAGAGGTTGTGGTGAGCCACGATTGTGCCATTGCACTCCAGCCTGGGCAATAAGAGTGAAACTGCGTCTCAAAAAAAAAAAAAAAAAAAAAAAGATTTCATGGCCTGCAGGAAATTAAACAGCACCTATAAAAGGATAAAAGGAAATGGTGTCTCCTGCCCTATATATACACCAGTGCCATGACAAACCAAAGTTAAACTATGAGATGAAGTTTAATAATTTCCAAACTAATACCTTTATAACGACACCAATATATTTGGCATTTGGTTGCGTAAACATTCAGCTCGAATGATTCTTCACTTGTATTGGAATGTTTTGGCTCTGCATAGACACAACCTCACTCTCTCTTGTCCTCACTGTTCCCTGTGTCTCTTCCTCCCCTTCTCACACAGCCTGAGGAGGGGAGATGGTAGGCAGGCAGGGGCAGGAGATAAATTTTCTTAGGCGCCTCTTTAGAACATGATTCTCTAGCCTTTTTAACAGGTACTCTTGGTTTCCCACCCAGAACCTCAGTTTTTTCCAACATGAACATTCCTCAGTGGGGCCATGGACTTTCCAGAATTTGGCCTTATTCTCAGTCTTAGCACATCAATCTTGGTAATCTGACCAATGACAGTAATTTTATTCCCCTTGCTAGGAATTGGTTTAAGAAGGAACGTGCAACTCAATTCTGGTCAATGAAATTGGAGGATAACTCTTCTGCGGATACTTCTGGGAAACGTTATTAGCTCTCAAAAGAACTATAAGAAATATAGAGTTTTCTTTTCTGCCTCTGAAGGTATTTGCACACAGATATAATCACCAGAGCTCTGGCAGCCATCTTGCAGTCATTAGGGAAAAATGGCTGATGTGGTGAAGATGGCCAGGCAAAAGCATAGAAAGACCCTGGTTCCTTGGTGAATTAAGCATCCCTGGAACTCACCTCCTTTGAAACACCATGTTATGTGAAATAGTTGATTCCCTCATTGTTTCAGCCATTTTGAACAGAGTTGATAGTTGTTTGCAGAAACATTCTAATGAGTATAAGCCCATGCCATGGAATCCCCTTCTGTGGAATAACTTCAAGTAAAATAATTTTGTTATTGTTTCCTTTTTCTTTTTCTTTCTTTCTTTTTTTTTTTTTTTAGATATGGGGGTCTCAATCTGTCACCCAGGCTGGAGTGCAGTGGTGTGATCATAGCTCATTGCAGCTTTGAATTCCTGGGCTCAAGTGATCCTCCCACCTCAGCCTTCCAAGTAGCAGGCTCATACAACCATACCAAGCTTATTTTACTACTTTTTAGATAAACCCACCTTATAGAGAATGAAGAGCCAGTGTAGCCAGGTAAATGATCAAGATAGGAAGATTCCAGTTAGGTCTCACATGTTAACCTATCTAACCCCAAATGGTAAATTTCAGAAGGGATTTTGGGGATAATTATTTAGGTGATTTTTAAGCTCTGACCAATGGACCTCTATAGCTATGTAGGAATGCTCTACGAACCTATGAATATTTGATTCAAGTTTATTTAGAATATTGTTTTACAATTAAAAATTCTTCAATTTAATAAACGATTCACAGTTAAATGTTTTACACATCAAATGTTTACATATTGGAGACAACTATTATATTAAATTGTACTTCCAGTTTTACATGCTTCTTTGTATATAGCTCTTGCCATAATTGTTTTGTAAATGTTCATTGATTCAGAACATAGTAGCTCTGTACCGGTCCTTTTCCTATTATTATTTTTGTTATTGTTTTGGGTGTCTTTTTTGTTTGAGAGACAGGGTCTCACTTTGGCACCCAGGCTGTCCTTTGTACTGCAGTGGCCCAGTCATAACTCACTGTAGCCTTAAACTCCTAGGCTCATGCCATTCTCCCATCTCAGCCTCCTGAGTAGCTAGGACGACAGGCACATGCCACCATGCCTGGCTAATTTTCTAAAAAAAAAATTGTATAGATAGGGTCTCACTGTGTTGCCTAGGCTGGTCTTGAACCCCTGGCTTCAAGCGATTCTTCAGCCTCTTACTGTTATTTTTTAATGTAGGCCTCCCCATCCCTATTTACATAAAATTATACACATGAGTATCAAACACAGCATACAGAGGCCCTATGAAATTCAACGCCAAGGAAAATATACTTTTGCTTAGCACCTTGTGTAATCGTGGTGCAGTAATCAGTATTAAAATAACAATTGAACAAGTTTTATTTTAATTTTATTATTATTATACTTTCTAAGTTTTAGGGTACATGTGCACAATGTGCAGGTTTGTTACATATGTATACATGTGCCATGTTGGTGTGCTGCACCCATTAACTCATCATTTAGCATTAGGTATATCTCCTAATGCTATCCCTCCCCCCTCTCCCCACCCCACAACAGTCCCCAGTGTGTGATGTTCCCCTTCCTGTGTCCGTGTGTTCTCACTGTTCAGTTCCCACCTATGAGTGAGAACATGTGGTGTTTGGTTTTTTGTCCTTGCAGTAGTTTGCTGAGACTGATGGTTTCCAGTTTCATCCATGTCCCTACAAAGGACATGAACTCATCATTTTTTATGGCTGCATAGTATTCCATGGTGTATATGTGCCACATTTTCTTAATCCAGTCTATCGTTGTTGGACATTTGAGTTGGTTCCAAGTCTTTGCTATTGTGAATAGTGCCACTATAAACATACATGTGCATGTGTCTTTATAGCAGCATGATTTATAATCCTTTGGGTAGATACCCAGTAATGGGATGGCTGGGTCAAATGGTGTTTCTAGTTCTAGATCCCTGAGGAATCGCCACACTGACTTCCACAATTGTTGAACTAGTTTAAAATCCCACCAACAGTGTAAAAGTGTTCCTATTTCTCCACATCCTCTCCAGCACCTGTTGTTTCCTGACTTTTTAATGATCGCCTTTCTAACTGGTGTGAGATGGTATCTCATTGTGGTTTTGATTTGCATTTCTCTGATGGCCAGTGATGATGAGCATTTTTTCATGTGTTTTTTGGCTGCATAAATGTCTTCTTTTGAGAAGTGTCTGTTTATATCCTTTGCCCACTTTTTGATGGGGTTGTTTGTTTTTTTCTTGTAAATTTGTTTGAGTTCATTGTAGATTCTGGATATTAGCCCTTTGTCAGATGATTAGGTTGCAAAAATTTTCTCCCATTCTGTAGGTTGCCTGTTCACTCTGATGGTAGTTTCTTTTGCTGTGCAGAAGCTCTTTAGTTTAATTAGATCCAATTTGTCAATTTTGGCTTTTGTTGCCATTGCTTTTGGTGTTTTAGACATGAAGTCCTTGCCCATGCCTATGTCCTGAATGGTATTGCCTAGGTTTTCTTCTAGGGTTTTTATGGTTTTAGGTCTAACATGTAAGTCTTTAATCCATCTTCAATTAATTTTTGTATAAGGTGTAAGGAAGGGATCCAGTTTCAGCTTTCTACATATGGCTAGCCAGTTTTCCCAGCACCATTTATTAAATAGGGAATCCTTTCCCCGTTGCTTGTTTTTGTCAGGTTTGTCAAAGATCAGATGGTTGTAGATATGCGGCATTATTTCTGAGGGCTCTGTTCTGTTCCATTGATCTATATCTCTGTTTTGGTACCAGTACCATGCTGTTTTGGTTACTGTAGCCTTGTAGTATAGTTTGAAGTCAGGTAGTGTGATGCCTCCAGCTTTGCTCTTTTGGCTTAGGATTGACTTGGCAATGCGGGCTCTTTTTTGGTTCCATATGAACTTTAAAGTAGTTTTTTCCAATTCTGTGAAGAAAGTCATTGGTAGCTTGATGGGGATGGCATTGAATCTATAAATTACCTTGGGCAGTATGGCCATTTTTATGATATTGATTCTTCCTATCCATGAGCATGGAATGTTCTTCCATTTGTTTGTATCCTCTTTTATTTCATTGAGCAGTGGTGTGTAGTTCTCCTTGAAGAGGTCCTTCACATCCCTTGTAAGTTGGATTCCTAGGTATTTTATTCTCTTTGAAGCAATTGTGAATGGGAGTTCACTCATGATTTGGCTCTCTGTTTGTCTGTTATTGGTGTATAAGAATGCTTGTGATTTTTGTACATTGATTTTGTATCCTGAGACTTTGCTGAAGTTGCTTATCAGCTTAAGGAGATTTTGGGCTGAGACAATGGGGTTTTCTAGATATACAATCATGTCATCTGCAAACAGGGACAATTTGACTTCCTCTTTTCCTAATTGAATACCCTTTATTTCCTTCTCCTGCCTGATTGCCCTGGCCAGAACTTCCAACACTATGTTGAATAGGAGTGGTGAGAGAGGGCATCCCTGTCTTGTGCCCGTTTTCAAAGAGAATGCTTCCAGTTTTTGCCCATTCAGTATGATATTGGCTGTGGGTTTGTCATAGATAGCTCTTACTATTTTGAGATACGTCCCATCAATACCTAATTTATTGAGAGTTTCTAGCATGAAGGGTTGTTGAATTTTGTCAAAGGCCTCTTCTGCATCTATTGAGATAATCATGTGGTTTTTGTCTTTGGTTCTGTTTATATGCTGGATTACATTTATTGATTTGCATATGTTAAATCAGCCTTGCATCCCAGGGATGAAGCCCATTTGATCATGGTGGATAAGCTTTTTGATGTGCTGCTGGATTCGGTTTGCCAGTATTTTATTGAGGATTTTTGCATTGATGTTCCTCAAGGATATTGGTCTAAAGTTCTCTTTTTTGGTTGTGTCTCTGCCAGGCTTTGGTATCAGGATGATGCTGGCCTCATAAAATGAGTTAGGGAAGATTCCTTCTTTTTCTATTGATTGGAATAGTTTTCAGAAGGAATGGTACCAGCTCCTCTTTGTACCTCTGGTAGAATTCGGCTGTGAATCCATCTGGTCCTGGACTTTTATTGGTTGGTAAGCTATTGATTATTGCCTCAATTTCAGAGCCTGTTATTGGTCTATTCAGAGATTCAATTTCTTCCTGGTTTAGTCTTGGGAGGATGTATGTGTCGAGGAATGTATCCATTTCTTCTAGATTTTCTAGTTTATTTGCGTAGAGGTGTTTATAGTATTCTCTGATGGTAGTTTGTATTTCTGTGGGATCGGTGGTGATATCCCCTTTATCTTTTTTTATTGCATCTATTTGATTCTTCTCTCTTTACTTCTTTGTTAGTCTTGCTAGAGGTCTATCGATTTTGTTGATCTTTTCAAAAGCCAGCTCCTGGATTCATTAATTTTTTGAAGGGTTTTTTGTGTCTCTATTTCCTTCAGTTCTGTTCTGATCTTAGTTATTTCTTGCCTTCTGCTAGCTTTTGAATGTGTTTGCTCTTGCTTTTCTGGTTCTTTTAATTGTGATGTTAGGGTGTCAATTTTAGATTTTTCCTGCTTGCTCTTGTGGGCATTTAGTGCTATGAATTTCCCTCTACACAGTGCTTTGAATATGTGCCAGAGATTCTGGTATGTTGTGTCTTTGTTCTCATTGGTTTCAAAGAACATCTTTATTTCTGCCTTCATCTCATTATTTACCCAGTGGTCATTCAGGAGCAGGTTGTTCAGTTTCCATGTAGTTGAGCAGTTTTGAGTGAGTTTCTTAATCCTGAGTTCTAGTTTGATTGCACTGTGGTCTGAGAGACAGTTTGTTATAATTTCTGTTCTTTTACATTTGTTAAGGAATGCTTTACTTCCAACTACGTGGTCAATTTTGGAATAGGTGTGGTGTGGTGCTGAAAAGAATGTATATTCTGTTGATTTGTGGTGGAGAGTTCTGTAGATGTCTATGCGGTCCGCTTGGTGCAGAGCTGAGTTCAATTCCTGGGTATCCTTGTTAACTTTCTGTCTCGTTGATCTGTCTAACGTTGACAGTGGGGTGTTAAAGTCTCCCATTATTATTGTGTGGGAGTCTAAGTCTGTTTGTAGGTCACTAAGGACTTGCTTTATGAATCTGGGTGCTCCTGTATTGGGTGCATATATATTTAGGTTAGTTCTTCTTGTTGAATTGATCCTTTTACCATTATGTAATGGCCTTCTTTGTCTCTTTTGATCTTTGTTGGTTTAAAGTCTGTTTTATCAGAGACTAGGATTGCAATCCCTGCCTTTTTTTGTTTTCCATTTACTTGGTAGATCTTCCTCCATCCCTTTATTTTGAGCCTATGTGTTTCTCTGCATGTGAGATGGGTTCTCTGAATACAACACACTGATGGGTCTTGACTCTTTATTCAATTTGCCAGTCTGTGTCTTTTAATTGGAGCATTCAGCCCCTTTACGTTTAAGGTTAATATTGTTATGTGTGAATTTGAACCTGTCATTATGATGTTAGCTGGTTATTTTGCTTGTTAGTTGATGCAGTTTCTTCCTAGCCTCAATGGTTTTTACAATTTGGCATGTTTTTGCAGTGGTTGGTGCCGGTTGTTCTTTCCATGTTTAGTGCTTCCTTCAGGAGCTCCTTTAGGGCAGGCCTGGTGGTGACAAAATCTCTCAGCATTTGCTTGTCTGTAAAGGATTTTATTTCTCCTTCACTTATGAAGCTTAGCTTGGCTGGATATGAAATTCTGGATTGAAAATTCTTTTCTTTAAGAATGTTGAATATTGGTCCCCACTCTCTTCTGGCTTGTAGAGTTTCTGCCGAGAGATCAGCTGTTAGTCTGATGGGCTTCCCTTTGTGGGTAACCCAATTTTTCTCTGTCTGCCCTTAACATTTTTTCCTTCATTTCAACTTTGGTGAATCTGACAATTATGTGTCTTGGAGTTGCTCTTCTCGAGGAGCATCTTTGTGGTGTTCTCCATATTTCCTGAATTTGAATGTTGGCCTGCCTTGCTAGATTGGGGAAGTTCTCCTGGATAATATCCTGCAGAGTGTTTTCCAACTTGGTTCCATTCTCCCCGTCACTTTCAGGTACACCAATCAGACGTAGATTTGGTCTTTTCCCATAGTCCCATATTTCTTGGAGGCTTTGTTCATTTCTTTTTATTCTTTTTTCTCTAAACTTCTCTTCTTGCTTCATTTCATTCATTTCGTCTTCCATTGCTGACACCCTTTCTTCCAGTTGATCACATCAGCTACTGAGGCTTCTGCATTCGTCACATTGCTCTCGTGCCTTGGTTTTCAGCTCCATCACGTCCTTTAAGGACTTCTCTGCATGGTTATTCTAGTTATCCATTTGTCTAATTTTTTTTCAAAGCTTTTAACTTCTTTGCCATTGGTTCGAATTTCCTCCTGTAGCTTGGAGTAGTTTGATCGTCTGAAGCCTTCTTCTCTCAACTCGTCAAGGTCATTCTCCGTCCAGCTTTGTTCCGTTGCTGGTGAGGAGCTGCATTCCTTTGGAGGAGGAGAGGCACTCTGATTTGTAGAGTTTCCAGTTTTTCTGCTCTGTTTTTTTCCCATCTTTGTGGTTTTATCTACTTTTGGTCTTTGATGATGGTGACATACAGAGGGGTTTTTGGTGTGGATATCCTTTCTGTTTGTTAGTTTTCCTTCTAACAGACAGGACTCTTAGCTGCAGGTCTGTTGGAGTTTGCTAGAGCTCCACTCCAGGCCCCGTTTGCCTGGGTATCAGCAGCGGCGGCTGCAGAACAGCAGATTTTGGTGAACCACAAATGCTGCTGCCTGATCATTCCTCTGGAAGTTTTGTCTCAGAGGAGTACCCAGCCGTGTGAGGTGTCAGTCTGCCCCTACTGGGGGGTGCCTCCCAGTTACGCTACTCGGGGGTCAGGGACCCACTTGAGGAGGCACTCTGCCCGTTCTCAGATCTCAAGCTGTGTGCTGGGAGAACCACTACTCTCTTCAAGGCTGTCAGAGAGGGACATTTAAGTCTGCAGAGGTTACTGCTTTCTTTTTGTTTGTCTGTGCCCTGCCCCCAGAGGTGGAGAGTACAGAGGCAGGCAGGCCTCCTTGAGCTCTGGTGGGCTCCACCCAGTTCGAGCTTCCCAGCCACTTTGTTTACCTAATCAAACAACTAACTAGGCAGTGGCGGGTGCCCCTTCCCCACCCTTGCTGCCACCTTGCAGTTTGATCTCAGACTGCTGTGCTAGCAATGAGCGAGACTCCGTGGGCATAGGACCCTCCGAGCCAGGTGTGGGATATAATCTCCTGGTGTGCCATTTTTTGAGCCAGTTGGAAAAGCACAGTATTAGGGTGGGAGTGACCCGATTTTCCAGGTGACGTCTGTCACCCCTTTCTTTGACTAGGAAAGGGAATTCCCTGACCCCTTGCTATTCCTGGGTGAGGCGATGCCTCACCCGGCTTCAGCTCGCACATGGTGCGCTGCAACCACTGTCCTGCACCTGCTTTCTGGCACTCCCCAGTGAGATGAACCTGGTACCTCAGTTGGAAATGCAGAAATCACCCGTCTTCTGCGTCACTCATGCTGGGAGCTGTAGACCAGAGCTGTTCCTATTCGGCCATCTTGGCTCCTCCCCCCAATAATTGAACAAGTTTTGTGCTGGAAGGATAGTGTCATATTAGTCACACTTTAGAACCTATTGCGTGATTTAAATGTTTCTTTTTTAAAAAGGCTAAATAAGCTCACTTTGGCAAAATGAACCTTCTGGGTTAATTCTATGTAATTGGTGAGCCAAGACTTTATTTCTAAAATATGTATTCAGTTTTCCAAGCAAAATAAATTGGTTTATTATTAAAAGGAGGAAGGTCTCAGTCCATGAGTTTGGGAACAATATTTGAGCAAACATCTGACAGAGACTGGCAATGGGGGACTGGGGATATCATTGGACATCTCATAATTGCTAACAGTTGGTGGTTACTGTGTGCCCAAAATTGTTCTAAGGCCTTGCCTGTATTGAATGATTTAAACCACCCAATAATCCTATAAGGTAGGTACTATTAATGTGCCCATTTAATAGATGAGAACCCCAGGACTGAGGTACTCAGCCAGCAAGTGGTAGTCCCAGGATTTAAACCAAAATTTGCCTCCAGGATCTGGACTCTTATTGACTACAGTGTATTTTCCTTTGAACAGTGAAGATTTGCTTCATTGAATAATCTGTTTATTGACTCTCTCGATCCATTCTAGTCATTGGCCAGCTAAGGAATGAGAACAGGTCTTACATGCTATTATTGAGTCCACTTTGAAGGGAAGCCATCCAAACACTCCTCTCTCAAACTTTCTGACCTGAAATTGCAGGGCATACAAACTCTTCGATTTGCAACTACTCATATGCATGAATTAGGCTGTCTCAATACTGTGCAACCAAAACAAAATCAGGAAACATGCTGAATGATGAGGCTGATATAAGACTTCAACAGCCATTGGTCTCTCTTGTTTTCAATTTTTATGTATTCATTGAAGCAATCTTTTTATTTTTCTTATAGATTGACTTGGTGACAAGAAAACTTTATAAAACTAAACTTACAAAATAAATATTATGGTAGTAATGTCCACATTTGTTATATGTGATAAACATCAACCTGTCCTTCCTGTTTTGGGCAATGACCTTAGAAAGGTTCTGCAGTTAGAATGAAGCACATATTAGAAAAGCACTGAGGAGCAAGTAATAGAAATTCAGTGGCTTCAACAAATAGGGGCTTGTTTTTCTCACATAATAAGTCAGGAGGTAGATGACGTTGATGGCTTGGCAGCTTTACAATATCAGGGCCAGCATCTCTGTGATTCCCTCAGACTTTCCCTTATGGGCACAAGAAGGCTTATATAGGTGCAGCCAACACATTCACCCTCCAGGCAGAAAATGGAGCAAAGGAAACACCTGCCTTTTTTGTCCTCTTATCAGAAAAGCAAAGCTTTCACAGAAAGCTCATGCAGGCTGCTGCCTACCTCTCAGTGGCAAAAACTGTCACATAGTCACTTCAAGTGCAGGGGAGGCTGAGAAAATATTTAGCTTCCCTGAGCTTTATAAGCAAGGTGGGTGAGAGAAAATGAGGTTAGGAATGGATGCTGAGTCAGCCAGTATGCAGTATCTGCCACGAAGAAAAACAAAGAGTTTCTTGACTACCTTGGGGAAATGCTACCCATACACCCATTTAACAACGTTTGATGAATTACTTTTTATTCCCCCAACACTGTAGTATGGGCTAGGAAGTCTTGGAGGATTCATTGCAGAAGCTCTCCTGACCTGAAGACGAGCTTACTAGGTGAGCTTGCTAACCAATTTTTCACAGTGCCAAGGAATCATGGGAATTCTCAATCTCCATTTTTATATAAAACAAAAGAATTGGATTTATTTTTTCTTTAAAAATGTGTTTATTTTTTAAGAAATCAGTTGTGTACAAAAATGTTTCATAGTTTTTAACTCTCAAGACAAATACCCAACTCTCCACCCATAGCCCACCCTGCTTCAACAGTATTTCTGGTAACCCACCCATTTTCCCCTTCCAGGAAGCCAATAGCTCAGAATAGACCCTCTTACAGAATTTATCATCACTAACAGATTGTTTAGAATAGAAATCTAGAGAAGCTAACAAACAAGGTTCCCTATAATGGCAGTAGACTTCCAGCAAACACCACAACAAAGCACCATCAATTGCTGAAAGCTAAAAAATAGATATTGTTTTCAATAATATTTCATTTTCTATTGGAAAAGTTCTTTTTTTTCTTTTTTTATTAATTTTTTTGCACACAAAACAATAAACATTTTCTAAAAATACATACAAACAAAAAGATGCATATCAAACATGTTAGGAAGGTTGCACATGGGAAGACAGGGAATAGAAATGGGGGGTAGGAATTAAAGAAAATAAATGAGAGAGGGACTTTGTATGGATCAATGATAATAACTCAATCCTCTATTTGACAAAGAAGAAGGAGAAGGAATAGGAAGAAAAAGAAAGTGGGATAAAGGATCAGAAAGGGAGGAAAATACAAAAAATTAGAGTATGACTCCAGGGTAGACCTGTTTTGTTGTTGCTGGGTTGGTTGGTTGGTTTGTCTGTTGTATCTTTCATATGTTTTGCCATGTTGGCCAGGCTGGTCTCGAACTCCTAGCTGCAAGTGATCAACCCTCCTCGGCCTCCTAGAGTGCCGGGACTACAGGCGTGAGCCACCACATCCAGCCCCCACATTGCGTCTGGCTTCCGTGGTAGGACTCCCAGACGGGGCGGCCAGGCAGAAGTACTCCCTACTTCCAAGACGGGGCGGCCGGGCAGAGGTGATCCTCACTTCCCAGATGGGGTGGCCGGGCAGAGGCGCTCCTCACTTCCCAGACGGGGTGGCCGGGCAGAGGCGCTCCTCACATCCCAGATGATGGGCAGCCGGGCAGAGGCGCTCCTCACTTCCCAGACGATGGGCAGCCGGGCAGAGGCGCTCCTCACTTCCCAGACGATGGGCGGCCGGACAGAGGCGCTCCTCACTTCCCAGACGATGGGCAGCCGGGCAGAGGCGCTCCTCACTTCCCAGACGATGGGCAGCCGGACAGAGGCGCTCCTCACTTCCCAGACGATGGGCGGCCAGGCAGATGTGCTCCTCACTTCTTCCCAGACGGGACAGCCGGGCAGAGATGCTCCTCACTTCCCAGACGGGGCGGCTGGGCAGAGGCACTCCTCACTTCCCAGACGATGGGTGGCCAGGCAGAGGCGCTCCTCACTTCCCAGACAGGACGGCCAGGCAGAGACGCTCCTCACTTCTTCCCAGACGGGGCGGCCGGGCAGAGATGCTCCTCACTTCTTCCCAGACAGGGCGGCTGGGCAGAGGCGCTCCTCACTTCCCAGACGGGGCGGCCAGGCAGAGACGCTCCACACCTCCCAGACGGAGCAGCGGCCGGGCAGAGGCTGCAATTCCAGCACCCTGGGAGGCCAAGGCAGGCGGCTGGGAGGCGGAGGCTGCAGCGAGCCAAGACCGCGCCACCGCACTCCAGCCCGGGGAACACGGAGCACCGAGTGAGCGAGACTCCATCTGCAGTCCCAGCACCTCGGGAGGCTGAGGCGGGCAGACCACTCCAGGTCAGGAGCTGGAGAGCAGCGTGGCCAACATGGCGAAACCGCGCCTCCAGCCAAAGGACTAAAAGCAGGCAGGGGTGGTGGCGCGCCCGTAATCCCAGGCAGCCCACAGGCCGAGGCAGGAGAATCACGGGAGCCGGACGCAGGGAGTGTGCAGCAAGTCGAGTATACTCCAGCCTGGGCCACGGAGGGAAGAAAAAAGAAAGAAAAGAAAAAAAGGAAAGAAAGGAAAGGAAAAGAAAGAAAGGAAAGGAAAGGAAAGGGGAAAGGAAAGAGGAAAGGAAAAAGGAAAGGAAAAAGGAAATGAAAGGAGAAAGGGAGGGAGAGAGGGAGGGAGGGAGGGGAAAAGTTGTTAAATTACATTAAATGAGTCTCTTCCCCCACCCCCAAGAAATAGTCTAGCTTTTATTATGATGTCTGTAAAAAGTAGGTAACAGCAAGCAGACAAGGATCGTTAACAGCATAGTGTAATGATTTGTATCCACTCACACCTAGAATCAAACTGACAAACTGTGCCACACCTGATTATATATAGCAGCATGGTTGAAATAACCAAACAAAAGGTGACACATTCAAAACTTCCATTTAGGTGATTGCAAGTTCATGAGGGTAGATCAGTCCAATAAAGCAGTAACAGAACAAATGGGACAAGAGAGATTCTAACACTCCCCTACCCCTATGCCACAAGATCTTTGATCTATATTGCAGCAGTGCCAATAGAACATGTGACATAATATGTAGACACTGAAGAAAAGTCACAATTGGAAATAAAGGCTATTTATTAGTAAATGCTTCAAGTTACCTTCTTCCCAGTGACAGCAACTGGCTGATGGTAAGCATTTATTTTAAATTGGTACTAAAAGAATGGAATTGGATTTCTAAGGACACTTCAAACTCTAGAGCTAGATATTCTCTCTCCCTGCTCCAACACCACTGTCGGTGTTGTTGTCAGCAGCATGTAATAACCCATATTTTCCTAGCAGCTTAAGCAGCCTTGCATTAATTTGATATGATGGGGGCAACTAGAATGTTGCATGGAAATTATATTTTGAAGGTAAGCAGCATTACAAGCTGAAGAAGCAAGGACAGATGGTAGAAGCTTAGAAAAGGAAGGAAAAAGTCAACATAAATAAAAGTAAGAATTGAGAACTTGAAGCTAGCATTAATAGGCAACTCATTGCCATGAATTTTTGTCCTATGATTCTATCACTTGTCAAACCCCCTTTCAGGAACAAGTGGCATGCCTATTTCTGAAGGTAGTAGCTCATCGTATAATCTCAAGTGCTCACCCTGAGTGACCATGTAATACCACAGTCCTTCACACATTCAAGAAATCTTCAGTGAGCACCTGTTAGATTCTAAGCACTGTAGCAGGTGCTTGGGACATAAACACAAAATAAGCCTTGGTCACTTACCTTAGGATGCCTATGTCTACTGAGAAAGATGGGCACTTTGACCAAAATTAAAATTCAGTGGGACAAGTTACTGCTATAGAACTGTGAGTCAAGTGTAGTGGAAATAATGAAGATAGGCATCAATCCTGCCTGATGCAGGTAAGGGGGCAAGGAGTGAATGAGTGCTGAAGGAACAGGAAGTCTTCACAGGCAGAGGAAAGGTAACTTTTAGGTGGTACCACAAGAGCAAAGGCATGGACAAACATTTGGAAAGTTGCGTGACATTCTGTGCGTCTTCCAGAACATAGTACACATGGGAGAAGTGGTGAGAGAAGAACCTAGAGAGTTTAACTCATTTGAAAGTGTTTTGGGTGTCTTGCACACAAAAGGTAGGCCTAGAAAATGAAGGCAAAACCGCACTGGATATTGGTTTTTGTTGTCTTGTTTTTGCCACCGTTATTTCTACCATCCCTGCCCTTTATCACTGGGGCTAGAAGCCTGGGAGCTACTCACCCCACACTCCTTTACCTTCACATTACTATGATCATCCAGCCAATGAGATGCACTTGCTTACAATTTGGAGATGGGAGGGAGTCAGAAGCAAGCTATGTGACTCGACTCTCTTTTTCTCTCTGGTAGTGGCTTGTAGATACTTGGGCATTGGCAGAAATGATTTATAAAATCCTCAAGGCAGCCAGCCCTCTCACCTACCCTGTTCACTGCTGTAGGACAGCTGTGACTATCAGTGGCAGTTTCCTGACCTGGATGGCAACAGCAACTTCTTGATGTGAAAGGCAACCACTGCAATGGTGAACCTGAAATCTAGCAGCAGCCTCCCCTGACTTTCACCACTCCACAATCCCAGCCAGTTTGTAAGCACCTGATCTCATCTGTTACATCTCTCTGCTTGAAATACCAAGAGCAGTTTCTTTTTTCCTGACTGGACATTGACTGATACTACATCAATAAAAATGAAGAGAAGAACCTAAACCATCCTTATTTGCAGTCAACATAATTGTCTACCTAGAAAATCTAAGCAAATGTACAATTAAACTTTAGAACTACAAGAAAATTCATCGAGGTAGCTGGATACAAGACTAACTTACAAAAATCCAGTTGTACAAGTCACAGGTCTGGATGTCATCCTTGGTTCTTTCCTCTCTCTCATCTCCCACATCTAATCAATCATCAAGTCCTGTTGATTATACCTATTCAATATTTCTAAAATGCATCAACATCCCCCTGCCACCACCCTAATCCAGACCACCATCATTTCTCCCTGTACTACCATAACAGCCCCCTCACTGGTCTTCCCCAGTGCAGTTCTAGCTTCTTGCATTCCCTACAGCAAAGCCAGAATGGTCTTTCTGAAACAGTAACCTAATCCAGGCATTGTCCTGCTTCAAAGGCTCCTCGTTGCTCTCAGGAATAATTCCAAACTCCTAAACATGGTTTACAAAGCCCTTCACAATCTGTCCCCTGCCTACTTTTTAGCTTGCTTTCTTTCTCTTCTTTCTTTCTTTCTTTCTTTTCTTTCTTTCTTTCTTTTTTTTTTCTTTCTTCTTTTTTCTTTCTTTCTTTCTTCTTTCTTTCTCTTCTTTCTCTATTTCTTTCTGTCTCTCTTTCTTTTCTTTCTTTTTTCTTTCTTGCTTTCTTTTCTTTCTTCTTTCTTTCTTTCTCCTTTCTTTATTCCATTCCTTTCCCCTTTCTTTCTTTCTTTCTTCTTTCTTTCTTTCTTTCTTTCTTTCTTTCTTTCTCTTTCGTCTTTCTTCCTTCCTTTCTTTCTGTCTTTCTTTCTTCCTTTCTTTCTTTTTCTTTCTTTTTTTTTGATACAGGGTCTCACTCTGTCACATACGCTGGAGTGCAGTGGTGCTATCACTGCTCACTGCAACCTCAACCTGCTGGACTCAAGGAATCCTCCCACCTTAGCCTCCCAAGTAGCTGGGACTACAGACCTGTACCATCATACCCAGCTAATTTTGTAGCTTTTGCAGAGAAAGATTTCACCATGTTGTCCAGGCTGGTCTTGAACTCCTGGAGTCAAGCAATTCACCTGCTATGGCTTCCCAAAGTGCTGAGATTACAAGTGTGTACCACTGTACCTGGCCTAGCTTTATTTCTTGCTAAACCACACTTCTCGTCTGAGAGCTCCAGCCATACTGTAATTCTCTCACATTCTCAAATAAGCCTTTTCATAACTAGTTATCCTCATCTGAAACCCTCATCTTCTCCTTAGCTCCTCCCTGATTCTTTAGCTCCTAATCAGCTTTCAAGCTTGGGATTGGCCCTCACTTCCTCTGATCTCCTAAGCTAGGTCAGAAGCCATGCCAATGCTCTCCTAACTCCTCATGCCCCACCCAGTCATGGCACTTATCACACTTTATTGTTACTGCTTGTTTAATTGTTGTTCTCCATCAGCCAGTTGTAAGCACCACAAAGGCTGAGAGTGTGTGCATTGCTGTATTTTAGTGCTGATACATGACAGATGCCTATTAAATGTGTATTAAACATAAACTCCTACTACAGGCCCATCTCAGATGTTGGGCTGAGGGATAAGAGGATGAGGGAAACGGCAGGTGAAGGCAAAGATAACCAAGGCTCTATTGATGGGTTATTGTCCTGCAAAAGCTCCCACAGAGGGCCACAGTGAAGTTCATTTACATCTCAGACAACTCTGAATGTGTTATCTCTAACTTCACACCAAAAGATTCTTAGGCAGCCTATGTGATACAGAGAAAGTATAGGGAGATTGAGAATACAAATAACAACCACTCACTGAGCAACGGCAAAGTATCAGGTATGCTTTGGGTGATGAAGGTGTTCTTGAGTGATGAACACACAGTTGTCTTTGAATCTTCCCAGTATCTTTATAAGGTATGAGGTATTATTATTAGCCTTAGTTACCAATGAGGAACACGAGTCTTAAAGAAGGTAAATAACTTGCTCAGAGCCATCAATTGGTAAGTTACAACTAGGATTTTAACCCAGAGCTGTTATTTTTCATACACTACCCCAAAACCTGGGGTTTAAAATGAGTGTATTTATGTGAGAGAAAGATTTTATAGTTGCTATGATTCCATTCATATAAATGGGGTCATACTATACATATCCACGCAACAAATACTTTTGAGCCATTCCATGTGCCCAGGACTGCTCTGGGCACTGAGAATACAACAGGGAATAAAATAGACTAAATGTTCTGAAATTTCCTTTATTCACTTTCAATGTATTGTTTAGAGTTCTCCATGTCAGTACCATAATGTCTTCTTCCTTCTTTTTGACCACTGAATCATAGTTAATAGATCAGGAGAAACATCATTTATTAAATTTTTCTCCTGTTGAAGATCATTTAGGTTATTTCTATTTTTTAATAAATTAAGCAATACTTAAGTAAACGTCCTTGCATGCATGTGTGTGTGCACGCACACATTTCCATTAGGTCAAATTTCTATAGTATAAATTCCTGTAGGTGGAATTGCAAGGGCCAAAGGTTATGCACTTTTGAATTTAGATAGGTACAGTACTGCCAAATGACTCACCCCATACCTTTTCCTCAATGCTATAACAATTTAAACACCCATCAACACTGTAGTAGAGAATGTCCCAGATAGAACAATAAGATAAGAGAAAGAAATAAAGGGCATTCAAATTAGAAAGGAAGAAGTCAAATCACCCTTGTTTGCAGATATGATCTTATATTTGGAAAAACCTAAAGACTAAACTAAAAAACTATTAGAACTGATAAATTCAGTAAAGTTGCAGGATACAAAATCACCCTACAAAAAAGTAGCATTTCTATATGCCAATAGCAAACAATCTGAAAAAGAAATTTAAAAAACACAATTTACAATAGCTACAAATAGAATAAATTCCTAGGAAACTTAACTAAATAAATGAAAGATCTCTATAATGAAAACTGTAAAGCATTTATGAAAGAAATTGAAGAGGACACAAAACAATGGAAAGATATTCCATGTTCATGGATTGGAAGAATAAATATTGTTAAAATATCCTTACTACCCAAAGCAATTTACAGATTCAATGCAATCCCTATCAAAATATCAATAACGTTCTCTACAGAAATAGAGAAAAACAATCCTAAAATGTATATGTAACCCCAAAAGACTCAGAGTAGCCAAAGCTATCCTGAGCAAAAAGAATAAAACTGACAGAATCACATTACCTGACTTCAAATTATACTATGTAACCGAAACAGCATGGTACTGGCATAAAAACAGACTCATAAACCACTGGAACAGAACACAGAACTCAGAAACAAATCCATACATTTACAGTGAACTCATTTTTGACAAAGGTGCCAAAAACATACACTGGGGAAAGGAGTCTCTTCAATAAATGGTGCTGAGAAAACTGCATATCCACATGCAGAAGAATGAAACTAGACCTCCATCTCTCATCATATACAAAAATCAAATCAAAATGTATTAAAGACTTAAATCTAAGATCTCAAACTATGAAACTACTAAAAGAAAACTTTGGGGGAGACTCTCTAGCACATTGGAGTAGGCAAAAATTTCTTGAGTACAGAAAGTACTCAAGAAGTACAGAAAACCAAAAACCAAAAATTGACAAATGAGATCACATCAAGTTAAAAAGCTTCTGCACAGCAAAAGAAACAATTAACAGAGTAAAGAGACAATCCACAGAATGGGAGAAAATATTTGCAAACTATCTATTTGACACGGGATTAATAATCAGAATATATAAGGAGCTCAAACAACTCTATAGGAAAGAATCTAATAATCTGATTAAAAATGGGCAAAATATCTGAATAGACACTTCTCAAAAGAAGACATACAAATGGCAAACAGGTATAGAAAAAGGTGCTCCACATCACTGATCATCAGAGAAATGCAAATCAAAACTACAATGAGATATCGGGTCACCCCAGCTAAAATGGCTTTTATCCAAAAAACAGGCAATAACGAATGCTGGCAAGGATGTGGGGAAAAGGGAATGTAGATTAGTACAACCACTATAGAGAACAGTTTGGAGGTTCCTCAAAAAACTAAAAATAGAGCTACCATACAATCCAGCAATCCCACTACTAGGTATATCCCCCAAAGAAAGGAAATCCATATACCAAAGAGATACCTGTGCTTCCATGCTTGCTGCAGCACTGTTCACAACAGCCAAGACTGGGAAACAACCTAAGTGTTCATCAGTAGATGAGTGGATAGAGAAAATGTGGTTCAAATACACAATGGAGTACTATTCAGCCATAAAAAGAATGAGATCCTGTCATTTACAACAACATTAATGGAACTGGATGGCACTCACCACACTTGATTGTTATTGCTTGTTTAATTGTTGTTCTCCATCAGCCAGCTGTAAGCTTCACAAAGGCTGGGAGTGTGTGCATCACTGTGCTTTTAGTGCCGATACATGTTAGGTGCCTATTAAATATGTATTAAACATAAATTCCTACTCTAGGCCCTTCTCAGATGTTGGGCTGAGGGTTGAGAGGATGAGGGAAATGGCAGGTGAAAGCAAAGACAACCAAGGAATGTCATTGTATTAAGTGAAATCAGCCAGGCACAGAAAGACAAATTTTGCACTTTCTCACTTACCTGTGGGAGCTAAAAATTAAAAGAACTGAACTATTAATTTTTATGTTTTTATGTTTTCTGAAATGGTTCTAATACTTTTCCAATTGTTTTTCTTGGATATTCTAGGTAGACAAATGTTATAGATAAAACTACATTGTGCTTACTCTCTGACAGGCTTCTAAGCACTGTACATACATGAACTCATTTAATTCCAGCAATCACTTTATGAGGTAGTCACTATTATTATCCCCGTTTGCAGCTGAGAGTTAGGCCAAAGGTTACACAGTGATGGCTGAAGTCAGAATTTGACTCACTGCAAGTTTACTTACAAATAATAATAGATATGCCTCTTTTACAATATTTTTGCCTGCTGTCACATATTTTTGTCATGTTACATCAGCCAAAACTTGAAAAATACCACAGGACTAGAATTGAGATGAGGCGAGAGAGGCACTGGCCTTAGGCACAAAACTTAGGGAGGCACCAAAGGCTCTGCAGTCAAGACAAAAAAGATTTTAATGAGTATTAGAGCCACATCAGAGCTGGAAGCAAAAGGAGGAATCAGTTTTACTGATCTTGTCTTTAATATTTGTACATTTTGTTCTTCGGGGATTTTTTGCATTAATTTGGATTTTTAAAAATATTGCATTAAAATGTTATTTATTTTACTGATTATTGAGTTTATGGGCACTTTCTCAAATTTTGCACCTCAGTAAGTTCCTCACTCATGTCCCAACTCTGAAGTACTGTAGAGTGTTTTTCCAAACTCTGAGGAAAAGGCTTCTTACATTTATTTGTTTAGTATAATGTTTGTTGTGGGTTTTTTGTTAACATTTGTTAATATCATCAACAAATTAAGAACTTTCCTTTTATCCCTGGCTTACTAAAAGCTTTTGTTAGGAATAGTCTTTGACATTTAACACATGGTTTTTAAGCATTAATCAAGATGATCATATAGTCTTTCTCTAATGTAAGAATGTAGTGAATTACATGGATAACAATAAGTTGCATCTCAGTGTTTTGTTATCATAAGTAAATAATAATCATTTTTGTGGATAAATTGCTTCCTGTCATTTGGGTTATATCCTTATGTGAAATTCTCATGAATCAGGGGGTTGCCATTTTATTTTAAACTCTCTCATTTTAAACTAGCCCCAAATGAAGCAGATTTTTAAAAAACAAATGCTATTAAAGATAGTAGCAGTCTTCTTTCGCTAGAGCTCTGGGGGAATTTGACACATATTCCCTTCCTGGTGCCTGTCTTATTGTTTTCTGTCATGGTTTGCATGTGAGTAAGGGGCTGGCAGCACTCACAGTACCATAACTGTTAAATCCGATGGGATCTTTCCATACCTTTTATGGAAAAGAAAAGAAAATTCCCACATATGGCAGGATTCCATGAGGGGACTTTACTACTATGTAATCCCCTAATATGGCTGAGTAGTGTAGAAAAGTAAAATTGGAGCTTAGGAGTGATAAAAGGTGACCAGGTCTTTTGTGTCTTCTCTTCATATCTTGGCTGGAAATATGGAGTAAAGATGACTTCATGACTGACTCATCAAAGACAGTTCAGTCTCTTCTTTCGTTTCTTTCCAGGAGGATTTGTTGACCTTTGATGAATAAGGTACATCAATGTGAAGCGCTGCCCCAGAATGAAACCTCTACATGTAGTTAAAGCTGGGGAAGTAAAGGAGATTGCTCAGGAGGCGGGTGGGCCATGGTTGGGACAGAGAACTGGGGACACAACGCAAGCTCCATGGGACAGCCTGTCTTCATGGCTCCAACTGCTGCACTTAGTGTGAAGCCCAACACACAGGAGCACCCAATAGATGCCCAGGGAGGAATAAAAGAATAAATCACTAAATCCTTCAGGGTAGCACCATCAAGGACTGAGCTGAGGAGGAGGAATAGGAGAAGAAATGATGAGAAAACCCAGCTGAGACAGCGTCATAAGTGTCAAGGAAAGACCGTTTTAAGTGGAGGGAATGGACAACATTGTAGTAAATTCTGCCAAAAAGTCATTGAACTTACACAATGTTTAACTGTAGCGAAAAAGAAAAATCCACAGCAATGACTTTAAGGGCTTTTGATAGTTGTTGATGTGTGTTTGGTGCATGACAGAAGTTCAGAGAGAGGTAATCTAAGACTGGGGCAGTGCTCAACAATGCCGTGAGAGACCCAGCTTCTCCTAGTTTTCTCTTTTCCGTTTGTAACGTGTTGGATTCTTCCTCGTGTCATGAAATGGCTGCTGCACCTCCAAGTATTGTGCCCACATCCACAGTAAGAAAAGTGGGGAGAGGCAAAAGGGTAAGGAGTAGGCCAACTGAGTCAGTCCATTTTCTGTGGAAATGCAAAGGTTTACCCAGAATAAGCTTTTGCTTTCCTTTCTTCTATGAGATCCAAATCATATCATCACCTCTAGATCAATTTCTGATCAGAAGTCTTGAGATTCCATCACTGTTTTAATCATTTAGTTTCATCTTCTGAGGCTAAGGAAGGGCCTCTCCCTGAGATCAAGGGGTCCCTAAGGGTGACTGAAAAAACTTGGGTTTCTGTTACAAAAGTTACATTTTTTAAAGACTCAAATAAGATCAACTGCATAATTTGTGAGGTCCCATGCAAAATGAGAACGCAAAATCTCTTGTTCAAAAATTACTAAGAATTTCAGACAGCAACGGTGGAACCTTAAACCAAACGTGGGGCCCTTCTGAGTCCAGGGCCCTGTGCGACTACATGGATACCACACTCATCACATTGGCCCTAGACCCAAGGCTATCCATTGAGCTGGGCCGTTGGAGATTGTTGGTCAATTCAGGTGGGGTGTGGAGGACAAAAGCAGAGGAGAATGCAGTAGGTTGAGAAGCAAATGGGAGGTGAGGATATAGAGACGGCACCAAGACTCCTTGGAAAAAATAGAACCAGGAGAAAGCTGGCAAAATAGGGGAAAAGAGGAGAGTGGGTGGAGGCCAAATGTACCCAGCAAACTGCTGCACAGGCATTTTCTGTCTCTCTGTTGTGGGCCAGCTTGTGTTGGAGCCTGGGGGCGACTTTCATGTAAGGCAGGTGGGAGAGGGGCTGAGGCTGAAAGCTGCAATCACACCTTCTCAGGACACATGCCACTGCAGAGACCTGCGTTTGAAGAGCTAGGTTCCAACTTGGTTCTGCTATGAACTAGCAAAATTCTGAATCACTGTGCCTTAGTTAGCTCAGCTGTCAACAGGCTATGGAAACGTGTCACATGGCTCTTTTGAGGGTGACTTGCTACAAAGGGAAGGCGCAGCTGTTGCCCTTTGAACAGACACTTTGGTCCTGTCCTCCTCTCCACTACTGACCCCAGCCCCTTAGTACTAGTTTTAAGGACGAGTGTCAATTTTAACAGATCTTATTAATATATAATGATACTATCAGTATGAGTGGTGGGTGGGATGGTGCAGGGAGGGGCAGGAAAGGAAGAGGTAGATGGTGTCTGTTTATGTAACCCACTCCATTCCCTCCCACTCCCATGCTTGCCATCCACTGGGAGGCTTGGGCCCAGGGCTTATGCCACTTGGTGATGTCACTCCCATCAGTGCCAGGAGACATAAATTTCATTTCCCAGAAGATGCAGCAGACAGTAGCTTCTGGGCAAACAGTGACTCCAGCAATAAATATTGGCAGAGGAGAAAAACCTTTAATGGAAAAGCTTTGTGAATCTAAAGCAGGTAGACTGTAAATCCCAAAACAGGGAGGGATTTCATACTTTTA
Organism: Hylobates moloch; assembly: GCF_009828535.3. Classification (NCBI taxonomy): domain Eukaryota; kingdom Metazoa; phylum Chordata; class Mammalia; order Primates; family Hylobatidae; genus Hylobates; species Hylobates moloch. Next base: position 111,555,582 of record NW_026652280.1, read on the forward strand.
GACCAGAAGAAAGATTCATCAGCAGCAAAATAAATAATTCCAAAGCCTATTTGAAGGAATTAAAATCTAAGTATTAAAAAGAAAGCACTTCTAACTGTTAAGAAACCATGGAAATGAGACAAGCCCCTATCCAGAAAGAAAAGGCCAAGTGACCCGCTGAGACTGGTGTGGTCTGGCAGGGAAGTGTGTGGAGCTCAGGAGGACGGAGGGAGCCCACTGGAGATGGTGGGCAGGGCTCTGCCCTCCTGGGTGAGGAGAAGAGGTGATGAATTTAGATTACACACCAGAGAACTTACCTGAGGGTCACCCAAACCAAAACTCTGAAGGGAGGACAGATTGCAAGCTTCAAACTGTCCCCCAAAGATCACTTGTCAACAAAATACATTGGGAAACTGAGCTCTAGGACAGTTTAAATGATTGAATGTGAATTTCACATTGTGTTCCTCTGCAGAGTGAGTTCACTTTCAACACTGACTGCAGAAGAGAATGCAGGCTCGTCTTCATCTTACAGGATGTTGGGGCACTTCCTTTGGGACAGGCTGGTTTTTCTGAGAAGGTAATCCAGTATCCACAGGCAACACCTTGGTCTACCCGACCTAGAACACTGCAGACCACTCCATGATTGCCCAATACCAAAGCAGACCTGCATGGGGAGGGTAGCAGGACTCCCTGATGTGACAGCACCTGCACAGGTTCCTGTGACTCTTCTTTTGGAATGGGGAGTGGGGGAAACATGTCTACTATTGTCTGCCTCACATGAGGACATGGAAGTTCAAAGAGGTTAGGTAACGTGCTCACTATTACATAAACCTGAGGCCTCTTCCTTGGAATCTCAAACTTTTCTCACTTTCCTATGCCACCATACCAAATTCAAACTCAGAGTGAGAAATTTGCAGCAGGAATTCTGCTTCTGGAATGAGAGATTCAGATGTTCGAAAGTGGGTCTAGAGACTACCTGGGGTTCCCTAACAGGCACAAACTCTAAATCCTATTCTAGAATTGCCCCTCTGCAGGCCAAGACTGCAGGAGCTTCTTCTGGGGTCTGGAGTCAGCCTTTCCCCAGTTGACCCACCAGGTTAGAGCAGGTAGAGGTGAGGAAGGGAGCTTGGCCTATGGCCTTTGCCCCATAAAGTGTTTGCCCCAACCAGATATCCAGTTGCAGTCCATCACACCTGGGCCTAAGAATCTGCATTAAAGAGATCTCTGGCGGGGAACCAACAGTAAGACAGGCGTGGGAACCATGGCACTAGATGGTGATACCCGGAGGACATAAACCACATTTTATTCATATTACTTCACAGTGCATAATATTCAGTGCATTCAAAACTTGTTTCCTGAATACATGGACAGGGACTTTGGATAAAAATACCTGGATCTCAGTCTTGGCTCTGCTACTTAAAGACCATGCCTTAAGTAAGCCAATGCCCAAAACTCTCTCAACTATAGTTTCCTCAGAGGTGAATTATACCTTGTGGGATTGTAAAGAATATATGAGGTAAAGTGTATGAAAGAGCCTGACAAATTAAAATACACTAAAAAATGTAAAAGTTCAGAGGGAGCATTGCCAACATTAGAAATCCTTTTCTTGTCACTTATCTCTCCTTGCTACACATCTCTCTGCCAGCTTTACTAATTTATGGTTTCCCACCCTTGTCTAATATGCACTGGAGTGATGGTTGGGGGAGGAGGTAGAAAGATAAATCAGCCTCAAGTTGCTGACAATCTACGGTTTCTGCTGTTTTACCTAGAAGCAGTCATATTCCCAATTACCATGACAAACTGGAGTCTGCCCATCTCACACCCTGGTGTCCAGAACAATGGCCATGTGTTGGATAAGTGTGTGTTTGTGTGTGTGTACGCACTCAGGGCCACTGCACACCCCAGTGGCTATTAAGTGATCAAGAAGTGCGCATGGAAGACCTATGTTGATCACCCACGGGAAACACAAAGTGCACCTTTTTGATGCTTTGGACTTGGGGTTAATAAGCTACACCCCATAGGCCAAATCTGCTTGTTTTTGCATAGCTCTCAAGCTAAGAATGGTTTTCACTTTTTTAAATGGTTAAAAAATCAAAAGAAGACTCTTTCATGACATGTAAAAATTATATGAAATTCAAATGTCAATGTCTATTTTAAAAGTTTTATCAGAACATAGCCCCACTCCTTTGTTTACATGTTATCTGTGGCTGCTTTTACAGTTAAAATAGGACTGTGACAGAAACCATCTGGCCCAGAAAGTCTGAAGTATTTACTCTTGAGCCGTTTACAGAAAAAGCCGGTCCACTCCTGGTCTAGGCCTTCCATTCAACAAACTTTCACTGAAAATAGGCTCATGTCAGGCTCTGGGTCACCCCTGGTGACTGGGCATACTGATGAATAAAGTGTGGCCTTTGTCCTCATCTGGCTCAGGGTCTAGTAAAGGAGCACAGAGGCTGGGTGTAGTGACTCATGCAGGTAATCCTAGAACTTTGGGAGGCCAAGACAGAAGGCTCGCTTCAGTCCAGGAATTCAAGACTGCAGTGAGCTATGATTGCACCACTGCACTCCAACCTGAGCGACAGAGTGAGATCTTATCTCAAAAAAAAGAGAGCACAGAATCCAAACACCTAATCCAGGATGTTCCTAGAGATGCCAGGCCCACTCTTGGATACCCTTCACCAAGTTTATGTAGAGATCCCAGTTTGAGGTAACCTGCAAGGGATCCAAGCCAATCATGATTCCACTGAGGGCTCAATTCAATTCTGTAAAAGAGCAAGCTGGTCCCTTGAAGCATAGCCAGTGGTCCCTGCAGGTGCCCAGAATATAGGTGGCTCTCATATCCAGGTGACATCCTGTGCCAACCTGTTCTGACTGGTGCTTTGCAAACAGATGTGGGGAGGCACACTCATGGTAGGCTGAAGTCCGTCAGGCAGCTCTCCAACAGTCCGTGGGGCACCTGTCTGCTGTGTATGGCCATGTGCCCTGTTCCCTTGGAGGATTGTTTTATTGTTTCACTGTTACCTTTTTATTGCCTGTTCAGCATGCAATCTGGTCTCTCCTGGCCTCACATGGATTTATAATGTCTCCTGCCCTGGGTAGGCTCACCAAGTCTTCTGATGCCTCCTTTGGGGAGACTTCTCACAGGAGTCAAGGCAGAGCCAAAGACGTTCAGCACCAAGCATGAAGCGTTATCAGTAAAGCAGTGAAACGACAAAATACCATTCAACATGCCAACACCTAAGTGTGGACCTGTTTGTTGCAGACCTAGAGGATCCTTCTACCAAGGGTGACTCGACCAGGCTAAACCTGAAGGTTATACAAATCAAAGGGCACCACTTTCCTCAAAGCCCAATGCATACACAATGCTTGCATAATGGAATCTATGAGCTGGTTCAAAGATAATGGATGGGGTTAACTGGGGTTTTGAATGTGAGCCTTAACCATAACTAAGGGAATAAGGTGAACTCCTTTTGCTGCTGAATGGGCAGGAACATGAGATGGTCCAGGCAAGGTCTCCAAAAGCACTAATTGGCAAGGAGAGAGGTAGGTCACATGGAGGGACCTGCTGGGGAAACAAACTCTGAGCAGGGCATCTGGGGCCTCAATATGGAGGGTGAGGGGTGCATCCACACCTGGCTGAGGAGGGAGGATTGCTGCGGCAAAGGTAGCGTTGCCTGCTATGGAAGGGGCATGCGGGCAGAATGAACTTTGTGATCTTACGGAGAGAGTTGAAAGGGACCGTGAAACTCAGAAAGAAGTAAAAGATGTCAATGAGTAGAGGGGTGGCAGTGCTATCGGTTGTGTAATTTACTCTTTTCACCTGCTTTCAGGTTCTATTTTTGCCCAGCTGGGCTGCAGATGGCCCCCAGCATGTTGAACCAGTGAGTGACACTTGTCTGTGTTTACTACATCAGCGCCTCAGTCCGTGAAGTCCCAGGCTGGGCTGGTGTCCTGTTGGATTAACACAGGACAGGCCACATGGTCCTAGAGAGCCCTAAGCCCTAAGGAAGCTCCACATGCATTATCACCTCCACTACCAAGATACCTCACTTTCTGGAATGTTGCATATAAACGAAATGTGTATAATTTGAATGAAAATGCCAATGCCCTATTGGAAATTACATTTGCAATTTACATTTGTATCATGTTTCATAATGTTATAAGCTATTTTCAAATACATGATTTTCCCCTAGTCTTTGTAACAGTCGTGAGAGGTGGCTATTATCACCACTATTTTACAGCTAAGGATGGTGAGACTGTGTGTGAACACACTACTTTGCATAACTTCCAGAGGCTAGTAAGCCCTGAGTTAGTAAGTCCAGTGGCTCCACAGTGTCCCCAGAGATTCCTGTTCTTTCCATCTTCCCACTCTACCCTCCTCACTGCTCAGTTCTGTCCTCAGGCTTACTTCCTCGGTGGCCACAGTTCCAGGTACCACATCCTCATACCACAAAACTCAGCAGCAAAAAGGGACCTTGTCTTCTTTGGGTTCATTTTTAAGATTAAAGAAATCCTCACTGGAAGCCCTTGCCTGCAGACTTTTTCTCCTGCCATGTTAGCTAGAATAGGGTCATATGTCCAGTCTTAATCTAATCGCTGGAAGCAGGGATGAATGATCAGCATTGGCTTGGATAAAGTACGCTGACTGGTTACACTATAAATTCATGACCACCAACCTCAAGAACTCTCTTAATGCTGCCTTGCAATCATACCATATTTTCCTAGACTAGTGATTCTCAAACTTAAGTGTGCATCAGAGTCACCTGGAGAACTTGTAAAAGCCCAGATTGCTGGACTTGGCCACAGACCTTCTGATTCAGTAGGTCTAGAGTGGGGCCTGAGAATCTGCATTTCTGACAAGTTCTCAGGTGACGCTGATGCTGATGCTGTAGGTTCTGGGATCACACTTTGGGAGCCACTGCTCTAGATCATTGACTCTCCCTACTGTCCAAGACAACAGCCATTTGCATAATCTTTTTCCTCAAACTTCTCACACCTGCCTTCATACATTTCTCAATCTCAACTGATAATTTTGTTGCTGGTTTCATTGAGAACAAAGAAAAACAATCAGAAGAAAACATGCTCCACCATCACATCTGCCAAGTACTTGTACACTGACTTCCTTTCTGCTACTTTTTTTTAATTTTTTTTATTTTTAGACAGTCTCACCCTGTCGCCCAAGCTGGAGTTCAGTGGAATGATCACAACTCACTGCAGCCTTGACCCCCCAGGCTCAAGCACTCCTCCCACCTCTACCTCTCGAGTAGCTGGGACTACAGGCTCACCACCATGCCAAGCTAATTTTTTTGTATGTGTGCAGACAAGGTTTCACCATGTTGCCCAGGCTGGTCTTGAGCTCCTGAGCTGAAGTTATCTGCCTGCCTAGGCCTCCCAGAGAGCTGGGATTACAGATGTGAGCCACCACGCTGTCCTTTCTGCTACTATGAATGAACTGCCATGCTCCTATTCAAGGCCAATTCTTCCATCTGTCTTTGGACCTTATCCCCTCTCACCTATCCAAGGACATGACTCCAAAACACTCTTGAGCTCCACAAGCCATTTCCATCAGCAAACATGCTCTGATATTTTCCATCCTGAAACAAAACAAATGAAAACCCCAAAACCTCCCTTGACCCCAAACCCTTGTTAACCCTGACCTCAATTCTGTTTTAGAGCAAAATACTTGAGATCTGTATATACACACTCTCTTCATCTCCTTTCCTTTCATTGTCTCTGGAGTCTAGTCCACTCACACTTTCATTCCCTTTTCTTTAGTGATAACCTCCTGGTTTCTAAATCCAGTAGTTGAGTCCCAGTTCTCACCTTACACTACCGTTAGCAGCATCTGACCCAGCTTGTCACTTTTCTGTTGGCCTCTAGGCTCTCCTCCCTCCTCCATGGCTGCTCCATCTCAATCTTCTTCAATGAGTTTTCCTCATGTCATTGACACCTATTTAACTATTCTCTCTTGAGGTAGTTTCATTCAGTGTCGGACTTTAAATGCCACCTGCGTGCTGCGACTCCAAAATTGATGTCTCCAGCCTAGACCTCTCCACTGAATTTCAGACATATGTATCCTATAGTACTAACCGCCATCTTCAGGTATATAATGGGCATGCCAGCCTTGACATCTTTGAAACTGATCTCTTGATTCTTTCCTAGCCACACAGCACACACACATGCCAAGTTCCTCTTCCTACTCGCAGCAAATAGAGGCTCCATTCTGGTTCCTCGGGCCAAAAAGCTTAGAGTCATCCTTGACTGTACTCTTCCTTCTCACATACCACACCAAAAACATCAGCAAAACCTGCTGGGTCTACTTTCAAAATGTATCCAGAATCTGACTCCTTCTCACAGCTTCTTCCACCATTGCCTCTGGTCCAAACCAACTTCATTTCCTTACTCCATTATTACAAAAGCATCTTCCCTGGTCTCCCTGCTTCTTCCCTTGACCCCCATTACCGATTTTCAACACAGCCAGCCAGAGTGAGTCCATTAAAATGTAGATCAGGGGCTGGGCGCGGTGGCTCACGCTTGTAATCCCAGCACTTTGGGAGGCCAAGGCGGGTGGATCACGAGGTCAGGAGATCGAGACCACGGTGAAACCCCGTCTCTACTAAAAAATACAAAAAATTAGCCGGGCGTGGTGGCGGGCGCCTGTAGTCCCAGCTACTCGGAGAGGCTGAGGCAGGAGAATGGCGTGAACCCGGGAGGCGGAGCTTGCAGTGAGCCGAGATTGCGCCACTGCACTCCAGCCTGGGTGACAGAGCGAGACTCCGTCTCAAAAAAAAAAAAAAAAATGTAGATCAGGTTATGTCACTCGGCAGCTCAATATCTCACTCAGAGCAAAGCCAAAATCCTTACAAAGGCCTGCAAAGGATTTGCAGGACTACCACTCTTGACTTTATCCCCTCTGCCTCTCTCTCACTTCTCTGTAGCCACACTGACCTCCTTGCAGTTCCCTGAACATACCAAGCAAATACTTCCCTCTGGGAGTATCCCTCCTGCACATATCTTTGCATCTAGCTCCTTCAGGTTTCTGCTCAGATGTCTCCTTATCAGAAAGATCTTACCTGACATTCCTAGATGAAATAGGAACAACCCCCTACCCTCACTTCCACCTCAACTCTTTATTTTCCCCTTAGTCTACCTTGATTTTCTGGCAGCCCATATTATTATCTGATATATCAAATACTTATTTACTTATCATATCTCTTCCTTCTAGAATGTATGTAGCATGTACATACAGGGAATGTATGAAGCAGGGAATTTGAGCCCATAGTAGGCATTTAATAAAATTTGCTAAATAATTAATGGAAAGAGAGTTTCCATAGTAAACCAACGAACAGGCAACTAGGTTATTATACCTTGGGCCCTTACAAGTTAGATTAGTGATAGTCAGTCCCCACAGAGCCCCATCAACTCTGTTATTTCCAGACTGAGCTTCTGGATCTACAAAGCCAAGAAACAGACTCTGGACTACGTTATCTCCCTGTATGTGCTGTCTTTCTGAGACCCCTGGCTAGCAAGCTTCCCTCAAAGCATCTCCATCTCCTCTCAGATCTCTAAGTCCTGGGTCCTCGGTATTTAAAGAAAACTGTGGCAAATTCTTTTTGAAATACACATAATCCCTCCCTGATTAAGTTCCCAACTATTAATTTTTGAACGTTGTTTTTCTCAAAGCTGGTCACACATGTATTCACCCACAAAACACACATACACACACACACACACACCACTTAACTGGCATAGTTCACTCTCTGCTTCCTGCCACAAGATAGCACCCTCAATTAAACAACAACCTAGTCAGCCAGAGTAGGATCATTTTGATGGTTGTTTCTAGTCACAGTATAACCACCTGCACCTTGACAAGAAAATTGATTATTATATCAGGAGACTTCACTCTTATTGGCATTGAGGCAACTTTCTTTTTTCATGTAAGTCGAACCTTTTCCCATCCCCAGACAATGGTGTTCTTTTGTTAAAAATAGAAAAATACAGCATCCTGTGAAAATGGCAAGAATTTCCATGAGGAATTGTCTTGCTTGGAACCTTGCCTGCATGGTAGCTAATATATGCCTGCACTGCTAAGAGAACTGAAGTGACCTCTTCAGGTGACTTTTTTCTCTTCTGTGAAAGATTGCACTTCAGGTTTTGGAACAATCCAATAGATCATGAGATTGGCAAAAGGAGATGGGGGAGCCAACTGGAAATGAGATAGTAGCAGCAGCCTGACCTCTCCTGCACCCCGTCCACCAAAGGGATTAAATTTAACTAATTGACTAAGAAGCTAAGGCAAGGGTCTTGCACGTTGGAAAGGGTTAGAAAGACTTTTATGATCTTACCATGGTGAACCATCAATTATATAACTGATGCAAGGTGTAGCTAGCTTGGAACAAGCCACATGAAAAGCAGGCAAATTCCAAGTCAGTAGGTAAAGCTTAACTGAGTGAGTCATTAATTCTCCATATTGAAAAGAGGAGGAAAATTTCCCTTAGTCAAGACACTAAGAACCAATTGGGGGCATTTAGTTTTGAACAGGGCAGTGTGAAGGAGTGTATGTGTTACAAACCTCTCAGTGAGCGCCCTGTCTCAGCTAAATCTTTAGAGCTGCTGCTGTGCCTGGGGACCTCTGCTCATCTGGGGAATGTGGGGATACTATCAAGACTCAGGATGTGTCCAGAGAGAACTAAACACACTCAAGAGCAGTGCTTCTCAAACTGAACTATGCCCTCAAATTGCCTGGGCAATCTTTTTAAAAGCAGATGCTCATGAAGTAGGTCTAAGGGGCAGCCTGAGATTCTGTGTGTCTAACAAGTTGATGCCAATGATGCTGGTCCAGGGACCTCACTTTGAGTAGCAGGGGTTAGCACTATACAGTCTGCAACCTCATTTCTCTTTGCAATGATAGAATTGCTAAAGAGGTAGATTTAGATACATAACTGATTAGATCAGTTGTGTGAGCATTGGTTCTCAAAGTGTGGTCCAAGGACTAGCAGCACAGGCATCATCAGAGAACTTGTTGGAAATATGAATTCTTGGGACCTTCCATAGAATTTCTAAACCAGAAACTTTGGGAGTGGGACCCAGTAATCTATATTTTGATAAGCTCTGTGAATGATTCTGAGGTGCACTAGAGTTTTGAGACCAGCTATTCCATCACATTAAAATCACCTGGAAGTTAGAAACAAACAAAAACAGGACACGGGTCCCACCTCAGAGAATCTAAAGGCATCCATGGAGATTTTTATGTGTCTTCAGCCTCGAGAACAGCTGGGCTAGAGCAGAAAGCCAATCCCACTCATGAAGTTGATTTAACTCTAAAGCATCTCAGTAAATCACCACAGGCTGGTGGTAGAATGTGGACAGGTATCTGAACAATGTGCACCCTGGGGCTCTGGGGCTGCAAGTCTGAGAGGACAAATAATACAGAACAAAGTCCTGGCTCCTGTCCCTGACATTGGGGCCCAGGTTTCTTGCTCTCTGCCACCCTACACATATCCCAGGTTGCCACCACACATTTCCCTGGCTAGCCAGTCACTCTGCCTATCCTCATGATGTGCTGTGGCTGAAATGTCTCCCTGCTATAGTGTCATCAGTCAAAAGTTTCACCCATCCTTAAAGGCCAATATCAAACTCCATGTCTTCCAGAAATCCCTTGCTAAACTTCCTAGCTATTAAACTTATCTGTCCATAGAATTCCATGGCATGTTATACGCAATTCATTTAGGTTATTTCTTGACTCTTCCCTTCTACTTGATTATAAACTCTTGGACACCAAGAACCACATTATACTCAACTTTGCATTTCTTGTTTTGGTGTAAGTGCTGGGCTGTGAACCTAGTAGGCACTTAGTAAGTAAGTATTTATTGACTCTGGGGTCAGAACATTTGAGTTTGAGATCTGTCTTTGCAATTGGTGGCTTTGTGACCCAGGTTATTAGATCTCTCTAAGCCTCCAATTACCTTCTCTGTAAAATTATAATGTGAACTGGATGATCTTCAAGGCCTCTTCCAGATCTCAGATTCTTCTATTCTCTCCAGTTTATTCGTATCCGTGGAAAAATAGGTCTAAACATTAACTTTATTGATACTGGGTACTGTGGATTAGAGATGGTCACAAATTATTTGATCGGTGTCCCCTAGAGATGTGGGGTTTATTTCCCCTCCCCATGATTCTGGGCTACACTGGGACTTGCTTTGACCAATAATAACTGCAGAAGAAATGACAATGTACTAGCTATGGGCACAGTAAATTGGTGTGTGAGAGACTCCGAGGAGAGGCCTTGAGTCTACATGGAGAGAGGGACCCATGGACTCCAGCCTTGCAGCCATCCCAGCCAATGTACCAGATGTGTGAGTCAAATAATTTTGGGCCCTCCAGACCTGCCTCACCACTAGTTGAATACCACCAAGTGACCCCAACCTGTGTCACTCTGGAGCAGGAGAATCACCCAGGCCAGCCCTGCCCTAATTCCTGACCTAGAAAATCATGATACATAAGAAAATGGTTGCTGTTTGGACGGGCGCAGTGGCTCACGCCTGTAATCCCAGCACTTTGGGAGGCCGAGGCGGGCGGATCATGAGGTCAAGAGATCGAGACCATCCTGGCCAACATGGTGAAATCCCATCTCTACTAAGAATACAAAAATTAGCTAGGAATGGTGGCACGTGCCTGCAGTCCCAGCTACTTGGGAGGCTGAGACAGGAGAATTGCTTGAATCCAGGAGACGGAGGTCGCAGTGAGCTGAGATCGCGCCACTGCACTCCAGCCTGACAATAGAGTGAGACTCCGTCTAAAAAAAAAAAAAAAAAAAAAAAAAGGTTGCTGTTTAAGCCGCTAAGTTTAAGGTTGTTTGCTATGTAGCAATAGCTAACTAGCACATGATGTTAATGGCATTATACTTGTCTGTGAAATTCTATGCAGTTTAGCATGCAAATATTGATAGATGTGTATGCAAATACACACATACACAATAAGGGGTTGTGGAGGTGCACGCCATTCTGTGCTATTCCCATTAACTTTGATTTCTCAAGTCAAATAAAATGGCCTGTGGATACATTTCCACAGCAAAATGTACAACAACTAAAAACAAGAACCTCCTTGTGAATTGTACTGAGGTCTATGATGTGGCACCCAGTTCTATGTTGGGACTTGTGGAGGAGAGGCAGGAGAAGCCGGTGAATTGTGCTGAAGGCTTGAGAAGGTGGGGTCCTTACACAATGAGGGCTTTGTCTGCTCATGAACCGTTTCCTAAGTGGTGGCCATTTCCTAAGGTAGAATTTTTAGTTTGGGAGAGATTTGCATTTTGAAAAAGAAGATTTTATTTCCTTCTCTCTCCAACTAATTTAAACCTCCCTCATCCCAAGGGAGATTTTTAGTGCAGTATAATAAGGACGCGTTCAGAATCACAGCCTCTTTTTCTGAATGTGTTTCTTATGTAAATGCTGCATCAGAGAAATTTCCTTCTACTTTACACTTTAATTCTGCTTTTAAAACCTGCAAAATAGAAACACAGAGAAAAAGACACCTTGAAAATACTTTGAGTTTCATCTATTTTCCATTTTTACCTCAGGCTCCCACATTTTATTTTTCATCCTTATTCTTCAAGTCAAGTATATTTTAAAACCATCCTCTGTTGAACTGGAAAAGCAAAGAAAAATTATGATTCCTATACATTAAGCTGCCCAAATATACCAAGAAATGCAAGCACTTTATAATGATCTAATAATCTCCGGATGCCACAGTGAAGCCAGATGACCCACAGAAGGGGAGTCAAGGGACTTCTTAAGAGGTCCCATCTGAAGCCACTGTGGCCCCCTCCCCCACACCACAGTAGTTCTGGAGGGGATGGGACAGGCCTGGTTCCATAGTTCTCTTACCTCCTGCCCTTAGGAAGAACTGTGTATTTAGTGTTTATGGACCACCCACGGTACTCCAAACAACATCTAGCCTACAACACCTCACTATAGTGATTTGTTGACATGTCCATTTGGCCCCTTGGGAACAAAAGCAGTGAGGGAGAGAAGAATTATTTCTCATCTCCATGGCTTCAGACAGCCAAATAGTACTTAAGGATTGAAAAATATGCTTGGTCGGGCACAGTGGTTCACACCTGTAATCCCAGCGCTTTGGGATGCCGAGGTTGGAGGAGTGCTTGGAGGAGTGCTTGAGACTGGGAGTTCCAGACCAGCCTGGGCAGCATAGCAAGACCCCAGCGCTAGAAAAAAAAAATTAGGTGTGCCTTGTGGCACATGCCTGTAGCCTCAGCTAATCAGGAAGCTGAGGCAGGAGGATCATCTGAGCCCAGGGAGTCAAGGATACCGTGAGCTATCGTTGTGCCACTGCATTCCAGCCTGGAAAGCAGAGCAAAAAGCCATCTCTAAAAAAAAATTTTGAGAAGAAAAATTAAGAAAATATGCTTACTGAATAACTGATTGAAAAAATGGGTTTGAATATCAATTTAGGCACTTACTAGCAGCATTTCCTTGGGCAAGTTATTGAATCTCTAAGCAGGCCCTGGTTCCCTCCTCTGTGAAATAGGGAAAAGTTGCAACCAGCTCATGGATAGCCCCGGGGAATAAAGGGGGTAACAGTTGTGAAGTATGTGGGAGTATGTACCAGGCACACAGTAGGTTCTCAACTAAGGGCCCATCACACCTCCCCTCCAGACTCATCTGCTAATGCTCACAGAAGGAGTGGGCCTTGCTTATGGGGTTGGGGAGCACCTGTAGGGTTTGCTGCACCCACAGCGCTGCTCGACTTTCCTGGCTCTTGCTTGAATCAACTTCTTTAAGAACTTCTTCTAACTGCAGGCTTAGATTCTACTTTAAAGATAACTCTTTGGGGGGTGGGAGGTCCTTTAAGCTCCTATCAGTCACTGAAACCTCGGTGTGAACTAGTTCTAGATCCTCCTCATAGAACATATTACAATGCAGAAGTGGAGCTAGAGAGGGCAGATGGGTGCCTGAGGCTGGGCTAGGGATGAGGTAGGGAAACGAGGGTGAGGAGAAAACTGGGAATGCTGGGTCCCCAAGGGAAGGAATCAAGAGGGGCGGTGTGTAAGGAAGGGCTCCCTGGGAGACAGGAAAACACTGCAAAGTCAGATCCAGGTTCAAATGTGAGCCCTTCTTATTGCTGGCTGTGTGACTGTGAGCAAGTGACTTAACCTCTTGAAATTGTAGTCTTCTGATCTGTAAAACGGGGCTAATACTAGCTAATATACGGGGTGACTCTGGGGATTAAGTGAGGCAACATACACAAAGCGTTTGGTAGAGGGTTGGTGGAGTAGCGGAGGGGGGACGGTGCAGTGCCCCGCTGGCTCCTGTACTCAGCAGTAGGTCAAGCAAGGTTTCATTTGCCGTCTATCTAGGCTGTGTTTATTACTTCCTTTCCCTCATCTCAATTTCTGAGTCTGTGCTCCTTTGCCTGGGGCCAACTGTGGCCGCAGTGACAGCCACCTGCATTAATTATGAGAGAATGCATCTTTTCTGAAATCTTCAAATCCCAAACCAGAGACAGAGGCTAGAGTACAACAATAATATTTCATTCTAGCTGGGACAGTCGGCCTCAACCACAGCTCCAGGAAGGAAATAGTGAAACCAATTCCGCCATTCAGTTGAAAGCGAGGAGAAAATACTAGTGTGTGGAAGGCAATTCACCGTGTGGGTAGGGGCCCTCGGGCCTGCGCGGCTGGGATCGGGACTGGCGCGACCGCGGACCCTCCGGGCGGCCGGCAGGAGGCGCTGCCGAGCCTTCTCCGCACGCGCTTGGGGCGCAAGTGGGAGCCCTTCCCCCATCCCGGGCGTTGTTAAAACCCAGGGGGCGCGGCAGCCGCTCTCTTCGACCCTTCCCGGTCCCCTGGCGGGGTGCTCCCGCCTCTGTCCTACTGCTCTGTGTCTTCATTTCTTCTCTTCCCACCCCATCCCCGCAGAAGGCTCGGTCCGCTGCTCCTGAGCCCCCTCTCCAGGTGCCCCAGAGAGGGGCAGTGGGCCCCGACCCACCTCAGCACAGTGGGCGACCGGTAGCGCGGGCTTTGTGGCCCCCTCCCCCTCCTCCCTCCTTAGCTCCTCCTTTCCCTCCTCCTTGCCGCTTCATCTTGCCCCCTTTCTGCCCACCTTCTCTTCCTTCTTCTCTCCCCGCCCACTGCAGCCTCCCTCTTTCTGAGCACGTCCCAGGAGAAGGCTGGTGCTGCGCCAGGAGAAGGCTGGTGCTGCGGACAGCGATCCCAGCACCCCTCTGGCCTCTTGCTTCCCGGGGAGAAGGAGCAGGAAAGACATCTTAGCGGCGTGCCTTGGCTGGCCCTGGCTCCCCAGCCTGCCTTGTGTGTCCTGGCTGGGAGACCCCGAGCCTACGCCCTTCGGGGCATTCCACAGCCCTGAGCACCGCCCTGCGCCGCACCGGGCCATCCAGGCTGGCCCCCACCCGCAGATAGACTCGGTGGTCCCCAGACACCACCTCTGAGAGCAGCACGTTGGGGCAAACCCGGACTGCAGACTCCTTTCCTTCTCCTGCTTGGCTCTAGTGCGGACACACTGCAACAGGGCTCAGGCGTTCACCCGGCCCAGTGGGCTGCGGGGGTGGGGTGGGCAGGAGCGCCTGGTGCACCCTGGGGTGAGACCGGGGCTCATACACGAAGGCTGCAAGGCAGGCCAGAGGCAGAGCGAGTCTTATCTGAGTTCACGTCGCACTCTGGAAGCCTTTGACATTTTCAACTCGGCGGGAATGGGCTTCGCTATAGGTCACATTGCTCTAGGAGAGGAAAGGAATCGTGATCTGAATTGTTGTAGAGAAAGTGTTTACTTAAAATCTTATTAAGGTTTATTTTTAGAGCCTAGGTCTTCTGGCCTTATCACAAGAGACCAATTCTAGAGGGGTCTCTCTGCTCTGCTGACCTTTAAGAAAAGACTTCAGAGATATTAAAGCAGGGAGAGGCAGAATGTCCTCACCTGCCTTGACAGGAAGGCAGCTCAGGGCTGGTCCATCAGGCAGCCTGCATGTACTCTGTAATGCTAGGTCAATGGGAATCCTTTCCTGGGATGGAAGGGCATTGTCCTTCCCTTCCTCCCCCATCCAGCAGACCCAGGGAAAAGGCTAGCTTGACCAGTGGGACAGTCTAATCGTAGCAGACAATTATTGAGTGCTTACAAGCCAGATATTGTTCCAAGTGCTTTACGTAGAGTAACTCAGTTCTCACCATAACCCTGTGAGGTACATACTGTTACTATTCCCATTTTGCAATTTGAAAAACCGAGGCACAGAAAGCTTAAGTAATTTGTCCAAGGTCATAGAACTTTCTGATCATTTTCCTCATCATAAGAAAGTCCCCACCTGGAGGCACCCTGCCTCAGCCCTACTGGCCAAAGAGCAGCATTGAGGGTCAGTCACACACTGGGGAGACCTGAGCAGGGATTGCTGAGGATGGGGAGCCCGAGGCCTCAGGAGGAGTGCTGCTGCAGAGGGAGTGGCATTGCACCAGGCCTCTTAGAGCTGGTGCCAAGAGCTGCTTCTCCCTGCCAGGCTGCAGAAACGTCTCCCAGATCTGCCTCTTTGAATGTGCCATTCCTCTCCTGAGAGCCCACCAGCAGCTTAGAATATTCTCCATTAAACCCCGAACATTCACAAGTTTTAATGGCCACTGTAGTCCCCAGTTCTCCCAGCTTTGCAGGGTAATGTGGAACCTATGAGTGAAATCCCCAGAAACCTAGAGGAGAGGCTCTCAGCATGCCAGAGAGTGATGCTGCTTTCAACTGGGAACAAATCTAAGGCAGAACAACTAGACAGGGAGGGCCCTCAACCACCAGCTGTGCCCACCTAGGCTGGAGGGACAGGCTTGGGTCGGAAGGAGATGGTGATGTGGGTTGCAGAAACTCATGGTTCCAGGCCTGCCATAGCTCCAGGGACTTCTGAGCACTGCCCTTTCGTTGGCTCAAAAACTGCCTCCAAACCGAACAGTTGCTAGCTCCCTACCGATGTCGTCAGGGGGACGTCAGCAAGGCTTGGGGTGGTGCAAGAGAGGTGAACAGAAACCAATGGGAGGCGAGGGAAAGCAGACAGGAGCTGCACCCTGTAGGAACAAAGGCAGGCCAACAGAGCACCAAACTGCTGGTCTCTGCAAGGCAGGGTCCATGTTACATTGGAACATGCCAGGGATCCTGGGGCAACAAAAGGGGAAAATGCTAAGGCAGCTGTAAGCCACAACTGGGTGGAGAACCACTAGGAGGGTGTATCCATATGCACACACATGGCTACGCAGCTACATACCCCAACTTACCCTCTTTCACATGAGCTTTGTCATGTCATATGCTCATATTAGTATATACCCATATCTAAACATGAGTCCCCTCCCACACACACATGCTAGTGGACAAAAGTGAAGACACAACATGACAACACAGTGAGGTTCGCTGTGGGGAGATGCTCATTTGTCCGTTTACACCCACACACAGGCTCATGCCCAGAGATACACAGTAAGAGACTCCAGCACGTTTGGACTGAGTGTTCCTGGAGAGGTCCCCATGGCCCATTGCTGGCCATGCCCAGAGAGCTGGCCCGGAACCAGGGCTGTTCTGCAGCTGGTCACCCATAGCTTAGCTGCTCAAGTCAAAGCTGGTTCTGGGAAGCTCTGAGAATCCCAGGAGTCGCTCTGGAAGTGCTGGGCTTCCCATAGGGATTTCAGACACCCGAACCATGGGATTATCCAAGAAGCTCTGGAAACGTCCCAAGGGGAAAGGATTCTTTGTCCCCTTTGCATGGCCTGAAGCTTCCACAAGGGCTCATCTCACACAGCTGGGTGGCTCGGCAGATCCACAGTGCTCCCACAGTGTCCCCAACTCTGGTTGCCAAGTCCCATGGTGCCCACAGTTTGTTCTGTTCCTAGAACCACATAGAAAAAGCACCAGACCTGAAGGCTGAATAGCCAGGATTAGAAACAAAAATTATGGAGCCAGACTGCCTGGGTTTAAATCTGTACCCTGCCACTTACTAGCTGTGTGACCCTGGGCAAATTACTTAACTGGGCCTCAGGTTCCTCAATTGTAAGATGAAAACAATAATATACCTAACTCCTAGGACTAAGTAAAAATTAAATGAGGAAATTGCCCTCGGAGGAAGTGGGTGAAAAAGTGAGGGGCCTGAGGCCCCGGGGCTAGAGGCAGAGTAAGTGATGATGGCTGGGACGGGGGAAGTGGGGAACAGGAAAATGATCTGGAAATGCCCACAGGCCTGTGTCTCTGTGCTATCAACTTTGATATTCTGGAGGGACGACAAATAAGAGCATAATTCCTGTAACCATATTTCCTCACAGAGCACAGTGTACTTGGCCAGAAAGCCACAGCAGGCAGGAACATTTTCTCATTATTATATAATAATATCAAAGATAATGTCCTCCTCCTCAAAGAAGCCCAGAGCACTTAGAGATTGCATATTCAGTGCCCAACTCACAGGGGCCCCAGGCTGGGTGGCTGAAGCTGCCAGCTGTCTGCACCAGGCTGCTTTGCAGTGGAGAAGGCAGAACCTGAGCCAAGGGTGTGACGGGAGCTGCCACACTCAGTGAAGTGCTGCATCCTCAGTCCACACAGAGAGGTCGCCCACCCTGGGGGCCACCGCCAACTCAGAAGCCTTGGAGGGGCTTCACAGAAGGAGGGCAGCTGTCTCTGCTCACTGCACGGTCAACAGGAGAAATGGGGAGGGGGTTTCACAGACCTGTCTGTTCCAAACTGCTGCTTACTCTCCTGGCTCTTTTGCAGGCTCTGTCTGTGTCTGAGGCAGTCCCTGGAGCTGAGGCAAAGCAACCAGAGGGAGAAGCCACAGGAAAGAGCAGGAAGTGATTCCTCTTCTATCCTACACAAGCCCTCACTGCATTATGGACTGTTTCCAGGGTGACTTCTGCTCTAGGATTGGACTTCATGTTCAGGGAGAGATATTTTTTCCTTCATGCGAAGAGGCAGAGACCCACTTAAGGACTGCATGGGCCCTAAGACATTTCAGAGAGTTGATGACTTGATAGGGTCATTGAGGAAAAAAAAAAAAATCTGCCCTGGATGAAGTATGAGGCTAGTGCCAAGACAACGTGATACTTTTCTCCACTGTTAAGCCATGTTTGATATTTTCCTTTTAGGAGAAAGAAAGAAGCATGCAGCTCCTGAGTTAAGGAGTCCTTCATGCGCTTATGCTGGAGCTCCTGCCTTCCTGAGCTTTCAGATGCAAATGTCTGCTCTAAGGCTGACTCCTAAGCAGCTTCAGCAGAAGAGCAGATGGACCATTACTACCTCCTGAACACGGTGGCAGCTGGCACCAGGTAACTCCATAGTCAGAACACTTTTTGTCTGTATTCCTGCAAGCTCTAGGTCTGACACAGATGTCATAAGACAAGTAAGACCACCATATTCCTGGTGCCAATGGAGAGACAGGCACATAGTAGGTGCTCACAGCTTTTTAATACCTTCCTGTTGCTTATAGCATAGTAAGAGCACTGACAGCAACAGCCACCAGCATTTGCTGAGGCCAGTTATGGGCTGGCACAGTTCTGTATGCATTGTACATATTATTCATTTAATATTCTTGGCATCTCTGTGAGAAAGACCCCTAGCCACATGTGACAGATAAGGAAATTGAGGCACAGAAAGGTTAAATACTTTGTGTTAGGCCACACAGCTACTAAATGGTGGGGCCAGCATTTGAAAATGGTTGAAGTCCAAGCATCTGGTTGTGAGGTGCAAAGTCTTTTGGCACCAGCCTCTGCTTCCTCCCTGGCTTCCATTCTTGACATGCCCTATTGTGTGCTCCACCAACAGCTTTGCACCTCTCTCCGTCTCCCTCTGCTGTCTTTTTCACCTCACCATCCTCCCTCAGCTTCACTGCACCCTTCTCCTGCCTAATACCTACTTCTCTTTCCAGATTCATTTGACCTGCCACCTCCTCTTGGAAGACCTCCCTGATCCACATGCCCTAAGTCCCCAAGGCTGAATTAGGTGCCCCTCTTTTTGCTTCCATGGCAACATTTGTATAAACCAATCATTGCACACATTGCATGTGCTATTACAGGGCATTTATTTTCTCCCCCACATAATTGTGGTTTCCTAAGGGCCACAATGATGTCCTATCCATCACACTGTCACCAGTATGTGGTAGTTAGTTTGGCACTTGGTCATCGTTTGTTGAGTTGGAAACATTTTCTATAAGGAACCAGAGAATATTTTAGACTTTGCAGACCATATGCAAACTCTTCTTCTCCTTCTCCTCCTCCTACTCTTCCAACCCTTTAAAAATGTTTTGTTTTTTTTTTTTAGAAAAAAGAAAGCAACAACAACAACAAAAAAAAAAACAGTCTTAGCTTGAGAGTCATATAAAACCAGCTCTGGACCAAATTCTGCTTGCAGTTAGTAGTTTGCTGACTCCACTGTCATTGGGTAAGATGTTTCTAAATAAAACAATTCCTAGTCAAACTAACTCAGTGATTCTCAGACTGAGGGGTATGGAGACGGGTGTATGTTTTTTGTCATCACAATGGATGGGGGTGGAGGCTAGCAATGCTTACTGCCCAGGAACCACGCATGCTGTGCCCCAAGGAAGCACAAGTAGCAGTGTGCAGCAGAGGCCCCCAAAACTGCCACAGGAACTCACTGAGGAGCATGGGCTGGCTGTTTGCTGCTTTTCTTTTGCTACTTGCTGGTAACAATAAACTGCTTTGGGAACTCACTGAAAGGAAAGACATTAGAGAACCAATTCCTTCACTGATCCAATTGTTTAGGCAGCAAGGATAAAAAGAAATGAGAATTTATCCCTGGGCTTTCAAGGCAAGGACACTCTAAGGTTCTTGCCTGAGTCCCTGGCACAGTGCCAAACACACAGAGGCCTCTTTGTCCCTGAATCTTGCCCACCAGTGCTGCTGAGGATTGGCAGAAAAGTGGAGTGCCTCAAGACCTGCTGTAGCTTATTGTGTTTTCTGAGGTCTCAGTAGGGTTGCCTCAGTAGGGTTGCCAGAAGAGGAGGAACTGGAAGATCACCTGAGGGCTTGGAACTGAAATAGAGATCCCTTAAAATGGATCAAAATCAGTCTTGGGTAGGCCAGAGCCATCTGAAAGCCCTGTCCCATGCTGAATGTTGAAAGGCACAAAGCTGCATGTCTGCAGGCTTCATTGAAAATGCAGGACAAAACAGCAGGAATGGTGCAATGGAAAGGCTTGGTTAGCATTGTCTTAGTTCATTTGGCTCACTATAACAAAATAATATTGACTGGGTAGTTTATAAACAATAGAAATTTATTGCTCACAGTTCTGGATGCTGGGAAGTCCAAGATCAAGACACCAGCAGATTCAGTGTGTGGTGAAGGCCCTCATAGATGGTGCCTGGTTACTGTGTCCTCACATGGTGGAAGGGGCACAACAGATTCACTTCTTTTATAAGGAAGTAGTCTCATTTATAAGGGTGGGGGCCCCCATGACATCATCACTTCCCACCTCTGAATACTATTATGTTGGATGTTCAGTCCCAACATATTAATTTGGGGGGAGACACCAATATTCAGATCACAGCAGCATGCTATGCAATAACTCAGAGCAACCCTGCAGAATAGACCACTTGACTATGTTTTTCTCGTTTAGTTCAACCCCATTATACATTGGGAGCTTATTCACACGTGAGTACTTCAAGAACTTTGGTGAAACTTTATATACTCTCATCACAAAAACTAATCAAACATTCATCTAAACCCTTACTCAAGTGCTTGTAGTCACTTTATATGTAGGAAAACAGAAAAATATACCCATAGGTAGAAAAGGGTTCAACGTACTTTGGAATAGCTTTAACTATAGTTCCTAAACCAAAGTGACCTAAGTTAGAGCTGGACATAGAAGACTGAGTTTGAGGCTACTTCTAGCCTTTATTAGCCTTGAGGTTAGAGTGCATTAGCATGATCTTAGTTCACTGCAACTTTTACCTCCCAGGCTCAAGCAATCCTGCCACCTCAGCCCCCTGAGGTGTTGGGACTACAGGTGCACACCACCACGCCTGGCTAATTTTTTGTATTTTTAGTAAGGACAGAGTTTCACCATGTTGCCCAGGCTGGTCCCGAACTCCTGAACTCAAGCAACCTGCCCACCTCAGCCTTCTAAAGTGCTGGGATTACAGGTGTAAGCCACCGCACCTGACCTGTGGATGAGTTCTTTACTCTTTTGAAGCCTTTATTTCCTTCCCCATTTGTAAAACCCCTTTCCAGCTTTTTTCTGGGGGTGATTTTGGTCCAAAAGAGATGAGGCAGGTTAAAGTCACTTATGAGCTATAAAACACCATAAAAATATAAAATCCCTTAGGAAGTCTTGTTTTTGCATGAATCACAATCTGTTTCTTCACAAAACTTCCTTCTACTTTAGAATTATTCCTCTTTAGAACAGATTAGTTACTTGCATGAGAAACAGGTCATATCGACCTTTCATTTTGGGGCCAGACACTAAGGTACCAAGATTAGTTCTGATTTCATAGCATTGTTTGGAAGTTCCATGGTAAGATTTCATAAAGCATTAGGTTAATTTATTCTGTTGTTGATTTATTCATGCAGGCCATATCTATATCAAGGGATCTACATTTGCCTAGTTGCAGCTAACACTCTTAAATTTCTATCTTTCCCATGTCACGGCAACCCCATGAGGTAGGTATTATTATTTCTGTTTTCCAGATTAAAAAAAAACAAAAAAAAAAACTGAGACTTTAAGAGTTCAAGTAACTTGTCCAAGAAAATTTAATGAGAAAGTAACCATTAAAAAATCTTCTTTTCTATAAAGTTAAATCTAGTTCTAGTGTTCTATAAATTAAATCTTTCCTAGAAGACTTAAAAAGTATTTTTTTCTTGTTAAGTCGCCAACATATACACAAATCATTCTTCAGTAAAAATCAAATTATGCAAGTGCAAAAAAATAACAAAAATTTAAGTTTCAAAAATTTCAGAAGCATTGCTTTTAGTCAGTTCTTCTCAAGTGCTGAAAGCAAATCCTGCAAGTCAATTTTTGAAGAAAAATGGGAAGAAGGTAAAATATGACCAAAATCATCAGGAAGGATGAAAAAGACTTAGTTACAAGGACTTCTGGCTTGTCAATTCTTACTTTCTCCAGAATTCTTTCTTGTTGGTTGATCTGTCATGTGTCTCAAAGGGATGGGAGCTATTTTTACCTCTTATTTCCCACTCTGTTCCCTTGTGCAATGAGCCAGTGCCGTCAGAAATTAAGCAAATACCTCCTCTTCCTCTCCTTGCCACTCCACTCTCCTTTGGCCTGAACGACCCCAATATTCCTCTTGCTTCTGGAGGCCAGAGAGGCCAATATTCTAAAGCTAATTTTATTTGCTTTCACAAAGTGGCAGCATGCTCCAGGTTTTGCCAATGAGCTGCTTTATTATCTTGCATCCTTGATTCTTAGCTCTGCTCCTGACAAGGCAGAAGGACAAACTCTATCTCTGAAATTGCAGGATGTGTGGGAAGTAGAATGCTCTTTCAATATTAGCTTTATTTTTGTCCCCCTTTCCCAACGTCACCTCTGCTGGTCCAGAAAGCAGTGAAAAATATCTGCTTCTCTAAAGGCTTTTGGGAAAGCTCAGTCTAGTGAGTCTGATTAATTCACTCCAAAGATATGTGTAATTGAGTAGGCCAAGTGTGCCAAGCAGCAGCAGGCTTGCCTGGGCACTGGGAGGGAAAGGTGCCCAAAGGGCAAGAGCTACTGCCACTTTCAGACAAAGCTCTCACTAACTAGAAATGGCCCTCCCCTAAAACCTTCATTATGGAAATACTACCTATTCTAAAGTCCTACCTCACACCCTTGACCTTGAGCACCTCTGCTGGAAGAGACCCCTCTTACACAGCTGCTCTGCACCATGAACCACATAACAGCATGTGTCACCTACCACCATACACCGCACTTGTTTATATGGATATCTTGATTTCCCTCCTGGACTTCCAGCTACTCAAAGACTGGAACTAAAACTCATGCAGCCTTACATCCTAAACAGCACTTAGCCTAGGGGTTTGCACACAGAACGTGCTCAATAAATTATTTAGTTTGTAAAATAATGGCTTCATTAGATTTCTGCAACTTTCCTAGGTTTAACGGTTTTAAAAGCACATGTGGGGAAATCATAAAACACTTAGAGACAAAACACTGTTATTAAATAAGTTTTTGAGCATAGTGAAAGTCTCGAGGGAAAATAGAAAATATTTTAAACTGAATGTAAATTAAAATATAACATATTAAAATTTATGGTATGTATCTAAAGCAGTTCTTAGAGGGAAATTTATAGGAATAGATGCTTATATTAGGAAAAAAGAAAGGTGTTTAATCAATCATTTTAGCTTCCATCTTACAAGACTAGATCAAATTCAATTCAGAGCAAATTCAAAGTAAACAAAAGGAAAGACATAACAAAATAAGTATATATATCAATGAAATTAAAAATAGAACAACAATAGAGAAAATCAATACAACCAAAAATGGTTCTTTGAAAAGATTAATAAAATTGATAAACATCTATTTTAAAAAGAAGATACAAATTACCAGCATCAGAAATGAAAGAAGGAGTATTACTACAGACCCTACAGACACTTAAAACAAATAATAATAGCAGAGTATTACAAAAAATTATACACATACAAATCCTGCAAGTTAGATAAAAATGCACCAAGTTCTTGAAAATTTCAATCTACCAGAATCTAACCATCATGAAATAGGTAATATAAATAGTTTTATAATTATTAAAGACATTGAATTCATAGTTGAAAATCCTTTGAAAAAGAAATCTCTAGGTTCAGATGGTCTCACTGATGAATTCTGGCAAATGTTTCAACAAGAAATAACAGCAATCTTCCCAGAAAAAAGAAAGGAATATTTCTCAGCTTATTTTATGAAACCAGCATTACCCTCACACCAGACAAACACAGTACAAGAAAAGAAAACTTTAAAACAATATCCTTCAAGGGAAATAGAAAGTTGCTATTCAAAGAGTATAAAGTTTTAGTTATACAGGGTGAATAAATTCTAGAGCTCTGGTATACAACATTGTGCCTGTAGTTAATAATACTGTATTATATACTTAAAATTTGTTAAGAGGGTAGGTTTCATATTGAATGTTGTTAACACACACACACACACACACACACACACACACACAGCAAATTGAATCCAGCAATATAAAATATATACAACAATAATATATAAAATAATAATACACCATGAATAAATGTTATTCAATGAATGAATGGGGCAATAAAACTCTTCTCTGTTTTTATTGTGGTGATGGTTATGCAAATCTATACATGTATTACATTTCATAAAACTGTTCACATACAAACCAATCAGTTTTACTATATGTTAATTTTTAATATAAAGTTCAAAAAAATTATGTTTTTTTATGTGTCATTTGTGATGACAGTAACTAGCATTTGTACTATACTTTCAATACAATGTGCGTTCAAATACATTCCACATAGTTCACTGAACCACAACCATATGAAGTGTATTATTGATCCCATTTTTACAGATGGGAAAACTGCCTTAGAGAATTGAGATGGCTTCATATGTACTAATGAACAGAGCCATGCCACAGGACCAGGCCCTCAGTGGAAGGCCTCTGCCAGCCGAAGTTCCCACTGACTCTCCCCTGACTCTGCCCTTAAGCCCCCAGATGGTTACAGAGTGAAATTCTGTGTCCCCCGAATAGAAAGTGAGCCCATGAGCAATTTCACCCAAGGACAGCAGCTCCAGGCCTCACTGGAGAAGGTTTCCAGTGGGAGCAGAAACTCACAGCTCTGCAGCTCCAGCTCCAGTTAACCTTCACAAAATCAAGGGTTCAGTTCACCCACACCAGAGAAGGCTTCGCCACTCCTTCGATACCTGCTATCCAGATGCTTCTTTTCCTTTTGTGATTATCTCTCTTACCACGAGTGTGAGCTATTCTACCATGAATGAAGTAAGTGGTGAAAGGTACGAGTGGAGGGGCAAGGGGACTCTCAGGCAAGAATGAAAGTTGCCAGAGTATTCCATTCTATTCTCTCCAATTCCCCGCAACTTCATTAAAATATTTGTCTGATATCAGCACCGTAGGAAAGGTTAAAAAAATGTTTATCTCAGAGACCCCCTACTCCTCTCAATACCACCGATTAAAACAAAAATCATGTGTGTGTTAAGGAAGGAAGAGAAACCAAGAAACTGGGAAACATACCCACTGGGGTTCTAGTTAATTGAGGTGGTCAGGAGGAGTGAGGGGTGAGGGGTGATATTCCAGGAACACTCGAGTAAGGAACATGCTGATGAAAGATTGCTTATATTTGAGTAACTCCCCCTTCTTTAATTCAGTGAACACTCATCAGATATCCGGAGGGTTATCTGTCCAAGAAACTGCGTATATGCTGTCTTTGTCAGAGAAGCAGATTTTGATGGCCAAGAGCCATTTTCAGGGGACTTAATTTTAAAATGGAATAACAGCTCAAGATGCTGCAAGAAACTTTTGCCAAAACTCTGGAGCCCATCCGGACACTTTGGACAAGCAAGGGGCAAATTTATTTCCTAGTGGTCACCAGCACAGTCCTTACCCTATTGAAAGCACATCATGTTGGAGTGATAATGTGTTTCAAGAGGCTTAATTCTGGATGAAACATCTGGAGGCTAAGTCATTTGCTACCATTCTAACCCCATGGGAATCTGTCTGACATAGGGAGTACAGAGATGAGTGAATTCTAGAAGGCACAGAAGATGTGAAGTTGAGTCTGAGACAGTATCGGAATAGGGCAGTGGGCTAAGGGAGACCTTTGCAGGGTCTTTGCAATCTGTGTTTGATGAGTAGAAGGTACGGGTAAGCCGCATTTCACACACTGGCACTAGCAAATCATAGCCAAGGGCAAGAGATGACTTCATCTTATGCCATATTTTCTGGGAGCAGGAGGCAGTAGAGGATGCTATTTAGGGAAGGCAATTGTATGGTTCCTGTGCTTGAAGCAACAAATTCTGATGGTTGGAAGGAGCGCAATTCTGGGAGGACATTTTTTAGGGGAGAGTAAGAAAGGACCCAGTTGCTTCTCAGGCAGCCTGAGGTTATCTTGAGAGCCCAGGATTCTTTCTTCCTTAAGTATCCAGAACAAGAGATTTAAAAATAATATTTTAAAATATTCCTATATCCAAAGATTTCTGCTTTTGGAGGCAGATAGCCTACTTTTGTGTCCTCCAAACAAAGCCAGTATAAGTACCTAGGATACTCCTGAATTAATTTTATGATTTTGGGGTGCTGAATTTTTCATTTAGTTTTCCAAGTCTGGGAGGCAGGTTTTATGATCCCCATTTTACAGATGAGGACATTGAGGCTCAGAGAGATTCAGGAACTTGTCAAAACCTCTCAACCATTATGTGGCAGGGCAGCCACTAAATCCTAGATCCATGCAGTGCCCTTCCCCTGCCCCATGTTGCCTCTCCTATTTGGAGTGAGGCTCTTACACTGAAAGCCACCTCTAGGCACCTCTAGGAATTGCAAAGTTGACAACCTTTGACAAATGCAAAATGAGAATTTCCTTCGTGTTTTAATTTAGTAAGATATTAATAGGTGCTCCACTGCAGACCTGGAGTATTTATTTAAATGTTTTTCAAATCCTTCTCTTTCTTTCTTTCTTTCTTCCCTCCCTCCATTCCTTCCTTCTTTCCTTTCTTCTTCCTTTCCTTCCAAAAATGCACTCTGAGGGGGTATTACACGGATGGGGTGATGTCAGGCACTGTGGAAGTCACAAAGATAAATGGGACTCAGATTCTTCCCACAGAGGGTGTGAAAGATAGTATTTAATTGCAAAAAGGCATGCTATAAGTAGACTGTAATAAAGGTCGACCACTCCAAGAGTGCCTCCATCGCCCTTACTGGGATCTACTCTTTATTTGTTTGTTTGCTTGTTTTTGTTCTGTCACCTACCAACAGCAAGCTCCCTGTGAGTAGGAATGCATCCTTCCTATTCGCCATTGAATTCTCAGGGCCTGGAACAGAACCTGGCGCATAGTTGGTGCTCAAAAATATTTGTTGGCTGAATAAATAAATGAGAAATTGATCCTTAGTGGGATCTCCTGGGAAATTTCAAGGTAAAAGTATCATTTAAACTTGGCCTTAATGAAGAGGTAGAGTTTTTATAGGCAGGTATGGGAGCTGTGCATGTTCCAGAGAGAATGTGGAGTATGGAGACAGACGAGAAAAGCTGGCCTGTGTGTGAAGGACATTGAGTTTGGCTGAAGTGCACGGAGTGGGTGAGGGAGGGAAGTTAGGTTAAGGCTATATCATGGAGGTCCCGAATGGCAATTGTTTGCTCAGCTGGCAAAAGAAAACCATTCAAGTTTCTGTAGCAGGGGAGAGGCTTGCAGGAGCTGTGGGTGAGTGCGATGATCTGGTAGTGACACTTTGTATGTGTCAGAGTGGGGAGAGAAAGGAAAAAGGAGGGGAGGTTGTTGGGCATGCTGGGTGTGGTGGCAAGAGCCCATGTGAGGGGGTCAAGGGCCTGAGCTGGACAGAAGTTGTAGGACTATGAAGAGGAGGGCTCTTCGCAGCCAGATATTCAGGTCTCGGGAACTCACTGAATGTGGAAGCTGTTGGATAGTGAGACATTAAAGATGATATTGATGTTCCCAGCTCAGATGCCTGGAGGAGAGAAAGGGAAGTCAGAGTTAGGCTGAGAGGAGGAAAGGAAAGGAGAGGTGATGTGTTTGGTTTGTGCATCTTGAGTTTGAGTGCCCAGTGGGATACCTAGTGAAAATGTCCAGCCAGTTGTCAGAATGTCAGAGCAAAGGGTGTGGCCCGACAAGGCCTTCTAATCACTGAGCCAAAAATAGTTAATGGAACAGAGCTGGGGAGCCTGTTAAGGCAACCTGCAGGATTACAGGCTGCAGAGCATCAGCCTTTGAAGAGGACTTGGAGCTTACTCCCCAGCCTCTGTTCAGAAGGGGAATCTGAGGCCTAAAGAAGTTGGGTGGCTTGTCCAGTTTACATAGCCAATTTGACCTCCCAAATTATTATAGGAGGTCAATTAACTTTTAAGTGATTGAAATATTAAAATAGAAAAGCTCCACACTTGCATCTCTCAAAGGGCAAAGCTGTTAGAGTACTGTACCAATGAAATTTCCAAAATCCATCTCTCAAAGGGCAAAGCTGGTTAGAGTACTGTACCAATGCAATTTCCAAATCCATCTCTCAAAGGGCAAAGC
>NW_026652280.1:111583775-111742036 GCF_009828535.3 Hylobates moloch
GGCAAAGCTGGTTAGAGTACTGTACCAATGCAATTTCCAAAGTCCATTTCTCAAAGGGCAAAGCTGGTTACAGTACTGTACCAATGAAATTTCCAGAATCCTCTCTATTGGTAAACTTAGCTGCCACCCAGATGACAGCAGGGGCCTAAGGAATCAGGTGCAAGGTGGGTGATGGCTTGGATTTTATTGGTTTTTTGGTTTTGGTATGTTTTTGTCTCCTGAGGTCTCCTATATATAGCACTCCATGAAGGCCACAGCTTTGGAAGATTAATTTGTTTTCAGTCTTCAATTTATAGCCTCTCACTGAGAAAATGTTTCTAAACTCCTGGGAGATGGAGGGCAAGAAGAAAACCAAGCCTTTTACTGGACCCTAAATTATTTTCTTCTTCACCTAAAGGACATGTGTCCAATTACAAACTACAGGACTTTTAAAAAAAGCAAACAAAACCCCAACTACATAGCAAAGGTCATCTGGCCTGCGGAGTGAATGATTAACTTTTGTGAAAGTGATTTTTTGGGATTTTTTAGAGCGTTCAAAGGTACAACTGGAAAATGTTAGCCCAGGGACAATTGTAAGAACACCTTTCTCCACCATCTGTCACACTACGAGCTCCACCCATTCCACCATCAGGGAAGGACCTTGACCCACGTCCATGTTGGGGAATGTCCTCTATGTCAAGGTCAGGGAACAGCACCCACAGAGGGTGCCTCTGGGTCCCTCTCTGCTCAACTCCCTCTCTCTTGGTTCCTGCGAGGCTCATTGGGTTGCAGGGCCCAGCAGAAGGACTGATTCTTCCTCCTGGACTTCTGGTCCTGGTAGGCTGTGCCTTCATGTCTCTCCTGTCACCTGCACTGTAAGGAACTCATTATGACAAATGCATAAAGAATATGGCTTTGTCCACTCCAGCCCATGACCTTGGGCAAGTTCTTTTTTCTCTGTGAGCCTGCAAGTGTTCATTGGCAAAATGGGTTTATGCTGCCTACCTACTCCAAAGGAGTGCAGAGGGGATTAAATAAGATAAAGCACAAAGCCCCTAAAATATGTGCCAGGCACATAGGCAGTATCTGCAAATCTTAGTGTCCTGTCCTTTCCTTTCCTGGAGCATTCTGACCCACCCGCCCTCTTTATGACCTTCCTACCATGACGCCTGGCCTGGGGGTGATGGAGCGCTTAACTTCCCCTTCCCCTTCCCTTCCCTTCCCTTCCCTTCCCTTCCCTTCCCTTCCCTTCCTTTCCCTTTTCCCGTGGGCGTTAGTCTAAGGAAAAGGAGTCCATAAGAGAACAGCATCTTTCTTCTGTCTTCCACAGCCCCTCTAATCTTGCAGGGAAGGAGGCTGAGTGCCCTGCAGCAGCACAGATACGTCCAGATGAGCCAGTATCTATACTGGGGTAACTGCCCACCCCCCGCCCCGATCCCCAGTCCTAGGCAATAAAAGAGGCCCACTGAAAAGTGGACCCAGGGAGCTGGGCGGAGCCTGTGGATCAGAGCGCCCTCGCTGGCCACTGGGTGGGCTGAGGGTTACCCCTAGGCTGCAGAGCGCGTGTGGGGGCCGCCGTCAGCTCGTCTTCCGCCTCCCGAGGGCGGCGTGGGCGGAGGCGGCGGGGCTGCGGCTCTCGGGAACCGCAGTGTCCCAGTCTGCTCTCTGGCGCGGGCTCTGCCTTCAGCGGGAGGAATTTCCCCAGCCCTTCACAGCTTGGGGCGGCGAGGAGCCGCGGGCGCCCCCTGCCGCTTCCGAGCCGCGGCGCGCAAGGCGGCCTCCCCTTAGACCGTAGTCCCTGTGCGTCTTCCCCTCCAGCCTCAGCCCTGCGCGAGTCGGGGCGTCCGCTCCCCTCTCTCTTGCTCATCCCTGGTCCTTCAAGAGCCTGCGTCCTGGTCACAGACAGCGCAAGTCACATATGGCGGTCCCTGGACAGAGAGAGTCAATGGCAGGGAGCCTTCTTGATGCCCCTCACATCTCACTGTGGGGCAAAGAACATCCTGGAAAGAGGCAGGAGAGAGGAGGAGAGAGGGGCCAGGGCCCCCATGGAGGGGCTGTGACAGCAGGAGAGGACGGGAGCCCAGACTCTGCCTCCTTTGTACCCCCGGCCACCAAAGGACCCAGACTGTGTCTGTCCCTACACCGGTACAGCCTTCCTTGCTCACCCGGTCCCTCAGACCTAAACCACACTTTGGGGTACTCTGTAGTAAGCACCCCAGTGTGTTGAGTGCTCAACCTAATAACCCTCTATCCATCCTATAGAGGGAGGTTACATTTTGCATTAGAAGCAAGAATCCTGCTTAGGTGGTGAAGGTGGTTTTTTTCATTTGCAGTAACATTCTGTCTCACAGAGAGCACTGCTCACTCCGGCCTTTGTATTCTGAGCATTCCTAGGTCGGTCTTCACAGGAGATTCATAGGTTACAAAGTCTGAGAACATAAGATATATGCTCACGAAAGAAAGTTACATCGCCAAAAACAAAGCTGGTTGAATGAAAGGAAATGAATGGTCTAGACTCAGAGACAAAGAGAACCAAGACCAGTACTGTTTGTCTCCGTGCTTGGCAGGAAGGGAGGGTGAAAGTCTGAACTCTTTTCTGATGTGCTTTGTTTAAATGCAGTGTGTGTGTGTGTGTGTGTGTGTGTGTTGCTCACACAGTCTACATGTTGCACGTTGGAGCCCGGTTAAGCTAGGCATGTCCAGCAAACACCTGCTACAAAGTATGCACCAGTGCCCACAATTGTCAGTGGCTGCTGTGATGAGCTGCCAGGCTGGCCCCTCTGCAGCATGAGTGTGCATTCTCAAGCTCTGCTGCATCAAGCTGTGTTCTGCACAGTGAGGAGAGCCAGGCCCTTCTGGGAAAACGCGCTTCTGGAGCCAGAGGCAATTTTTCTTTCTCTAAAACTAAAGATGTGGGATTCTTCACACTCTCAAAATGTTATTTTGTAGAGGAAAGAGCCTGGCCTGAGAATTAGAAGACCTGGGTTCAAATCCAAGACCTGCCACAAAGCAGATACATGTTATGGAGCAAAATCATGTATTCATCCATTCCTTCATGCAATTATCTATTTAACAACTATTCATTGAGCTCTTACCCACTGAGCATTGTTCCAAGTGCAGGAGATATAATACGACAGTGAACAAGACAAGCTCTCTCCCTGCATAGAGTTTATATTTATTCTAATAGGGGAACCGGCAAACCACTACGGGGAGAGTGAAGTGTGGTGCAGGGCAAGAGTGCTGGGGGATAGCTGTGTTAGGCTGGTCCGGGAGGGTTGGGATATGTCAGCATGGGGCATGGGATTTCTGAGCAAAGGGGGAAACAGGTACAGAGGCCCTGGGCGGGACGGAGCTTGGGTGTCTGAAGCAAAGCAAGGAAGCCAGTGTGGTATGGTTGGAATAGGGTGCTGGAGCGTGGTAGTTGGCGAGGAAAGAGAGAATGGCCCAAGTCAGATCACATAGTTCTTGTGGGCCTTGGTGGGGAGTTTCCCATTTTTTTTCTAAGAGATGAGAAGCTATTGGGAGGATGAGAGCAGGGAAAATAAGGATGATTGAGTTTGTAGGTTGCCCACCTTGCTCTTGTGTGGGGAGGACTGGTGTGGGGTGGGGGTGGGGGACAAGAGTAGGTCTGCAGCAGTCTGGAAGAGAGAGGCATGACCTGGCCTGAGGTGGGCTGACCTGCAGGGTATGAGGAGGCCTACCTAGACTACACCGAGAAAGGAGAGCCAAGGCATGTGCTGGTGGGTTGAACATGGTGGGTGGTGGCCTCAAGGCTAACTCTTGGGCCTCTGGCTGAAGCATGTGGCTGAAGTGACACTGTTTACTGAGGTGATGGGAGCTTTGAGAGGGAAAATCAGGAGGTCAGCCTGGGACATATGCATTTGCTTTGAGCAAATCATTTTCCCTCCTCTCTTTGGACCTTTGCCTTCGCATCTGTAAAAGGAAGGGGTTGGCCCTGTTGATAACCAGCATCTCTTCTGTGGTGATTAGAGCTATTTTGTTTTTTTAATTTTCTGTGTTCTTTCAAATCTACCAATATATTCTGAATTCAGAGACTAGAAATGATGGGACTGTTTTAATTCTCTTTGGGGGTGAGAAGAAGAGACGAAACAAGCCTGTGTGTCCCATGAGGGGTCCCACGGAGGCTGATGTCCTGACAACCGTGAGGGGGGAGAGCATGGGAGGAGGGAGAGGCGAGCCAGTCAGGGCAGAGGACACAGGCGGGGAAGGACGACCCAAAATGTGTGACTGGCCACAGTTTGAGTTAAACTTCATTTCCTACACTTTCTAGGTTTGCATTTTAGAAGATTCAAGGGCTTCTGAAAGGAAAACTATTTTAGACTTTCAATTACAAACTACCTCAGTTTGTGGCTTAGTGGAAAGAGAGCTGGCCTGGCAATCATCACTAACTCTCTAAAGCCCAAGACAGTCATTCAGTCTGTATGGACCTCATCATATCCAATCTACATTTTTTTTTAATTTTGAACACTTTTACTGTATCTTTAAGATAGAAAATTCTGTGATTCTATTGCCTTAAAGAACTAATAAATGAAAAGTCCAAGAACTTGGAGATCTAAAATGATAGCTTTGAAGAAGTATTGCAAACATTTTTATTCAACACCTATTAATTGTGTACTTACTAATGTGCCAGGCTCTGTCCTCAGCTCTAAAGATACAACCCTGAAAATGCAGATAAAGCCCCTTCTCGTGGAGCCTTCACTGTGGTGGGAGACAGATGGTAACTGGAGAGCTGGAAGTCCAGGTGGTGCTGAGTGCTATGGAGAAGAATAAAGCAGAGGATGGGTAGAGCTTATCAAGACTGAGGTGGGGTGGGGATGGAGCCAGGGATACTATTTTAAGTGGGAAACTTGGGAAGGTCTCCAGAGGGAGGGAGCAGCAAGCACAAAAGTCTTGAGATAGGGCCGTGTTTGAGATATTCTGAGAAGAGTGAGCAAGCCTGTGTGATTAGGGATGTGTGTTAGAAACACGGAAAGGAGAAGATGGGTTTGGAGAGATTGGGGCTCCAGGTCATCCAGGGCCTTGGGACTGTAGTATGAGTGAGGCAGGAAGTGACTGGAGGATTGTGAGCAGATGAGTAACATGACCTGAAAAACTGAAGGAAGACTCAAATTCCAAATGATACGTGGGGGCAAAAGAATCCCTGGGATATCAGACGCCATGTCAAGATGCATTAAGCTCTAAAGCAGTTGAGGATATTTGTTTCAGCAAATGCTTAAAACAAAATTGTTGGCCCTTGGTGTGCAGCTGGCTGGAAGTTTCATCTGCTTATCTACTGAAGGGTTGTTGGTTGTCTGTTGTGTGCTACACACTGGAAATTCAATGAGATAAAAGACATAATCTCTACCTGTTCTACAGACAAGGATGTTGAGGTCTTGCCAAATTTAGTGAGTTATTGGCTAGTAAGTGACAGAGCTGGAATTCCAATCCTGGGTTGTTTGACTCTAGATGGGGCAGCCAGCATTTGCAATCCTGCAGGATATCCAGATGAGGAAAAGCATTTTGAGAAATGAAGAGACTTTCCCAAGATCGCCACGCTCTAAAGGGCAGAGCTGGATTTTAAACGGGTGCCTGTAGACTGTCTGTCCACGGTGCCATAAATTGAAATCCCTGGAAGGCAGCTTGGTGATAAAGATGCGTAGCAGAATGTTTAGTAGGGAGCGCCCTCAACAGCAACATCTGTGAAGGCAGGGGAAGGAAGCAGGGTTGAGCTGAGGAAATAGCTGAGCTGTGATGCAAGCCCAACACAGGCCTCAGCCAATCCTGAAGAAGCTCTACAGCTAAGAACAGGCCTTCAGAGTTGTCCTTAGTTGGGGTGAGGGGCCTGGGCCTTTACACACCCACGTTAATCAGTCTTTGTGTCTGGCTGCCCCTAGAAGGGAAGTAATTTTGGCTGAGACAGTTTTCTTTAGTGAGGTCATCCTCCAAGAAGAATGACACTGGGATCACACTGGGAAATAAGCCTTTCATTCCATCCAGAGGGACCTGAGCGGCACATCACAGAGTCTACACATTCTCTCCACCTCCTCACATAGACTCTCAGTGATGTCCCTGGCCTTTTTCAGGTTACCAAAATATCATAGACCCACTTGCTATATTTGACCTTTTAAAAAAATTTCTTTAAGGAGGTCTGCAGTGGGTGAAAAAAATTCTCTTTAGGCTATGTTTACCATCATATTTTATGTTTTATGTAAAAAAGACATTAAGAAATGGTTTTTAGTTTTCCTTTCATCTTATTCCCACTCCACATTTAGCCAGACTATTTCTCTCCTTTCTGTCTTCACTCTTTGGAGGTGGTGGGCAGTGGAGAAGGTTTGTACTTAGGTATTCTAATAAAAGAGCTTCCTTTGTACAGTTGGAGGAAAAGATAAAAACGTTGCCTTTAAAGCTACTGATAGCCTGTAGAGTATCAGCTTGAGGAATTTTCTTAACTACATGATTCTGTCCGAGCAAAGTGAGGGGTGATCACACTTGGGGGTCAGGTTGACCCTCGTTTTGTTGGAACTGCTTGTGAAGCATCAGGTGGTGGCGTTTCATAGGAACCGCTTGCAGTGCACAGGAAGGCCGGACTGGAGCTCTACATGTGAGCATCCTTGGCGTGTGGATAGTACTGGAAACCACAGGAGTGGCTAAAATTGCTAGGCTGAGTGAGTAGAGTCTGAAAAGAGAGAGCCCAAGACCAAGCCCGTAAGGGGAGGATGATAAGATTTAGGGGAGGGCAGAGAAGGAATCCAAAGAGACTCAGAAGGAGCTGAAGAAGAAGCAGGGAGTGGTGTCACAGGGACCGAGAAAACAGGGATGCAAGGAGGAGGGGTTGACTGCTGAATGCTTCTGAGAAGTTGTATAAAACGAGAAGCAAGAAGTAGCACTTGATTTTGCATATAAGGTGGGAAGAGTTTATGTCTGAATGAAGTTTCTAGCTGGCTTGAGGTTTTGTTTGAATGAAATTTCCTGTGTACCCAGCAGTATAGCAGATTAGGCACTCTGGATGACCTCCGAACTGAAAGAGCTAAAATGCTGTTAAATATATGGACTCTAAAACCTTTACAAATATGTCTGTGAGGTAGAAGGAAAAATATCAGAAAGAAAGAAATCCACAGACTCCAAAAATGAAATAAAACTAAGAACCCTAGATGAGCAAAGAGCAAAACTAGGTTTTGCCCTGACAGGTTTGCTGATCCTAGAAATCTGGAACTTTTCATGGTCAGCTGTACTAGTCTAGGGAACAGATGAGAAGTCTATGGCCTGCAAAGGGTAGGGAATTGACTAAGATTCCCCTGCCTAAATTTGGCTCAAATGCCCACACTCTCAGAATAAGGGTCAATGAGGAATAAACCTGCTATAAAGAAGGCATCTTGCTTACCTTGACCTTAGCACTGGAAGGAGGGGGAAAAAACCCCCTAAGGATTTTTAACCACAAGATAGCCTCAAATGTTTTCTATCTGGATTCATTTACCTGTTGGCCTGAAAAACCACAAACATCAAGTTTAATTTAAATGGTCTCGAGTTGGTATGCTCCTGGGTAACTGGCAGAATTAAAAGCAAATCCTTTTAGATACCTCAACTTCAAATCAAATGACAAACAAATTCCTACTGATAAAGTTTTAAGGAAAATAAACAGAATTTTCAGATATAGAATGTAGAACAATTATATCTATTATGTGTAAACAAAAGAGAAGCTTGCAACCATAAGCAGGAACATGAGACCTTAAAGAACAAATAGGCAGGTTTAAGAAATAACCAAACAGACTTCCTAAAAATGAGAACTGAAACGTTAGAGATTTAACATTCAGTGGACAGATTAAACAATAGATTAGATGCAGCTGAAGAGAAAATTAGTCAGTTGGAAGCTATATCCAAAGAAATTATTGAGAATGTAGGTCTGAGAGATTAAAAAAGATGCCAATTCTAAAAAGAGAAGGTAAAAGAAAGGGTAGAATGATAGAATGTGTTATACATGTAAATTGAGTTTTCTTCTACAATGGAATACTGAGAGAATGGGGAAGAGACAATATTTAAAGTTAAGGGCTGATAATTCCCCAGAATTACTGGAAATAGTTCCCCAGATTCAGGAGGCCTAATAAATCCAAAGAAAAAGAGAAAGAGATACAGAGAGAGAGAGAAAGAGTATTAAAAGAGCCCAGATAGAATAACGCAGGTACTCTACAAAGAAACAACAAATAGTCTAATGACTGACTTGTAAAAAGCAACAAAAGCCAGAAGACAGTGAAAGAATATTTAATATGCTGAAGAAATTGTTTTTCAACATAAAATTGAAATTACCTTTCAAGAATAAAGGTGAATAAGACAGTTTCAAACAAATAAAAACTGTTTACTCTTGTATACTCTCACTATAGAAAACAGTAGATCATCTACTCCAGGCAGAAGGAAAATGATCCCTAATAGAAAATCCAAGATGCAAGAAACAGTAGTGAGTAAACCTAGTGGCTAATATGTGCATAAAATAAGAAATATAAAATAATGTAATAAAAACATCTATTTTATTTATATGTGTGGTCTAGAACCAAAATCCAGGATGACAACAGCAGACAATGTGGTAGGCAGAGTGATAGCAGCCAAAGCCTTCGAGTCCTTGTCAGAAAGGAAAATGAAGGTATTGATTAGCTTTAGATTTTAATCTACACAATTTAGTCTGTATGTGTAAATAGTCTTGGTAACCATTAAAAGGACAGAGATAGGGTGTGGACTTTCCAAGCCAATAAGAAGAAAAGTAAATTTAAAAAGAAGAAACAAACCTCTTAATTTTAAAAAGATAAAAAGTGGGGGCAGAGGATTTATAAAATAGATCAAATAGAAAGAAAATAGTAAGAGAATAGAAATGAATCCATATGTATTTTCAATTAGAATAAATATAAATGGACTAAACATAGAGGCAAAAGACTTCAACTATCAGATGGGATTTTTAAAAAATCAGCCATTTATAAAGAATGCAGTTATCAACAACGTAAATATACAAACAGATAGAAAGTTAAAGGATGGAAAAATATATGCCAGGCAACTACTAGCCAAAATAAAGTGATATTATTGTATTAATAACTGATAAAAATCAATATTTAGGCAAAATGTTTACAAGAGTTTAAAGAGGTCACTTTATAGTGAAAAAGCTGCAATTAACTGGGAAGATATAAAAATTCTAAACCATACAGTCCTAAAAATATAATCTCAATGTACATTAAACACAATTTTGACAAAACTATACACAGAAATGGAAAAGTCCATTATTATAATGAAAGATTTTAAAACAACTCTCTCAGTAAATGTTAGGAAATACAGCCCCCCCCAAAAAATCTATAAAATATAGAAAATTTGAGCACTGTATGATCTAACTGACATTTATTAGACATTACATCTAAACTTGTATATCTTCTTTGTATGTACATAGAACAATGAAGAAGTGCTAAGCTAAAAAGCTGGCCTCAATTAATGTCAAGGGATTGGGGTCATTCAGATCACTTTTTCTTATTACAGTGCAATTTAGTGAGAAATCAATAAGAAAAATATAACTAGGAAACACAACAGGTTTGGAAACAATTTTCTTAAAATTAGTGTAGAAACTAGAAAATAAATAGAACTTAAAGATAATAAAAAATAAATTATAAAAAAACCTGTGGAATTGCACTAAAATGGCATTTAAAATTTTCTATACTTAGAAAAGAAGAAAGGGTAGGAATTTCTTTTTAAATTTTGTTTATTTATTTTATTAATATAGAGATGAGGTCACACTATGTTGCCTAGGCTGGTCTCCAACTCCTGAGCTCAAGTGATCTTCCCACCTCAGCCTCCCAAAGTGTTGGGATTACAGGCGTGAGTGGGCAATTACAGGTGGGTGAATCACAAGGTCAGGAGTTCGAGACCAGCCTGACCAACATGGTGAAACCCCATCTCACTAAAAATACAAAAATAGCTGGGCGTGGTGGCATGCACCTGTAATCCCAGCTACTCAGGAGGCTGAGGCAGGAGAATTGCTTGAACCCGGGAGGCGGAGATTGCAGTGAGCCAAGATCACACCACTGCACTCCAGCCTGGGTGACAGAACGAGATTCCGCGCCCCCCACACCACAAAAAAAAAAAAGATTAATAGTAAAATATCTCCTGGCAATAAAACTGAAGGTCCAACCAGTTCTTTACATGAGTTATACCAAACTTTCCAGCAAAGAGATTACCCCAATATTATTGGAATAGAATAGGAAAAATAAGGAACAGTTACTTCTCCTAAAAGCCATAGCTATAAAATTCTAGAGAATATAGGAGCACTCCCATGACATGAAAAGAGAGGAGGATTCCTTAAACAAGATGCAAAATGTGCTCCATTATAATGGAGAAAGTTGCTGAAAATCCACCCATATTAAAATGGAGAGTTTAGATTGGCGTAATCACTTTGGAAATATTTTGACAATATTTAGTAAATTTAAACATTCATGTATTCTGTGAACCTACATTTCATTCTTATGTGTACACCCTTAAAAGACTTGTGTGCATCTGAAGATGTA
This sequence comes from Hylobates moloch, assembly GCF_009828535.3. Taxonomy (NCBI): domain Eukaryota; kingdom Metazoa; phylum Chordata; class Mammalia; order Primates; family Hylobatidae; genus Hylobates; species Hylobates moloch. The sequence goes on from NW_026652280.1 coordinate 111,594,284, forward strand.
TAAGAATGAGCATAAAAACATCATTCAAATCACAAAAACTAGAAACAATGCAAATGTCCAATTACAGTAACAAGAATATAAAGTGTAGCAGCAGATTCCCACAGTGGAATATTATTTATCAGTGAAAAGGAATAAACGACTGCTACATGAAGACACACATGGGAGTCTCAAAAGCATAAAAACAATCTCAAAAGATTGTTTCCCTGTGGCCATGAGAAACAATCACAGAAGACTTTATACGGTATGATTTCATGTATGTAAAGCCTTTAGATAGATGAAACAGTCAAAACTAAAAACACAATTTGGGATGCATGCAGATCATATTTTGTTGATTCTAAGCCACGTCTCTTTTTTTGACGTTTCAAACACTTCAAAATTGAGATTCATTTTGTAACCAAAATTTTGTAACCAAACCATTCATTTTGTGAGTCTCTTTCTTAGAGGTGAAATAATAATACATATTACAATGTTGGGAGCTTAAGTTCAAAGAAATATGGTAGGAAGTAGAACTATAAAGAAAAGCATGAGAATGATTAACATAAAATTTGGGATACCTACAATTACCTATGTCTGGGAGGAAGGAGGCTGCAGGAAGGAAGGGGAAGCAAGGAAAATTCTATATACTGACAATGTGCTATTTTTCACCAAGGTACAGTATATTGGTGTTTTATTATTATTATTATTATTATTATTATTATTTTGAGGCGGGGGTCTCACTCTGTTGCCCAGGCTGGAGTGCAGTGGTACAATCTTGGCTCACTGCAACCTCCGCCTCCCAGGTTCAAGCTATTCTCCCACCTCAGCCTCCCCAAGTAGCTGGGACTGCAGGTGTGCACTACCACACCCGGATAAGTTTTTGTATTTTTGGTAGAGACGGGGCTTTGCCATGTTGGTCTCACACTCCTGGCCTCAAGTGACCCTCTCACCTCAGCCTCCCAAAGTGCTGAGATTACAAGTGTGAGCCACCACGCCCAGCCTGCTTTATTATTATTCTTTAAATAGGTTAGATTCTCACATGTATAAATATATTTCACAATTAAAAAAAAAAGAGTGAATGAGGCAAGTAGGTGGAGACACATGTATAGTAACTCAGGAAGCTGGACAGTAAGGGGGAGAGGAGAGTGAAGCGGCCATTGCGGGAGGATGTGGAGGAAACTACAGGAAATAAATGGAAAGACTGAAGAGCTGGGAAGCATCTGAGCTATCACATGTGGAGAAATTGGCCTTTCAGGGAGATACCTTCTATATTTTAGCAAGAGGGACAAAGGGGAGAATGGGCTTACAGAATTTGCAGTGAAATTTTCTCATGTTTCCCCTGTAATGGTTTATATTTTCTTTACAAAGAATTTATCTATGGTCTGGTATAGTTATCAGGAATGGTAGAGGTGGGCAAATAGCACGAGGGGTAGGCATCTAAAATGAAAACATTTGTTCAGCAGTTATCCCATGCCAGGTACTCAACTAAGAGCCTTTTACATCCAGCATTCCATTCGTTGCTCTCATTAACACTATGAGGTATATTGTCTTTCATGATGCCTGTAACAGTTTCCTAGGGCCATAGGAAAATAACAAAATACCACAGACTAGGTGACTTAAATAACAGAAATGTATTTTCTCCCAGTTCTGGAGGCTGGTGGTCCAAAAGCAGGTGTGGACAGGTTGGTTTCTCCTGAGGCCTTTCTCCTTGGTCTGTGGGTGGCTGCCCTCTGCGTGTGCACATACCTGGCATCTTTCTGTGTGCTTAATCTCCTCTCCTTTAAGGACGCCCGTCAGACTGAATCAGCTAATCACCTCTTTATTATTAACTTAATCACCTCTTTAAATGCAGTCACATTCTGAGGTTCTGGGGGTTGGAGCTTGAACTTATGAATTGAGGTGGACACAATTCTGGCCATCGCAATGCCCGTTTTGGAGAGAAGGAACTAGAGACACAGAAAGGTCAAACAGCTTGCCAAGGTCATGCAGCTCCTTGGTATCAGAACTGGGATGCAGACGAAGGCAGGTCAACTGCGGTGGCTGAAAACCAACAATTCCTCTACACACCTAGTCTTGGGCCTGGAAGAGTGAAGAAGGATGGAACGGTCTTTTGGAGAATTAAACAAAACAAAACAAAACAAAACAGAATAAAGGAGTAATCTTCTCAGGCTTTTCTGAGCTGTGTAATCTGTCCCAGGAAACAGAATGGAGCTGAATGCCCCGGGAGCCAGGGTGGACGGTCCTCTCATAGGCTCCCTTTTAAAATCTGAGTTTTTAGGAGAAAGATGTAAATCTCGGCTAAAATGGCAGGAAAGGTCAACAATTTAGCATGAGCTGGAATCCTCTCATCCTTGCTCTGGAGGGACCAGGTGTAAGTTATGGGCTGAGAAGGGTGACACCTGCTGGGCTCCGAGGACGAGAATGGGTAGGACCCGGCTCCTTTCATGTGGTCCCTTGCTGCCCTCTGCTGACAAGAATTGGGAATACGTAGGAAGCCGCGGGTATCCCTACTTCCTGCAAAACCCGCAGATCTCCTGGGAAAGACGGAAAGAATCTACCGGAATCAGACTGTGGCGCGCGTCAGTTCATCCCTCTCCGCGCACGTCAGTTCATCCCTCTCCACACACATACACACATATTGAACCAATGTTACAGTCAATTTTCACTTTTTAGCATTCCGTGACTGTGTAGCTGTTTTAAAAGTTGCTTAAGATGGTTTTTGTTTTGTTTTGTTTTGTTTTGAGACAGAGTCCCGCTCTGTTGCCCAGGCTGGAGAGCAGTGGCAAGATCTCGACTCACTGCAAGCTCCGCCTCCCGGGTTCAAGCGATTCTCCTGCCTCAGCCTCCCAAGTAGCTAGGATTACAGGTGCCCACCACCATGCCTGCTAATTTTTGCATTTTTAGTAGAGACGGGATTTCACCATGTTGGCCAGGCTGGTCTGGAACTCCTGGCCTCAAGGGATCCGCCCACCTAGGCCTCCCAAAGTGCTGGGATTATAGGCCTCAGCCACCCTGCCCGGCCGAGATTAAATTTAAAAACTTATTACATTTGCCACCTTTTCAAAAATGATATTTCCTAAGACACAAGAATATGAGAATTAGAATACAAATTTTAGATGATTTAACAAAATGTTAGTTTGTTCATCATTTTATATGCTCTTTTTAAATTTTTTTTTAGAGACAGGGTCTCCCTCCCGGTGACTCCGTCACCCAGGCTAGAGTGCAGTGGTACGATCAAAGCTCACTGCAGCCTCAAACTCCTGGTCTCAAGGAATCCTCTCATCTCAGCCTCCTGAGCACCACATCCAGCTAATGTTTAAATTTTTTTGTACAGACGGGGTGTCAGTGTCTGGCTATGTTGCCCAGGCTGGTCTTGAACTCCTGGTCTCAAGTGACCCTCCTGTCTCAGCCTCCCACAGTGCTGGGATTACAGGCATGAGCCACTGCACCAGGCCTTCGTGTTTTCAAAAATTGTAAACTCATTGTTGGTTTGGAAATATTTTTTTCAATATTTCAAAATCATTACTTATTAAACCATAGCCTAGGGACCCCACCATTCGGTTACAGTACTTTTGAAAAGTAATCATTTTCATTTTCAAATGTGAATTTTCATCAAAACAAAATCAGTAGTTCATGCTTTAGAAATTTATCTTTGGTACAGACATTTGGGCAAAAACATTCAAAAGTAACAAAGGAGCCCCTTGAGTTGAGAAGCATTACATAAACTCCAGAAAAAAACCATTGATCTCACCGAGAACTCCTAGAATTCCTGATTGGTTGTGCCACACAGAATATGTTGCCTTGTGGGCCTCTGTGAAATTCCAAATGGGTGGCTCAAGAGCGCTCAGTGCCCAGCTCCTGTGTGAGTCCCCAGACCTTCTTCATGCAGTTACCAGAACAATTGTTTAAAATGCAGTCAGATCGTGATACTCCTCTGCTTCTGGAGAGGCCAAATGACACACCTTTGATCTTAGAATAAAATACTGATTCCTTCCTGGCTTTACAAGGCCAGGTGCTCTGACTCATGCCAGCCCCACCATGCCTGCCTTTGGTCACTTTTCCTTCCCCTTCAGCTATTTGCATTTCATCCTTCGGGGACCTTTCTGTGGACTCTACTTCAACATTCTGTTTATTTCCTTTGGAGCACTTGCTTCCATCTGTAATAACTGTGCGTGTTTATCTGTCGTTCATTTCTTGTCTCCACCATTAGGTGGAATCCCCAGGGGAAGGTCTTCATCCACTTTGCTCTTTGCTGTGTTCCCAGTGCCTAATGAGCATTATTTGTCAATGAGTGAGTGAGTGAGTGAGTGAGTGAAGTGAGCAAAGGAACACACTGAGCAGTGACAGACACCTAAGGTCACTCCATGCAGATCATAGTACTAGGTTATTTACTTAAATATATAAGGAAGTTCCATCCATGGCCCATGGCATGGAAAGCAAAGAGAGGGCTATGGTTGGGATCAGGCCAAGAGCTGTACTTTCATCTTTGACTTAACACTTGTCATCAAAACCACTTCCCTCCCTGCTTAGAGAATACCAGGGAAGCAGACAGAACATCAGGAGCCACTGACCCACATGCTAAGGGAGCTGGAGGGCAGCAAGGAAGCACAGGCTCACTAACTCATCAGGTGCAATTTTGCGTCAGTGCTGTGGGTACCAATCCAGGATGCAAACACCAGCTGCGCAACCAACCAGGAACACTTTGTGTTGATCCAATGCCTTCCTGTTGAAAAGGCGCCAGCACAGTTTCATAGGCACACAGCCCTGCTCAGAGGTAGGCACGTTAACATTCCCATTTTACCAATGGCAGGAGAATGTGCCCATGATCAGTGGGCTGGGCACAGTATTGGCCAGCAGGCTCACGTCCAGCCTTCCAGGGGTTCTGTCTCCATCTTCACTGTGAGACGATCAGAGCCTGAACAAGGGAAACTAAGTTCAGAACTGTCACCCATTCCAAATCTGTGCCTGGGGAAGCCTGATGAGAGCTGTCTCCAGGAGAGGTAGCTGGGGCGGAAATGCTTGCTGGGCTCCAGGGAGGCTTGGGCCAGACATCCTGGGGCACAGTTTTCCCCCTGCTGAAGTGTTACTGGTTTGATGTAATTTCTGCTGCCATTCGTGGCCTTTCTCCTAGGCAGGATCCTGGCACCTGACTGAGGAACCATCCAAAGAACAAGGTTAAGCCAGAATAAAATGTCCAAGAGCCTCCCACGCCGGGGCAGCCATCAGGGCGGGCCGATCTGGGGGTTCTTCAGGAAGGGGGCCACCTTTTGGGCCACAGTGTCCAGTTCAATAGGGTTGGTGCACTGAAAGAGGTTGCTGTTCCGGACGAAATAGTGTTTCAGGAAGTGCTGGCTCACGCACTTGTGCAGTTTTCTCACCAGGCGCAGAAACGCTTTGCTGAAGACCTGCCAGTCTTTAAAGTGGGGATATTTCTCGCAGGTCCAAAAGAGCACAGTCTGTGGAAGGAAGAAGTGCTGTCAGACATTGTTTCGGGCAATTTAGGAGGATAGCTTAGAAACAATTATTGAGCTTATGTGGCCTTGGAAGGAGGGAGAAAAGAGTTGCCTGGGCAGACTGGATCTACCATGAATTCACAATCCCCAACTTCAGGTGGGCCTTCAGTTTACCAGCTGGTCTCCCGCACCTCTTCCCTAATCTATTCCCTCACTCTCCTCCAACATTTCCAATGGTCATCACTCCAGGCAATGTCTTTGCCTCCTACTTTACAGGGAAAATGGAACCCCTCATCCTCCCAAACCAGACAGATCTTGCCTACTGCGGCACCCTCCTCTCTTCCTCCCTGCTTCTGCCTCTTCTGCCTGTGGGGCTGATTCCTCCACAGGGCCCCAGATCCCATCTTCCAGGAACTGTGTATGGCTGATTACCCTCTTCCTCAACTGTTTTCACAAGTTGAAAGCTCTCCTGCAACCCCAACCCCACATCTGCCTCCTGCCCTCACTCTTCCCTCTGCAAATCCAGGCTTCTCTGGAGAGTCGGCTCTGTTATTTGCCGTCATTTCCTCTCCTCCCATTTCTTGTCTCAGTCTGCTCAGTATGGATTCTTCTCTCATTAATCCTCAAAGGCTCCTCTCGTCAAGGCCCAGTGATCTCCACATTTCTCAATCTAATAGGCCTTTGTCAGCCTGCACCTTACCTGACCTTTCAGCAGACCTGGTTCTCTCGCCCACACCCTCCCTCCTGAGCCATCCTTCACTTGACTTCCAAGCAGTCTACTCTCTGGGTTTTTTCTCCTAGCATTACAGCGCCTCCTTGGCAGGCTTATACTCCTTGGCCTGCCTTTGAGAGGTGGAGTTTCTGGAGGCTCAATTCTAGGCCCTCTTCTCCTCTCACTCTACATTCACTCCTCAGCTCTATGTTGCCTCCACAACAGCAGCTCTAATTCTCACTACATATGAATGACTTGCAAATTTGTGTCTCCAGCCCAGACTTCTCCTCTGACCTGCTTACCATGTATCTCTTGAGTATCTGAAAGTTATCTCAGTCCCAACATGTCCAAACTGAATCCCTGCTCTTCCTGCACAAACCTGATCTGCCTCCAGAGTTGCTTAACTAGCTAGTTGTGCAACACGCAAATCTAGGAGTCATCCTTCTCCCTTACCACCCCCAGTCAAGTCCTGTAATCCTCTTGTCTAAGTATTTCTCGAGTCTACCCATTTACCTTCACCTCCAGTATTATTCTACCATCCCCCTCCACACTGCCTCCACATCTCACTGGACCTCTGCAGTAGCCATCTCATCAGCCCATCCCTGTTCTTGCCACCATCCAAACTATCACCAACCATGCTGCTGCCAATATACATCTACTTCCCTTCTCATCTAAAATACTTCAAGGTCCCATCCTGGCTAACATGGTGGAACCCCATCTCTACTAAAAATACAAAAAGTTAGCCAGGCGTAGTGGCGGGCGCCTGTAGTCCCAGCTACTCAGGAGGCTGAGGCAGGAGAATGGTGCAAACCCGGAAGGCGGAGCTTGCAGTGAGCCGAGATCATGCTGCTGCACTCCAGCCTGGGCGACAAAGCAAGACTCCATCTCAAAAAATAAAAATGAAAAATAAAATAAAATACTTCAAGGTCTTCCCATTGTTTGTTAGCTAAAAACATCATCCTTAACATGGTGTGGTTTATAAAGTTTGGTCCCTGCCTTCCTTTCCAGACTCATCTTGACCCGCGTCCTCCCTTGCTCTCTTCATGTAGCCACACCAGCTGTTTCATGCTCCTTTCTACCACAGAGCCTTTGCACATCCTGCTGTGGCTGCATAGGGCGCACTTCTTTCCCTTCTTTGTCCATCAGATCAAATTTCCCTAGTACACCCATTGCACACTCTCTTAGCCATGTACTTCTCATAAGAAGCAGCGACAACAGTAGTAGTTTTTATATTTATGTGATTAATTTTATCATTTCCCCTACTGGATTATAAACTTTATGAGAGCAATGAATGATGCCTATTTTTATTCACTATTAAGCTACCTAGTACCCAGCAAAGGCTAGCCCATGAGAGGAAGTTAATAAACATTTATTGAATAAGTGAATTAATGAATTACCCATTAATGTTATGGTTTAGATATTGAGTATTTTTATACAGTCTTTATTTTTTAGAGCAGTTGTAAGTTCATAGCAACTATGTATTTAGATTACATTATTATGAATAAATGAGTTAGAGATAATTTCATGCAAGTGAAGATAACCTAGATAGCAGAAAAAATGTTAATTCCTCTTGTTAATTAAGCTTTTATCTCCCTAAGCAAACTGGGGCAGTTAAGCTCATTATAAGCAAGCCAATGTACTTTGAGTGGGTTTTAGGAATAAATAAGGCAATAAAAGATAAGCTTTTGCTTCACATGAAATAGTCTTGGGGCAGAGCCTTTTTGGGGAGAAGGTGAGGGCCTTGTAAGAGAGTGTCAGACTTACGGTGAGGCGAGGCTGAGTGCCACAGCTTCCTAATGCTGTTTTGCAACCCAACCTCTTCCACTTTCCCCAAAATGAAGACTTGGCAAGGATCCAGCACACTCAAGTTATCATCTGGGATGGTGTCTAGCACCACGTTTATCACCAGCCACATTCATTTCAAGGGCGGGGATGCCTAAATGGGAGATAATTCTGTCTGTGGACTAAGGATGGAAGACCAGAGAAAAAGGCAGTTAGCACTTTCTGTTTATCTTACTCCAGAAATAGCCCCCTTAAAAAAAAATGCCCATCCTTGAGGATGCCCAATTCTATTGTGCCATGCAGGTGGGTCAGGGAGGATTGAAACAGGGAATCCTTAAGGAGTTGCCTTAAAATCCACTGGGTGACTTAGGAGCCATCAGAATAGAAGTCAGCCCTTGTGGGAAGTACAGATTCGCAAGCAGCCATGGGCTGGGAGATCCATGGTGGCCCCATTCAATCCTGCCTGAAATATTCATGTCACTGAATGGTATTTCCATCTATCTTAATTGAGAGGTAATGAAGTCATTCGTTAAGGTTATGAGGTTTTGATATGAGATAGACTTGAGTTTGTGTCTCAGCTCTGCCTCTTCTAGTGTGACCTGTATAAAGGAAAGCAAGAGAAGCTAAATCCACAGAAAGAATCAAAGTATCTTCTGCAAGCATATGCCCTCCATCCAGGAGAACAGCCTGCGTGTTTTTAGGGGAGTGTGCTTGGGACACGTTGAGAATGTTGGAACTCCAGAGAGAAGCCCCAGTGCATGTGAATGAGATGTTAACAGATTCTTCTGCAGGTCAAAATGGATAGGTTATTGGAAAGATAAGAAGGTGAAGCAATGTTAGTGATTTTGTGCAAAAAAAAAGAAAAGTTGAGTAAGATGTGAAGCCATTCATTCATTTGCTCAACAAATATTTAATGCGCTACTATGTACAAAGCATTGGGAGAGATACTGGGGGTGTTGTTCATCCTTCTCCCAATGAATAAGAGCATCGAGTTAGGTCAGCCTTCCAGCTGGACAAGACCAATGTGGTATCGGTCCTTCAGTAAGTTACTTTAGAGCAGACAGAGTAACATGGGGCTGGAAGACAGTTTTGTCCATCAAATGAGAGGAGGAACAGGTATGTGAGGAAGGCACCTCACAGAGAGGTGACTGCCCCAGGTTCCTGTGCTTACCTGAGTGGAAAGGCAGTCCATCCTTTCTGGGGCCAGGGAGGAGGGCTGAAGCTCCTAGACCCACACTAGCTAGGCTGGGCTGGGGTGTCCTGCAAGTCTCCTACCTCCCTACCCCAGCAGGCTGCACAGAGGTGCTACATGAGAGTCCACTTCACTCTGTGTGGTTCACAATTTGAGAAAGAGAGAGTCGGGAGGGTGGTCAAAGGCCCCCTCTCCAGGGAGGCCCCCCTGACTGCCCAGTCCAGGTCAGGCTGTCCTGCTCTGAGCCTTCACAGAGCCATACTCCTCCCTTTCCAGTGCTTCCTCACTGTGTGATTGTACATGCACCCACTGGCTTGCCTGACCCATGTCTATCTCCTATGCTAGACCAGAAGTGCCATGAATGAGGAACCACATCTGTGTCTGTTCACCTTTGTGCCTGCAGAGGTTGAGCCCACAGCAGGTACTGGGGCAGGCCTCTGGCCCAGAGTAATCTCAATAAACACTTGCTGAATGAGTGAGCAAAGGCGTGAATGAATGTGTACTGTTGGGTTTAGGGCAAGGAGAGGCAGGGGCTGGCAGAGCAAGGGAAGATCCTTGCCTGGTGATTTGGACCCTGGAAAGAGGTATGTGGCACTACGTGTGTGGTCACCTCTGTGTTGCATTTCCTGGTCCCCTCTGTGTTAGTGAGTCTGTGTGCATGAGGAGGTGTGCGTAGGCTGCAATGGGTTTGAAGACCGGCGCAAACATAAAGCCATCAAAGTGTGAGGCACAAACCACATTTTGTGATTCATTTCTGAACCTCAGCAGGGTTTCTGGCACCTAGTGGGCACTCAGGTTGGTTTGGTGGGTAAAATAAAAGTGAGGGGGGAGCAAAAGTGGGAGAGAAGAGAATTGGAAAAGGGAAGGGAGGGAGGAAATTTTACCCTGGGCAGGGATGTTGTGCACTCCCATACGGTGCTAGTTTACATATTTCCATAATAAGTAGTAATTTGTTGGATGGCAAATATAGATGCTAGAGCCTCATCCTGAATTTTTCATACACGCCACCCCTTCTGACTGGCTCTGGCCAGGCCCTACAGAGGCCACGGGAAGAATGGCCTATCCAAAGCTGCCCCTGGGTCTTCTCCAACCTGCCTCACACTCACCTGCAGATGGTGGGACGTGATGACCGGCCTGTTCCCTGGGCACCAGACGTCCTCCTTCAGCTGCCTCATGACCTGGAAACACTTCCTACGGCAGCCCCCATCTTCATCCAGCTGTTCCAGTAACACCTGCTCAGCACGGAGGAAGCTCAGCTGCCAGTGATAATTTGAACAGGCCAACAAGTTAAACCCAAACGACTGGAAGAAAGAGAAAAATATTGAGAAATAAGAACAATGCTCACTGGTGTAGAAAGCCATTTCTGAAGCAGTCCGCTGGTCTGGGGAACTTGTCACCAGGCAGACAACACATCTTACATGGGGATGAGAAGGGGGTGTCAGGGAGACCACAAACCACCTTGGATGTGGACAGTTAGAAGGTGGTACCCACTTCCTCTCCTGCAGCAGTTCTCCAACTTGAGCATGCATCAGAATCACATCACCCAGAGGGCTTCTTAAAACACAGATTGCTGGGCCCTGTGCACAGGGTCTCATTCAGCAGGTCCAGAGCGGGGGCCCGGGAAGCTGCATTTCTAACAAGTTCTCAGGTGACACTGCTGCAGGGCCCACACCTTGAGAACTGCTGATCTAGTGACACCTCAACTTTCCTTCGGAAACTCGTTGGCAGTCAGTAATGCTGTGACTGGTTAAGCTGTTGGCATCACTGCTCTGGAGAGCTGGGTCCCGCCCACTGATACCTTGATGCACTCCACTCTCTCTTGGGAAGGCCAGCGCTGCAGACATCGAGGCCACTGGGCTTTCCTGGACCAGGTGGTGGGGATCTCCACTGCGGGGACCAGCTCCAGTTCCACCTGATATGCGGATGTTTCCACAGCAACCCAAACTGCAGAGCGGTTTCCTAGCATGCTGAGCTTACCTGATGGGAAATGACCAAATGGATAAGGAGAAGAGAAAGGCTTGCACATTACAAGTGTTCAAACAAGAAATTCGTGAGCAGTTGCTCTGACCAGCACCTTGCAACTGGTGCGGCAACTTTCACAATGTCTGTAGCATGTGAAGGATCACAACGCCTGTAGCACGTCAAGGTTTTGACATCAAAACCAGATAGATGGTTAGTCAGCTAGCCAGCGTCGGAACATTACTAAGAAGTCTCATTGCTGGTGGGTTTTTCTTTCTCCCCCAACCCCAAGGCTTTTGTGGTACCTTTTCTTTTAAATTAATAGATTCTTTTCAGGAGGTTCAACTGAAAGTAAAAGCCATAGAATAAAAAGAAAAAGTGTAGTACAGATGCTCCTTGACTTATGATGAGGTCACATCCTGATGAAGCTGAAAATATTGTAAGTTGAAAATGTATTAATACACCGAACCTACCAACCATCATAGCTTAGCCTACCCTACCTTAAAAGTGCTCAGAACACTTACATTAACTTACAGTTGGGCAAAATCATCTAATACAAAGCCTATTTTATAATAAAGTGTTGAATATCTCATGGAATTCATTGAATGGTTGTATGGGTACTCGAAGTATGTGTTCTACTAAACATATATCACTTTCGCACCCTCGTAAAGTAAAAAAATCATGGCTCTTGTTGAGCCGTGGCAAGTTGGGGACCTTCTATATTTGCTACTGTAAAATGAAACCTAACTATTTTTCTAAATCCTTCTCCATTCCACCCAAATATCTAAATGTTGGTTTTCAGAGTAATGCAAACATAGGGAAGGCTAATGCCATTTTTTTTCCCTCTTCACCTAGATATTCTGACACTGGTTAGGGACAGCATCAGCCTCCTTATTTATACATATGCCTTTGGTGAAATTTGGCTTCACCTTTCTTCTATCCGAGCCTCAGTCTCTTAGATGGTATTCATTTTTACCATCCACTCAGCCAGCTGAGCCTCAGAGGTATCTATCATCAGAAACCCCTGTAACCACAAAATACATCAAAGCATGTCACAGCCACTGTTTCAGAGGATTGAGTGATTTGAAAGAAGTCTCCATTGCCTCGTTTTCAAACCAGGCAAAGAGAAGAAGAGAAAACTAACGCATCTAGTAGTTTTCTAGCTCACATACTATAATTTCCTCATTTCCAATTCGCTCCTTCTTCTTTCGAAAGGTACAGTTTTTGTTTGTTTGCCTTCATTGCAGATAAAGATAAGCAGTCTTGAATAGATCAGGATCTATTCATCCTTATTTGCTCATCCTAATTCTTGAAATAGATTGGAATCTACTATTTTGCATTTCCTTGCACAAAGAAGAAAATGGAAGCACATTACTTGTGTTAGGCCGTTCAAAAGGGAAACATTCCCTGGCCAGGGTGGGATAAAGGGCTTGTCTGCATCTCATCAGAGCTGCCCAGACAGGAACATGACAACTGGCACTTTAGCATTATTTACTAAAAGCGCCTCATCAACCTTGCCCATTCTGAGTCTCTGCTTTGCACTTTCACTATGAATAATGTCGCACAGCATAAGAGGTGAGCTGATGCTGCAGCCGGCCCGCAGGCCCACACCCTGCCCTGCAGCTGGCTCTGCTTACGAGGTGTGTGACCTTCAGAAGTGACTTAATCTCTCTAAGTCTCAGTTTCCTCATCTCTAAAACGGGTAGGAAAAGAATTCTTACTGTATTGTGTGGTTATGAGAATTAAATTAACTAACCCATGAAACTTATTCTACTTAGTAAAAAAATCTATTAAACATAAACTATTACCATTATGGAAATTTTCAGAACTATTCTGTCTAGACAAGCAATCTTATGTACGAATACATCCTTTTATTTTCACACAGATGGAATATCATATTGTTTAGCAGTTTGGTTTTTCACTTAACTATTTAGCACATGCATTTTTCATAGCTCTGTATGTATGCATGAGCATATGCCTGTTCTTTTTAAAGGCTGCATAGTAGTCCAGTAGGCAGAGATAGCATAATTTAATTTAGCCAATTTTCCTTTGTTAGCCATTTAGATTACTTCTAGCTATTTACTATTATAAAACCTATGGCAGAGAATATCCTGGTGCATATTTCTTTGTGTATTTGTAGAAATATATTTCTAGAACTGGAATTGTTGAATTGTCAAGTAAGCACATTATAAAAATAAAATATAGACAACTTGCCCTTTAAAAAGGAGACACCAATTTACACTTCTAATAACAATATGAGAACACCCATTTCACCATGCCCACTCGACACTAAGCATGATCAAACTTTTCTTTTTTTTTTTTTGAGACGGAGTCTCGTCTGTGGCCCGGGCTGGAGTGCAGTGGAGCAATCTCGGCTCACTGCAAGCTCCGCCTCCCGGGTTCATGCCATTCTCCTGCCTCAGCCTCTCCGAGTAGCTGGGACTACAGGCGCCCGCCACCACACCCGGCTAATTTTTTGTATTTTTAGTAGAGACGGGGTTTCACCGTGGTCTCGATCTCCTGACTTCGTGATCCGCCCGCCTCGGCCTCCCAAAGTGCTGGGATTACAAGCGTGAGCCACCGTGCCTGGCCGATCAAACTTTTAATTTCTTTTAGCTTGCTTGGTATTTTAATGCACCCAACATTAGGTATATTCTAATATATGTTGAAATATACATTAGATGGAACGCTTTTTCTTATTTTTGCAAGCCATTTATATTCTTTTTCTCCTTTTTTTTGGTAATTATTTCTATTAGTCAGCTCATCTTTTTTCTTATTGATTTATAAATTAAGAAAATTAGCCATTTCTTTCTAGTTTGAAATTCACCTTTTCACTTTGTGTGAACAAAAAGGGAGTGTGTGTGTGTGTGTGTGTGTGTGTGTGTGTGTGTATGCACATGCTGTACAGTAGCTTAAGACTTTGGAGTTGTCAAACTTAGTCAGTTCTTTATGGCTCCTGGATTTTGTGCTTTGGTATAAGTTAGTGGTTTCCAAATGTGGAATCTAAGCACATTGTGGTACTGCAGTCAGATGGAGGTGCTGCAGTAGAAATGGGCTAATAAAGAAGACCTGGGGTTTGTGAATAATTTGCTTTTAAAAAAAAATACGCTTAAGTTTTTAAGCCTGGTTAAGGTGCATAATCCACAGGATTTTATATCTATACCGGCACAGTAACTTTCTTAAAGCCACAAGACTATTTTGTTAGTATGAATTCCAATCTTCTGTGCATCAACAGCAGGAAAAAAAAAGCTGATTCATATTATGAAGATTAAATAAATGTGAAGAGCACATGATTATTTTCTCAAATATAGGCTGTGAGCTGCAGGTGACACCCAAACAGAGGTTTTATAGAGCGAAAGGGGAATGCCAGCAATAACCCTTGCACTTGTTCCTGATCAGCTCACCTGAGAGGTGACAGGTTCTAATTGCATTTTCCACGAGCTTCCGGAACACTAGGAGGACCTTGGCGGGCACAATGTCGCCGTCGATGTTCACATCTGTCTCATGCCACTGCCACAGGCTCTTCATAAACTGTTCCACCTCCAGCCACTGCTGCAGACCCTCAGGGTCCCGCAATGGGCAGGGCAGCCTGGTGCCCTGCAGGGTGTAGTACCGCCAGCGCTGCTCCCTGGCCTCCCTGTACCCGGCCAGGCCTTTTATTGGGACTGTGACGAGGAACTGACTGGGGGCCAAAACCTAGGGTCAGGAAAGGATTGAAAACAAGCATGAATTCACAGATTCGGAAGGTAACGGAAGTCCTGGGAGCCGACCTGTCTCGCCAGGCAGCTCTGTTAAGCACTCCACCCTCAGCAGTGTGACCAGATACACAGAGACCTCGACCTGGGTGTTACAAGTGGATTACCTCTTTGTTCTGCTACTGAATCATTGTAAATACTTCGGGCAAGTAAATTAACTTGCTGAGTTTATTATCTCATGAATATACAAGTAAAGACAGTGAACTAAGCCAGGAACTCCAGAGGAGGCCTAAGGTTTGAGAAAGAAGAATGAGTATGCATTGAGTTCCATGCAGACGCAACACTGTAATTCTAATGCATTTGAACATTTCAACTTCACAATCACACAGTAAGGTGAGCTTTGTTGCCATTTTCCAGATAAGGAATCCAAGATGCAGAGGGGCTTGGAGATCTCCTCAGGGACACACAACCAGTAAGTAGAAAAGTCAGAATTTGAGTTTAGGTCTTTGGACAGCTTGTTCAGTTATTATTTCTCTACCCTGGGCTGGCACTCAGCCAACAATGAATGACATGGAATGGTGAATGTTTTGACACAAATAAAAGGTGGGAAGTAACAGGAGGGGAGGTAAAAGATTTTGTAAAATATCTCCTTTTTTTTTTGGCCTGTACTGATGACCCATGGTCAATGTTCATGACTAACCCTTCCAAAATAAAGGCAAAATGAAAGCTTATTTGTTGAGACAATGTGAGCTGTTGAGACGATTCTAAGTTTAAAGAAAAAAAGCAAACAATCAGAATCTACCTAACTCCTTTCTCCAGGAACCAGTGAAGCAACGACTGGGGGAAAGCCGGCAGACCGGCAGCCAAGAGATAGAACAAGTGGGTAAACAGAGCAGCCAAAGGAGCTTGAACTCTGACCATGTCCCACTGCACTCACACCTTTGGCTGTGAGTCAGCTGCCTCCTCCTCCTGGAAAGCTCTGACCATGGAATTTGGTTAACTCTTGCCCAGGGCCAGTCATTGACCCATTGAGGGGGGAAAGCCCTAATCAGCTCCAGCTGGTTCTGTCTAACGCTAAGAAAACAATAGTTTGATGTTTTAGATGATGTATCCACATGACTTCTGGTACCCATAGAAAGGCAGCTGGATTTAAAAAGAGGAAAAACATCTAAAGTCCCTGGAATTTCAGATCTGTACATTATTTCAATTCACTTTCATGTGAATTCAAAAGCACAACTATCATGTTGTTAGTCATGTAAGTGGTGCTTAGTAAATATTTGTTGAGCAGCTTGGGCAATATGATGAAATCCATCTCTACAAAAAAAAAAAAAAAATTAGCCAGGCCTGGTGGCATTTGCACCTGTAGTCCCAGCTGCTCAGGTGGCTGAGGTGGGAAAATGACTTAAGCCTGGGAGGTTGAGGCTGCAGTGAGCCATGATCGCAGCACTGCACTCCAGCCTGGGTGACAGAAGGAGATCCTATCTTTAAAAAAAACAAGCAAAAAAGCAAAACAAACAAAAACTTGTTGATTCTGATCTAAGTTAAAAGCAATTTTATATGCTATGCTGTAGCTATTTTCAAAACTTAATATGTAAGACATGACATATATAAATGCAAGATATATTTTAAGCTATGAATTCTAAGTGGAATCACTGAAGGAAATTTCCTTGGGTATAGTGCTAAGAAAAGTAATGTAATATCTCTATTTCTAGTCACCGGTCTATGTGTGTCCAAGTTAGATTGGTCTGGGTGATAGAGTTGGGCAAGTGATATTCTAGCATTCCAGGATTCAGTCTAGTTTTATAATTTTCACCCTGGGATTAATTTCCTACAATCTGACTCTGTTTCAGAATCCACAAATCCCAGAATCTCTTGGGTGGTTCTTGCATCCACTAACCTTGAAATGTAATGGGCCAGCAATAGTCTTTTGCTCAGGTACTAATTCTTTTACTCATTCATTTATTCATTTATTCTACATACGTTAAGTGTCTACCATGTGCCACACACCCTGCTGGGTGCTAGGAACAAAACGAACAGTAAACATGGTCCTTACAATCAAGGGATGTGCAGTCTGTTGTGAGAAATGGGCCATGAATACATACAAATTTAATACAAAGTGAAAGAGGTATGTGGCATAATAAAAATCGAGATAAAGAATGATGGAGATTCAGAATGATTCAGAATCTCACTTCTCTCACCTCTAAAATGGAAATAACCAGACTGTCTTTTCCACAAGGTGGTTTACAGGTTTAAGTAAGGTCGTTTCTGTCTGTACAGCTCTGCCCTCACTACTGTGTTGCCTGAATGCTGGCGTTACCCATTGGCTTACACTGGGTGGGATTCTTTAGCAGGGAGAGGGGTTGTCAGTCTGCTCCTGCAGCTTCTCGGTGGCACCTCTTCTACTTTCTTCCTTCCCCATCTGCAACCCACAGACTATGACTTTCAACTGTCTTCTTATGGATGCCCTCAGTTCCCTCCACCCCACCCCCAATCTATTAAGTAGGTGCTTAATAAATGAATGTGTATTTAACGGAGCTTTGATTGTGATGGCAGAATGTGCTTTGGAATCAAAAGCCTCTGTGTGAGTTCTGGCTTTAGTGCCTTATATGACTTGATCAAGTCATTTGACTTCTCTAAGCCTAATTTTTCTCATCTAGGAATGTGGGGGCTCAAAGGAAATAATATCTATCTTTTTTTCTTTTTCTATAGAGACGGAGTCTCACTACGTTGCCCAGGCTGGTCTCAAACTCTTGGCCTCAAGCCATCCTCCCACTTCGGCCTCCAGTGCTGGGATTATAGGCATAAGGCACGCTGCTGGCTGAAATGACATGTATAAAATGAGACTGTAAATAGTAAAAACTAAGAGTACCTATGAAAACAAGAATTGTTATGAGTATTCTGAGTGAGGCAATCATCTGTCACACACTGAGATTCACCTGCCCAAGTGTCCTGGCTCTGTTGGTGGCACTTAGAGACAATGAGACTTGCTTACCTTAATATTTTCATTGTACGTGTCAGAGTAAGGCACAGCTTGAAATCTAATGTCTTGGTTGCTGATGTTTGTGGTCAAATGATGAACGACTTTCTGCACCTCCTCCATAGCCTGGGAAATCTGCTGACGCCTCAAGTCCACCTGGGTGTTAGAGGGACCAGCAAAGGTGGTTATTTCCTCTGTGGGCCCCAAGGTACTGGCATAAGAGAGTGAGGAGACAAGGGTACAGCGAGGGGTGACTGATGGAGTTCAGCTCAAAAATCCTGCCTTCCCAAGGTGCCGGGGAGATGGATTTAGGTCTGACTCCACTGAGAAGACACTTGGTGGTGCCTCAATGTTCTTTTCTGTAACAGGTGCATTCATTTGATATTTATCTAGGACCTACTATGTAGCAGGTGCCAGGCCAGGTGCTGGGGACACAACAGTGATTAAGACAACAGTGAACAATGTAGATACTTGCCCTCTAGCTGAAAACATAGGAATACATGTAGATATAATACATAATATATTATACATAATTATAATATATATCAATATTATATAGTGTCATATCTGATATTATACACACAGACACACATATAAATGTGTATATATATGTATTCCTGTATATATATGTGTGTGTGTGTGTTTGTGTGTCTGTGTGTGTGTGTGTATAACGTAATATCAAGTATGATAAGTCCCATGAAGGAGAATAAAATATGATAAGCGACTAGAGAATAAAGGGGCAGCTATTTTAGTCAGGGCGGGCAATGGACAAAGAAGACTTCTCTAAAGAGGTGACATTTGAGTGAGGCTGAAGACAGCTTAGGAGAGCAGATTCCATGTTCCTCCTCTGACGTAGGCAATGCTCTAAGGCTAGCAGCAAGGCCACTGTGGTTGGATCCGGCAAAAGGAAAGTGATAGGAGGTGAGTTTGGAGAGGAAAGCAGGGGCCAGATCATCACACAGGGTTTTGTGAACCATGGTGAGACTCTACCATTGTCATGCCTGCTGCCCATGGTGTGAATATTAAACTGCTTAACATGTATCAGCACCCAGCAGCCTGGTTGCCACTGATGTCATCAGTAAATGATGATTCTCTTTGCCTCTGTACTCACCCCTGCCTTTTGCTTCTAGACCCTTAAGAAAAGGCATGTTTCTGCTGACAGAAAGTTACTACAGTGAGTTATGAAGAATTGGGAAATTCTCATAGAAAACTCAACACTAATCAGATACTTACACTTTAGGGAAATGGACGTTTGTGGGAAACACAAAGGAACTTTTAGTAAACTCCAGGAGAGACACAGAAAAATCCAAATAAGATACGGAAGGGTCTGCAAGTTTTTTCTGAAATGGAGGGGGCGCTTTGTCATCTTGCTCAGGAGGCACCTACAAGCTGCTGTCATGACAGCAAGACTCTCCTTCAGAAGCTCCTTCAGCCAGGGGCCAATTTCAAGCAATATCTGATACATCTCAATCTAATGCCCATCCATGAATCTTTATATTCTTTCTGAATTTGGTATAACGGCTGTTTCTACATATTCTAGAGTCATTTTGAGACACCCATAAACTAATCACGACAGCCAGAAAAAAAAGCCCAAGTCAAAGAGATTCCTGTTTTCCTAAACTAAGTCATCAACTAGGCCAGTCACCTGAGACCTCACTCATCCTTCTCAATAACCAGCAAGCCAACTTCATATGTTCATAGAATAAGAATGTGACCGTGCACCTATTGGTAGACACGTTGTATAGCACATATAGGGTCAGTTCATCAATAAGTATTTGTTTAGCACGTCCTCTGTGGTGGGCACCATTACATGCTGGAATACAGCAATGCACAAGATAGACGTGGCCATGCATTCACAGTAGTGAGGAAGACAAATGTTAAGTACAGAATACAAGTGTGGGATGCTATTATGGGAAAAATAACAAATGACAAAAATAAAGGTTTTAGAAGCCAAAACTTAAGTGTCCTCTCCAGCACAGGACTTCCCATCTGTGTTGTGATTCAATTCCATTTGAGTAATTTGAGTGGAACATCCATTTTATGCTGCGCTCTGTGCATACATGTTGCCATGAGGTTTATAGATAACTTGACAAAGCAAGACAAATGACCTGGAAATTAAAATCACTGCAATCTAGTGCAAGGTAGAGGTTTGCACAGATGCTATGGATACATAGAAAAAGGATACTTCATCCAGTTTGGAGGTTGGGAGGCCTTCCTGGAGGCACAGTGTGTTGGAGTGGTATCTTGAAAGCTTACTAGGAGTTAGCTAGGAAAAAGGGGGCATGAAAGTTGTTCTAGAACAAGAAAATAGCAGGTATTGAGCCAGGCCTGAGGAGCACAAGGAGAGAATTTGTGCTCCTCATGCCTGTGCAATTGTTCCTGTGACATTTTTAGAACACAATTGCCTTAGAGGAGGTGGTGAAGTGGGAGAATAAACCATGAGAGGTCCTGAAAGTAAAGGAAGAATTTCAAGAACAAGGTCAACAGTAAGTGCTTGAGTGAGTTAAGGCCCCCAAATGTCCATGGAGTCTGACAGCTAGAATAGGATTGCTGAATTGGGGGAACACTGGGCACTAGCATTAATGGTGGGGAAGACGTGGACATTAAATGTGGATTAAGGGTGAATGGAAGACAACCAAGTGAAGACAGAGGTAAGCAACTCCTCCAAGAAATTTTTTTTTTTTTTAGATGGAGTCTCGCTCTGTCGCCAAGCTGGAGTGCAGTGGCATGACCTTGGCTCACTGCAAACTCTGCCTCCTTGGTTCAAGTGATTGTCCTGCCTCAGCCTCCCGAGTAGCTGGGACTACAGGCACATGCCACCACACCTGGCTAATTTTTGTATTTTTTAGTAGAGATGGGGTTTCACCATGTTAGCTAGGATGGTCTCAATCTCCTGATCTTGTGATCTGCCCACCTTGGCCTCCCAAAGTGCTGGTATTACAAGTGTGAGCCACCGTGCCCAGCCCCAAGAACTTTTACTATGGGGAAAACCAAAACAACAGGGATGCGAACAGTTTTTTTTTTCTTGCAAAATGACACACAGGTGTAAACATGTTTAAATGCTGAGAGAAAAGAGTCAGTGGTGAAAGAAGACGTAGCAGAGAGCAAAACCATTTTGTAAGGATTTCCCACCCGAAAGGAGTCATGCACATCCAGAGGCCTGAGTGAGGAATTCATCTTGGTGTGGCAGAAAGAAAGAAGGGAAAAACGGTGCTTGCAGATACAGATAAAAGGGTAGGGGGCAGTGAAAATCAGAGAGATTTCCAGTCTGATGTCTATGTTCTTTATAGAGTGGGAGATGTTAATGAGTTAAGAGTGAAGTGGAAGGCAAGAGATTTCAGGCGATAGACTGCTGAGATAGCTGCTATAAGGAATGAGAGACTGTTTAGGTACATGTGTAAACATAACCAGAACAGTATCAAGACTTGGCTGAGGCTGGGTCCCTGAGGCTGTGGGTTATCAGTAAGTTCAGCAGTGAGATCTTCTCCACCACCTCTTAGCCCTCCAAAGGTAAGAGTTGAGGTGCTAAGATTGGAGTTTGCTGGGCAAGAGCTGGAGAAAGATAAAAAAGCAACAGAGGGTTTCAGCAGTGGGCTATATTTTCCAGCCGGAATAAAGAACGGATAAAGCTAGTGGTAGAATAGGGAACATTAGGCAACTTCAGGGACCTGAAGTCTGAGCAGGTACAGTGGGGAAAAGTAATACAAGGGTTAACTAGATAGAACATTGCAGGCAGAGTGGTTGAGAAATAGTATTCTCTAACAGTTAAGTTCTCAGAATGTGTTGAAGGCCAAGACTAGCCTCCTGAATCTGCCAGCCCCGCAGATGTAATTCCATAGAACTTGAATGTTACTAACATAGCAGTGACTATATATATATATATATTTTGTTTCCTGAGTTAATAAACTAATGAAAAATTCATCACCACCAAATCATTTTTAAATAGAAGCTTAAGTGTGTGTGCATGTGTGTATGTATGTACATGTATGCACATATATGCACACACACACGTACACACATGCACATACATATACATGCATGTACACATATGTATACATTTATGTACGCACACATACATAGACATGTGTACATACATGTATGCACATAACATGTGAAGAGTAGCCTATTGGAAAAAGTACTTCACTGTAAATCTATTCTACAAATTGTGCCCTCATTTGATGGTGAAATTCTTATCGAGCAGGATAAGATCACACACTCCTGGAAAACAACTGTAATCTCTCACTTGTTACACAGGTTATTAGTTCACCCTTATGACCTGTTTTGATTGCCAAAGGTGAAAGTCAGAATAAGATAATGCTTTTTGAGACCTAGAACCACAAATTCCAGTTTTAATTTTCTTCCTCCGTCACTTCTGCTGCAACTTAGACTCAGGATCTTAGAAATGGAAGAGACCTCAGAAATTGCCTTGTCTGGTGTGACTTTATGGAGGACCGGAGTGACAAAGGGGCTTTCCTAACATCACACCGGCAGTTAGATGTAGAACTAGACAGGCTTCTTTCCATCACACTTTGCCACACCCTTAAGTACTGATGTACCAGAAGTACTGCCTACCCTTTATCCTCTTCCTGAACCTAAAAATGCCTTCAATTTAAAGTCAAGACTCATGAAATAAGGAGTCCTAGGTCTCCACGTATTTGGGCATCAGCAACTGTTCTGGCATTTAACAAGCACAAAGGGTCATGCAGCAAGGGCCAGACAGTGATGCTCCTGCTGTGAGACCTGAGCGGAAGCCTCTTTCTCTAGGTGGTGGGCAGCCCCGTCCCTCCCCACATCTCTGGCTACACTTCCTGCAATAAGTTATTACCCACACAGCATCACCGTGCTATTTGGTAGCCCCAGAAGTGATTTGTGCTGGAGGTTTCTAGGCTTAGTCCCAGACACCTCTTGTCACCCTCATGGTGTGACAACACAGAACTCCCAGACTGTTTCTCTCCACTTATTCTGGCCACACCCTAGACAGATACAGCAAAAAGTTCATTTCAGGGTGTGGAAAAGCAAGCAGTGGGGTTGGGGCAGCTGTACAGTGATCTAAAGAAGGGGGCTCTAACACAAGTAGACACCCACTGCAAGCCCAAAGCTGGAATTCCTTTACTGCCTCTCAAACTTTAGGAAGTCAGCAAGATACCAGTTGCAGCCTCAAGGCAGCCTTGAGGCAACCTTGTCACCAAACTTAGTTCATGGCAAAACATGGAAACAAATGTTCTTTGGGCCTTGCTCTTCCCAGGCATATCTCCATGCTGTCGCAGGTCCATGTCCCATCCTGGGCTGCTTTTCCCTCCTCCTCCTTAACCACAGCATCAGGCTCATTGTTGCCCCACAAGTCATTTGCTGCTATTAATAGCTCAAGTTCATGAATAATTTACTGTTTCAAATATAAATTATGGGGATTCAAGGTTATCCCCTATAATAATATCACTCTGACTCACTTGCATTCCGATACGCTTCCTTGAGACAGAGACAGAGTGGTGGTGCTAAGTAGCATGCCAGGAATGTCACACAGGCCTGGTCACACCGATGACCACACAGGCCTGGTCACACCGATGACCACGCAGCCTATGTGTATGTCATTCCCAATGAGTGTTACTGAGAAGAAAATGCTGAGGACTTCCTTCCAGAAAATAAGAAGTCAGACCTTTAATTCCGGAATTGCATGAAATCCAATCATCAGTTGGAAAAATTTCAACAAAACAAAAACTGGCATCATCTCTGTCTTTCAGGGGCTAATAATGTAAGGAAATGGAAAGTTAAATCCGGTGATAGATACACACAAGACCATAGGCTTTCCACCATCATATCCCTTCCTTTGTAGACTAATTCTTCCATAAATCAAATGCTTGGGTCACACAGAATATTTGCAGCCCCCAAATGTAGCAGAAGCTGTAGTAGCAGCATCACTGTGAAACTAAGATTATTGAGTCCTTCCTGTGTGCAAGGCATTTTATAAGAGTAGGCTCATTCGTGCCTACCCATCATTCTTTAAGGTGGATGTGATTATCCCCATTTTATAGATGAGGAAACCAAAGTTCAGAACATTTAAGTAATTTGCCCAGGTTCCCAAAGTTAGTAAGTTACAGAATACAGGTATCAGCCTTCCAAAGCCCATATTTGTAACCACTGCCCTGTTCTGCCTCCCCAAAAGAAAAAGGCGACTGGGAATGAAATACACCTTGAATGTTTGAACGGGGTTCCCTTAGCCTGGAAGACCTTTCCTGTACTTCTCCACTTATTAAAACCCTACACTTCCTCCAAGGCTTTGTCTCTACTCTTCTTTCTGTAAGACGCCTTTCCCATCAGAGCTAATGCACCGTGCTGCTCCAGCAATCTGTTGAAATCTCTACTGCATCCCTTACGGTCTACCATGCATTCTATTAAGCACTTGCCTGACTGCATGTGAAATTCCCTCCTTCTTCCTTTGGGGTTATGTACAAAATCTGCAGATGGGACAGAGCTATCCCAGAGACCAAAACTAAAATTTCTCTTTCATTTAGCAGGCCACATCTCAGGCCTTGGTCTACCCTCAAACAATAGCACAGTATTTTGCACAAAGCAGGTGCTTAGTATGTGTTTGCAGAGATATAGAGGAGTTTGGCAGAGGACATTCAGCCTTTGGAGTAAAAAAGACGAGGCTGAGACTTCAGTACCCTCTAATTTAGCTGTGTAACTTTGGACAAGTTATTTAATCTCCACAAGCCTCTGTTTCCTCCTCTGTAAAAACGGAGGCAATATGTACATCACATAGTTGTTGATTAGATTAAATGAGACCCTGTATGCAGCTTGACCTGTCGCCTTCCACACCACTCTTGCCTTTAACAAACTCTAAAGATATTTCTGATCATATATGTGCAAGATACTCTGAATGTCAAAGGAAAGAAAGGTATGCAAGACACTGTTCTTCCCTCCAGAAACTTATAAAGAATGAAATGATATGGCATGCAAGTTGCCAACCAAGATGATACTAGAAAAGTGTCAGGAGTTAATATACAAACTCATGATCAAATAAATGGTGCCAGTAATACTAATTATAATGGGAGTGAATATGTGGGCAAAATCATTTTGTGCTGGGGTTTCAGGGACTCTTTCTTGAGAAAGTGGACTCTGAGTTTGAAGGATGAATATGAGCCAGAAAAGTGGTGAGGAGGAGCTGGGGCCCTTGGCCTGCTCAGGGCCCAGTTCTTGTTGGGCAGAAATGGGAGACTCAACCACCTACAGGAATGGAGTAGGGGACACACATGAGAGAGGCAGTGGGGACCAGGAGCAAGTGTCAGACACAGGAGTGATCAGCCTCCTGAGAATTGGCCAGCACGTGCTCTGGCTAACAAACACTCAGCCCTAGCACACGGTTTCCAGGCAAGAAACTGGGACCTGTAGTTGCCAAATATTCTGATTTTTTTCCCCTGGACAGACAGAAATCTGGATTTCTATGCAAAATCTATTTTGAAATGTTTGTTAAAAACATTAGAAATAATCTACAGGCCAAAACAAAACATGAGCACACACTGGACTCAACATGTCAAACACTGTTTAGGATTTCTGCTATTGGAAATGCAGGGGAAGCAGAGGGTAGAAAGATAGAGCAGTTGAAGTTACTTGAACACCACGCTAAAAATTTTGGAGTTTTTTCTTACGAAAAATACAGGACCCGTGAAAAAAATGCCAGCCAATATCTCTTCCACTTAGAGCCCTCAAAGGGAGGAACAATGGGAAATCACTTTGTTTACTCTAGTTTTTATCATCCCAGGTTTTCCTTATTTATCTCTCTTAATGGTTTTGCCTAAGAAATACATTTTACTTATCACTATGATAATGATCTTCACTTTTGTACTTGTAAAGGCATGAAAACTGCAGACCAGTGCCTACTTCTTAGTCAATTTAAATATTTTGGTTTTAACATTAACATCATGCCTTAGTAGCTTTATCTGTAAATGAAAAGGCTTAAACTAGATAATATTTAAGTTTCCTTCAAGTTCTAACATTCGACATGACCATCTAGACCATCTAGAAGAAATTAAGTTCTTAACTGATATGTACTAAAAATATAATAATATTTAAAAACCTAGTACTTTCACAGTTTTTAAAAGCTTTGTTTTCATTTCATTAGCTCTTTTTCCATTACCCCATGAAGCTCCTATTATTATTCCCATTTTACAGAGAAGAAGGCCAAGGCTCAGGCAGGTTAAGTGACTCACAACCACATGAGTGTCAGTGGCAGAGCTGGAGTTCCCCCTCATTCCCCAGATTCCAACTCTCCAGTCTATATTCTATACCCAGCATGTCTCTGGGTACCGGACCCTCAAAGAGAAGTAAGGCTGAGATATGTTAAGCCCCCAAACATTGTTATGGGTGACAGTCTGTTTTCTGAGGAGCATTTTATGTGTCTTTAGAAACAGCCTGAGATCCTTTCTGGATGAAGGTTTTTTTGGAAGTAGTGTGAATGGGGAGGGGGTACATGGGAGAGACCGGGTCTGTCCTTACCTTATTCAGTAGGCAATCTTCTAAGTCTCCCACAGTAAGGGATTTCATGGCTTCTTGGTCAGTCCTGAGGAGAACAGCAACTTCCTGTTTTTTTTTTCTCAATGGAGTGCAACACTTGTGAGTAGATAGCACTCCCAGTAATGTGAGTCTCTGGGTACTGTTTTTCTGGAAGTGTGTAATGGACCAGAGACTTGCCTTCTGAATCCTTCACTCATGTTTTTATTTTCAAATTGTGAAAATCCATCTGTCATCTTTTGAGAAATTAAAAAAAAAGAATTTAAAAAGAAGAGTTGATAAAATTGAATTTGAGTCCAACCTAATCATACCTTAGTTGGCTACATTGACTGGTTCTTTGACCAGAGAGCAATTTTCCAAATTGTATTTCCCACCCAAGTACTTAAAAGTTCCATCCAAGTCAGAAATACCCTGTAGTTGGCTTCTCCCCACCTTTTATGCTCCTGTCCCGACACTAGATGCACCGTGGAACTCAGTATCTTATATCTCCTTGTCCTTATCCTGTTGACAGTAAACACCCCTTGCTCTCCAATCCAGAAAATCCCACAGATTGATTTACCTTCTTTACAATAAACAAATAGGAAACTGCCCAACAACCAGCCTGACACCCATCATTATGCCCACAAACAAGTGATCAGGTCTTGTCAGCCAGGGCAGAGCACAGCGATTGGCATTTAGAAGACCATGCACACACGTACACACAGGCACACACGTACACACAGGCACACACATATACACAGGCACACACATATACACAGGCACACACACGTACAGAGTGCACACAGGCACACACCCACAGGAATGGCTGGTCAGGAATCCTTCTGCTCACCTGCTGACCTTTAAACGTAATTTCCCTCTTCCAACTTGAAAGCTGGCAGTAAAAATAAAGTCAGTGTAAACAGGTCCCTTGAGAGTCGAGGGAACACTCACATCTGGTTTTGCCAGCAAAACTTATGTTGGAAAACAGCTCAGGCAGTAAATTCCCAGTTGGGCTGGCCGGGGCTAGTTTTACTACAGAAAAAAAAAAAAAAAAAATTTCACAATGGTCTGATCTCCTTGAAGCTGGTAAACATCACGGAGTCTGCTATCAGATAATCTACAGAAATTACAGCCCTTCTGGGGGCACTGCTTACTTTTGAGCAATGTTCCAAAGGCAAGTGTTTCCAAGCCCACCTGTAAGTGCTGCCCACAAAGGCCACTCCACTATCTGGGGCCTCAGCGTTTGCATATTTTCCCATACTCTGCCCCAAGCAAAAGTCACATCAGAGCTCCCTAGCTGCTCTGTGCCCCACCCACGTCATTAGCTACAGCTTTCAGTCCAGTTTCTACAGAACTCCTGCCAATGCACAGCCTGATATAAATATTGTAAAGCTACATCCTCTCCAATGACCCTCTGATAGTACCCCTCAAAACAGCCTTGATTTTCCATTTGCTTCTATATGTAATTCTAAATCTCCTTCTTTTGATATCAAGTCCTCCCAAATTCTTCAGAATCTTATTCCCTGGGCTTTTCTTATCATAGTAGTGCCAAACTATTTGTTTTTCACAGACAGCAAGAGCCTCTTTCTCTGAACTTACAATTTAGAATTCTCTCTCCACCTCATTTTCAACATTACCAAAGTCCCACTGTTTCTCTCATGTGCTCATTTTTGTTGTTACTTCTGCTTTCACTGTAATCATTAACTTGTGAGTCCCTTTCCTCCGGTGGGGTCTTTCCTAATGTTCGAGGGTTACCCCAGACACCTGTCATCAGATGCACAAAGTTTCATCATTTTTGTACCTGTGGCTGCCCTATCTTGATTGCTCCAGTACTGCAGTTGATCAAAATGTTATAACTGGAATATTCTCTTGCCCTAAGATCCAGCGACAATTGCCGGCTGTGAGCAGGGAAAGCAACCAACAGGGCCAAGTGAGCAATTGGGAAACGAAGAAATAATCATGTGCTCAGGGAAGCTACACAGTCCGATTTTACCAGGATGTCATATCCAGGGAATAGGTGTGTTGTGGGAGCACAACCCAGTTCCCTACTCCATGATTTAGCTCCTTATGGGCAAATGCTCTGAAATACAGGGCAGTCCCACAAATACAGACTCTCTGACAGCTCCTGTCTGACAGTTTGATGAAGACAAGCTTTTTTTAGATGTAGATATCTGGGTAATTGCATATAGGATCCGCAAAAAGGATTGAATTACAGTAAGCCTAAGGCACTTGTATGCTAGGCCACTGAGGAAATTCAAAGTTAGCTCAAGTTCTCTTCCTTTCTCGGAAGATAAATATTCTCCTTTCTCATGACTCACACCAAATGCAAGTATGGAAATGTAAGCCTGCTTTGGCTCAGTTTCCATTGTGAAGACTAAGAACTTATTACAAGTCAGGTTAACAAGGTATTCAAAACCCTACGCTGTCAATCTGAGAAGTCCCAGGGAGATAATGCTAGCCCTGGTTTACCAGCAGAAGTGTCACTGATTTACTCACTGTCTGAGATTTTAATTCCAAGAAGGAGGAAGGTTAGCTTGATCCAAATCAACCTTAAATATGCAAATTTGTTAAAGTTTGCCAGGATAACAAACTCTTTTTTTTTTTTGAGACGGAGTCTTGCTCTGTCGCCCAGGCTGGAGGGCGGTGGCGCAATCTCGGCTCACTGCAAGCTCCGCCTCCCAGGTTCACGCCATTGTCCTGCCTCAGCCTCGCGAGTAGCTAGGACTACAGGCTCCCGCCACCACGCCCCGCCAATTTTTTTTGGATTTTTAGTAGAGACTGGATTTCACCATATTAGCCAGGAACAAACTCTGACTTTTTAAAAGATTTCCTGTAATCCCAGGATGACTCAGATTAAATCTGACAATGCAGAATACCAGACAGAGATAATCGTCTGTGATGTGAAGTCCACAGTAGTGAACAACCTGAGGCAGGGGCCAGTCTATTCTGTATCTCCAGAGAAGCCTCAGTACCTAACACACAACTGGCCCTCAATAAGCACTACTGAATGCTTATTTGTTTGCATTAAACATTATGCAAAATGACATTATTTATTAGAATGTCACATTATAAAGTGACATTCTAGTAAATAAAATATATTTTAACATGTGTAAAATCACCTTACAAATTATAAATTTAATTATATACATGCATCTGTGACTGCTTAAGTTGCTATCTGCTTTTATAGAAAGGCCTGATATAAAAAAAAATTAGCATAGTGCTTGGCACATGATAAGACCTCAATAAATATTTGTGTTTATACTCCATTTCACTCCCTAAGGAAAAAGATCTTTTTTTAAAGGGTTGTTTGGTTTTTTGTTTTTAAATTTTTATTTCAATAGCTTTTCACGTACAAGTGGTTTCTGGTTACGTGGATGAATTGTATAGTACTGAAGTCTGAGATTTTGGTGCATTCATCACCCACATCGTGTACATTGTACCCAATATGTAGTTCTTTATTCCTTAGTCCCCTCCCACGTCCCCCTTCTGAGTCTCCAAAGTCCATTATACCACTTTGTATGCCTTTGCATACCCATAGCTTAGCTCCCAGCTATAAGTGAGAAGATAAGGTATTTGATTTTTCCATTCCTGAGTAACTTCACTTAAAATAGTGGCCTCCAGCTCCATCCAGATTGCTGCAAAAGACATAATTTTATTATTTTTATGGCTGAGCAGTATTCCATGGTGTATGTGTACCACATTTTCTTCATCCATTCATTGGTCGATGGACAATTAGGTTGGTTCCATATGAAAGATCCTTCTTTTAATGTATGTGAGTAATTCTGGTCTTACCTGGTGGGTAGGATTGTTCACTGGGTTGGTCTTCACAGTTCCATCAAAAAGCTGGTCTTCTTTCCTTTCACACCTGACATGGTAACTGAGATAGTTTGAATTTGATCTTTGGTCTGGGTTCAGAGGTAGGGAATCTCAAACACAAATGCCTACATAGGCCAGGTGGTTAATAAAATAAATCAGGATAGAGTAGAACAATGGAAAGCGATGGGGGTCTGTGGTGGATGCAAGAGTATATATCCTATCTGGGATATTCTAACTTGTTTGGGTTATTTGTTTGTTTAATTTGTTTGTCTTTTTTAAGCAACACTGTACTATACACAAAACTCACCCCTACACTCTGCACTCCTGCAATACTAAAATGGTTACAGTTCCCTGAAAGACCCCCTCCCTCACCATCTTCTCTGGACCCTTGCACTGACAATGCTCACTGCTTGGATTCTCCCCTTACCTTCCACCCCTTCACTGGGCTTCTATTTGTTCTACAAGGTTTGTCTTAGCTGCCACCTGCTCCAGGGCCTTCTCTGATTCTCAAGACTGGGTGGGGGACTCTACGTGATGCTCCTAGGCCACCCAGTGCTAAAATCCTACTTTAGCTCTTATCATACTGCATTTTGCTACTTTGCTTATATCTAGCTCCTGTGGTACCAAAAGCGTTTGAAGGAAAAGATTTACCTTGTTGGAAACAGTATTTGACATATAGTAGCTGCTTAATAAATTAATGAATGCATGCATGAATTAATGACTAAATGACGGTGGCCCCTTTTCGTATTCTACAATCTAATTCCATTCTATCTCCCATCTGCAGGCATAAGATAAAGTGAGAAAAGTAAAGTTAAATAATGAGTAAGCTCCCATCAGTTCATTTGGGAACACAACAAAAGTAGAAAAGGAATGAGGAAATTTTCCTTGGAAAGGCTGATTTCAACTCAGAAAGTGCAAAACAACAGGATAAGATGTTGTGTACCTCAAGGAAGCCACTATTCACAGCCGAAAGGTGTCAGGAATGTTGAAAAACTGCCCAATAATTAGAACATGCCGTGTAGAACTTTGAAGCCAAAAACCCATGTCTTTGTAAAAGTCATGGCTCCATCTGGCCATTTCAATTAAAAGTACATTATTTCTTAGCTGCAATTATTATCACAATACATATAGAAAGGACTAGTTCCTCAATATTAGACTGAAGGAAGAAAATAAAAGTTTATTTAACACCAACAATTCTACCACTGTAGAGCCGGTGGTCAACAAGAAAGAATGAGAAATAACCAGTGCTGTCAACGCCAGCTCTCTATGCAGCAAAGATGACCTGTTCTAGTTACAAAATCGTACATCATAGAAGATCCTGGTTTGGGCCAGGTGCAGTGGCTCACGCCTTAATCCCAGCACTTTGGGAAGCCAAGGTAGGTGGATCACGAGGTCAGGAGTTTGCGGCCAGCCTGACCAACATGGTGAAACCCCATTTCTAATAAAAATACAAAAATTAGCTGGGCATGGTGGTGGGCGCCTGTAATCCCAGCTACTCAGGAGGCTGAGGCAGGAGAATCGCTTGAACCTGGGAGGTGGAGGTTGCAGTGAGCTGAGATTGTGCCACTGCACAACAGCCTCGGCAACAGAGCGAGATGCTATCTAAAAAAAAAAAAAAAATCTCGGTTTGGGCGGGGGGAAGGGAGACTATATCTGTTTCCATCTCTCCGCATGTCCACCTATCTATATTTTCATACACTAGAATGTCGTTCTGGATCTTCCTCATTCAAATGGTGCAAGCTGGAGGGCAACCTGGAAACTTATTTTTAACAGAGACCAGTTGTCAAAATAATGAAGCTTCTGCTATGGCTTGGATGATACTTTATTTTCAAATCAAATAGTAAAAGGTGTTTCCATTTTCACATTTTCCTTCCTGGTTTAAAAAAACAAAAGAGTTGTATTTTTATCTGAAACTTTTCCTTAAGTCTATGGGCAACTCCTTTTTCTCTGCCCTGAGCCCTGTAAGGCTGGCATATTTTTCAGTTGACACCACCAGAAAAACACTGACAGTGAGAAAGGCATTTAAGAAAGAAGACAAAGCTAGGCACAGTGGTTCATGCCTGTAATCCTGGCACTTCGGGAGGCCGAGGCAGGCAGATCATCTGAGATCAGGAGTTCAACACCATCCTGGCCAACATGGTGAAACCCCATCTCTACTGAAAACACAAAATCAGCCGGGCATGGTTGGGGGCACCTGTAATCCCAGCTACTCGGGAGGCTGAAGCAGGCAGAATTGCTTGAACCCAGGAGGCAGAGGTTGCAATGAGCTGAGATGGTGCCACTGCATTCCAGCCTGGGTGACAGAGTGAGATTCCTTCTCAAAAAAAAAAAAAAAAAAAAGCAGACATTTGGTTTTATTAATTTGTTATGCCATGGATCTAACTGGTAACTTTATTGAGCTGTTCACCTCAGTTTCTGTGTTGTCTGAGTCAGAAGGTGGCAGGGACTAGCTGGTTGGAGGAAGTAATTGTTGCCCGTTCTTGGGCACATATGGGACCGTTTTCTCCTCCTGGCCTCTATTGCTCATGACACATGACAAATACGGCTGCGTTTTAATTTAAAAAGACCCATAGCGAAGATATAGACCCAGAGATCAATGGAACAAAAGAGGAAGTACAATAATAGACTCATACAAATACAGCCATTTGATCTTTGAAAACGTGTAAACACAATTCAGTGGAGGAAACTTATCCTTTCCAGCTGGTGGTGCTGGAACAATTGGTCATCCACAGGAAAAGAAATAAACCTTAATATAGAGTTCACACCTCAGAATTATATGAAGTTAATAAAGATTAACTCAAAATGGCCCATAGATCTAAATGAATAACATGAAACTATAAAAGGTTTTAGAGGAAAAACCTTTATACAGAGAGGAACACAAAGAAATCAATAATTGTTATCTTTGGACGGTGGAATAATTATGGCTATGTGTGTGTGTGAATTTGTTTCAATACATGTTCTACAATAAGCATATGCTATTTACAACTAGAAAAAGGTATAAATGCTACAAATGCCATTAAAAATAAAATAAAATGAACTCGTTTCTTGATACTTCTTTTTTATTTGCTTTTCAGTTTTGTCAACATTCATCTGCATAATTAGAAAACAGACCCACTCTCAATGCATAAATGTCTGAAAACAGAAAAGTATTATTAGTAAGATTGTAAAGTATGTATTTCTGTGTTGGCTTTCTTTATTAAGATGTATCATGCTGAGGAAGAAAATATATACATAAAAAAGAAAAATATATGTAGGTCAGAGGCAGTAATAGAACACTCATAAATCATTTTGCATTACACATCTATCTTTTCAAGGTAGCTACACAATTTCAAGGGCAAGCATTTAACAGAAATATTTGAAAGTACATTGCAAAATGTTAATAGAATCTTCAGACTAGACGCCAAATTCATTTCACTCCTGCTTGGTACAAGTCCTGTGCTGGGTGCCGAAAATGCAATGATACTATTGATTCCGTAGGTTCCTACTTTAGGTAAAATTAGAGAGTCAAGGCCAAAGCATAAAGATTGGGTGTCCTCAGCCTTGTAATGATGGGTCGAGTCCCAACTGGCCCAAGCCATAATTGCTTCAGGGAGGCATGGGCGGGAAGGCTGAGTGCACACTGGGGAGGTGACTGCCCAGAGAGGTGGGTGGGAGGGGTGTCCTAAGCCAGAAATAACAGCTGGGCACAGGCATAGAGGCTTGCTCAGGGACAGGGGTCAAAGTAGAGGATGCCAGATTAGCTTGGAGAGATTACACAAAGTTCTGAATTCAAGACTAAGGAAGGCAATAGAGAGCCTTTGAAGCATTTTGAAAGAAGATTGATATGATAGCAATCGTTCTTTAAAGTATTTGCTTTGCAGATAGCTGTCTATGGAATTATCCATCTCTACTAACCTGTCAATCTTGAAGGCAGAGATTGTGTCTAGTTCATTGTTGCCATGGGACTCAGGGCCGCTACTAGCCACTTCAACATCACTGTGCCAATAGTGAAAGCAACCCCTCTGGGTGAACCTAGCCATGCAAGGTCAAGGCTCCATGAGCTTGCCACGCCCCTGTGAGAAAAATTATCCAGGAAGCAGCAGGCCTACACAAGCATCCATGGGTTGGCTGGCAGAACATGTTAGATTTCAGCCCCACTTGCCCCTCACTCAGACATCCTTATGCAGTATGCAACCTGCATAACATTAGGTTGAGACCCTAAGGAACCACAGGGAGGGGACTGGTTTAGAGGTGAGCAGATTAGGCACTGAATTAGGCTAATGGCAGTGGGAAACCAGGGGAGAAAAGTAAGACAAGTGTCTAAGAGACATGTACATTCTCCTTGCATTTTAACAGGAATCATTGCTGTAAAGGATGCTGGGTACTGTCTACAATAAACACAGGCCTCTCTAACAAATTGCTCCATTCAGTTCCTCAGTGATGTCTCTGCTAGAAAATTCTCTTCTCAAAGTCTTGTCCATAGGCATTGGCTTCTCCATAGATTGGCTCCAGTTTCTTCCACTCCCAGTTGATGATGTTTAAGCCTGAGAGCTAATAGTATGTATAAATAACTGCCCTCATGCTGTCTTAAAAACAAGCTATGAAAAGTGCTAATTTTCTCTAGTGGTGGAAAGGAAATGAAGGCAGAGGGTGTTTATTTCTCCTACAGCCTTCTGAGACATCTATGGAGACCACTTCTAGCAAGGTGAGGTTCATTTTAGCCCTGGACCACGTAACATCTATTGTCCCAGAAACACTGATTTCCCCGTGGCATATCTGGTTGCTCCATCTCTGTCTCTTTCATTGGCTCTTCCTCCTCCACTGAACATTTCTCTGCTGGAGTTACTGGTTTGGTCCTGAGTTTAACTTCACTCACCTACACATCCCACCTTCTGGTGCCATCCACTCCCACGACTTCAAATGCCCTGGGTGTGTGACTCCTTTGGATGACCCTAGTCCACACCTCTTTTCCAAACATCAGACCTTACAGCATCTTCACCACTCAGCATTTCTATTTAAATATCTTGAAGATTTCTCAAAATCAACGTGGCTAAAGCCTCACGGATTGCTTTTTATTCTTATCATAGAAAAACTCTCATCGTAACAAGTAAAACCACTCAAAGTGGCTGGGCACTGTGGCTCATGCCTGTAATCCCAGAACTTTCGGAGGCTGAGGCGGGCAGATCAGCTGAGGTCAGGAGTTCAAGACCAGCCTGGCCAACATGGCGAAACCCCGTCTCTACTAAAAAATACAAAAATTATCTGGGCGTGGTGGCAGGCACCTGTAATCCCAGCTACTTGGGAGGCTGAGGTAAGAGAATCGCTTGAACCTGGGAGGCAGAGGTTGCAGTGAGATGGCACCAGTACACTCCAGCCTGGGCAACAGAGTGAGACTCTGTTTAAAAAAAAAAAGCCACTCAAAGATATAAAAAGATAAGTTGAAAATTCAAAATTCAGCACCACCACATTTCATTTAGGTTTCCTTTTTGTTGTTTCATTTTACAAAAATAGGATAACATTATATATATACTCTCTCTGTTCTCATGTCCTAAAAATATAGCATGGAAATTCCCACCCCTTCAGCCAGCCATGTCTACAGCTACAGACAGAATTCATTCTTTAAATAGGTATATAATAGTCTATAGTATGAATGTGCCATAACTTAACTCTGCTTCTGATCAGCATGCTCTTTGCCTCTGGGTTTCTGCCTGGAAACAAACAATGCTGCCATTACTCTATTCTTTTCAATCATCCAGAATAGCTTAAATAATGTAAGAAATGTCTTTTCTTTACAGGTTAGATGCAACTCAGCTGCTAAAGCACTTTGGCCTGTTTTTTTTTTTTAAATCAAAACTCTCAACTATTTTGGAACATCCTCATGGCTAATGATATGTTTAAGTTTTCTATCTCTTCTAGGATCAATGTTGTCAGTTTATATTTGACTCAGAAATCATCCATTTCCTATGAACTTTCAAATTTACTGCAATAGACTTTACGCAATGTTCCTTTATGATTCTTTTCATCTCTTTTATACTAAATTCTTGCTCTTTCCCCTAAGTCTGCTTTTTCCTCCAGTTTTATGAAGATCAAGAAACCATCATTATCCCCAAATTAAAGTCATCTTTGGGTCTTTCTCGGGTCTCCAACATTCAATCTTCCAATCAAT
The DNA here is from genome assembly GCF_009828535.3 of Hylobates moloch. NCBI lineage: Eukaryota > Metazoa > Chordata > Mammalia > Primates > Hylobatidae > Hylobates > Hylobates moloch. Next base: position 111,630,478 of record NW_026652280.1, read on the forward strand.
CCTGTCTACCTCCAAAATAGCTCTTAAGTCTATTTATCCATTCCTTCTGACCACCACTGCCATTGTGTCTCGAAAGCAACGTCATCATCATATCTTTTCTGGACTATTGCAATGCCTTCTACGTATCCCTCCACTTCTTCACTTCTGTCTATGCAGCATTTTCACACTGGAATCAGAGTGGTCTTAAAATTTATGTTGGATCATGTTATTCTCCTGCTGAAAGCCTCTTAAATGGAATTACATTGTTAAGTTCCGAAGTCCTTTTCTATGCTCCCGTCACCCTTCATGACTTGATTGCTGCCTGCCTTTCAACTCTCAACTCCCACTATTATCTTCCCCACACCTCTAAAGTTTTAGCCCTCTTGACCTTTTTTAAAAAATTATTTCCCCAAAAGCATCAAGCTAGAAAGGATAGTGCTATAAAAACTGGCTGTCCATCTTGAAGCAAAGTTAGTTAAAATCTACCTCACACTATAGTTTTAATGTAAAATACATTTGAAAATTTTAAATCTTGAAATAAATTGTAAGATAATTTATGTATAATCTAGGGATTAGGATGAACTTTTTAATCAAGAAATTCAGAAGCTATGCATGAAAAGATATATATGTTTGAAAATATAAACATTACAACTAATTATGTGAACAAGAGATACAATATAAGTGAAAAGATATAATATTTTGGGATAAAATATTCATAATGTAAACAAAGAAAAAGGGTCACTATATGTGCCAATCAAGAGTTCTCACAAATGAGAAAAAAAGGGTAAATCTCCCATAGAAAATATAGGCAAAAGATCGTAAGAGGAGAATCTCCAGCTTCATCAAGCTAAGGGGTACAAGATCAGAAAACCAAACACCGCATGTTCTCACTCAGAAGTGGGAGTTGAACAATGAGAACACATGGAAACAGGGAGGGGAACATCACACACCAGGGCCTGCAGGGGGTGGGGGACTAAGGGAGGGAAAGCATTAGGAGAAATACCTAATGTAGGTGACAGGTTGTTGGGTGCAGCAAACCACCATGACACTTGTATACCTATGTAACAGACCTGCACGTTCTGCACATGTAACCCAGAACTTAAAGTATAACAAAAATATATATATATATTTTGACCAACCTAGGGATTGCTAAGAGAGATGAGTATCTACCTTCAATCAATGACTTAATAGAATTAAACCTGTACCAAATTACAAGCTGTTAACAAGGCAGATTAGCAGCTTTGGACTGCTTATGTGTATATTTGACATTGTAGGGGATGACAAGGAAACAAGGACTAGTGAATGTCATGAACAGTGACTGCATATTTATGAGACTTTCCTGCTAGGCCTATTAAAAAAGAAACACCAAAGATTAAAAAAAGAAAGAAAAAAAGGAGAATCTCTCTCTCACACACACACACACACACACACAAACACACACACGCACTCCTCAAAATGACCAATAAAATAGGAAAAATGTTCAGCTTATTTTCCCTTATGGTATGGGAAATGCAAATTAAAGAAGTAATATCACTTCTCACCTATATGACGGACAAATATTCAAGAGTAGAAAATTTTGCTGCTGGTAAGGATGTAGGGGAAATGGTACTTCTGAAACACGGGTGGTATAAATGTGAATCATTATTACCTTGTTCAAAAATAATCTGGCAATATCCAGCAAAATTATATGTGTTTACTCTTGAAAAAGTTAGTTAAAATCACACTATGGATCACTGAGATTATCTGTCTATCTATCTATCATCTATCTATCTATCTATCTATCTATCTATCTATCTATCTATCTATCATCTATCTCAGTAATCCTACCCTTGGGAATCCTACCCAAAGTAATAAATGATCAGATATAAGTAATGATGATGAAACTTGCCATATAATAGCTAATATATATTAGGCACATTTGATATGCCAGGTACTGTTTTAAATATTTTACAAATATTAACTCATTTTATCTACATGACAACCCAGTGAGATAAGTACTATTATTTTTTCCATTTTACAAATCAGTTCTAAAATATATGTACAAGGACATACATATATAACATTTATTATAGCATTTTTTATAATAGAGACAAAGAGGTTGCCTATCAATGGTGGAATAGTTGAATAAAATGTGATATTGTGCAACTATTGTGCAACTATTTAAAAGAATGATTTGGATTAGTGGTTCTCAACTTTGGCTACACATAGAATCATCTGGGGAGCTTTTGAAAACCGCAGGTGCTTAGGCCCCACCCCAAACCAATTAAATCAGTGTTTAAGGGTCAGTTAGGACAAAAGTCATTGAGTTAGATATGTGGCAGTTAACTTGGAAGAATGTCCAAAGCAAACTGTTAAAGATGCCAAGAAGGGTACATAATATAATCCCATATTTAAAAACAATGACATACTTAAAAACTCATCTGTGCATGTATCTATCTATATCTATATAAACACAATATATACTGTATAATGTATATATAGTTTATATACATATTTATTATATATAAATATTTTATGTATATATTATATATTTATACATTTAATATATCTGAATGTTTATAAAAACAACTTTCTATATTTATAAATTATTACATGTAAGACAAATATTTATATATAAATAATTGTTACATATTTATAAATATATGTTATATTATATATAATAACATAGAAAAGTATGGAAATATACACACATGGTTAATATTAGTAAGAAATGAGGCACAATTGGCTTATGAGTAGGAGACAGAGAGGGAGGAGGTAGGAAGGATGGGAAGAAACTGGAAAAAAGGCTTAAAGCTAATTGCCACATAAAACAGCATATATTCTCATAGTAGTTATCTCAAGAAAATAGAATTTCAGGTAATTTTAAAATACTTTCTTGTGTAAAAAAACATTTTCTATAAGTATGTCTCATTTATATAATCAGAAAAGCTTTCTCATCTTTTATTTAAAAGCTAGTTTTCACTTAATGCTTTAGCACCCTGTCTGCTGGAACAGAGTGCCTTCAATTCTTGCCCTGACTGACTATTCCTTATTCGTGAGGCCTCAACCTTCATGTCAGTCCCTCAGAATTCCTTTGAGAGGGATCAGAATTCATTCTGTCTGCCACACTCAACCCTGTCACACTGTCCTTTGCATTCAGAGCACTTGTCACCATTTGAAATAATCTGTGTGGCTGTTAGACAAAGGTCTGTTCCCACCCCTAGAGTGGAGGCCACAGAGGCCAGGGGCCAGGTCTGGTGGGCTCACCAGTGCACTTCCATGCCTGGCCTACTGCTGAGCACAAAGAGGGCTCAACAAAACATCAGTAATTATTTGGATCGTTTCTCTGCATTTAATAACTTTTCACATGTTCTCATGTTGTGCTGTGTGCTCTCTGAGGTCTGTGTCCATGTCTTACACCACTCAGTACTTTCCTGAGTGCTCCACAGATCTCTGGCTAATTGGACACGTTGATGGGTTTCTTGTTTCCATTAGCTTTTCTCCTTATATCATGTGCTCACTGCTGCTGTCCCCTTCTCCTGCTGCATCAGGAGCAAGCTAAACTGGGATAAAGGTCCTAACCTACCTGCCCGGTTTCAGTTCTTTTGGCTACACTTGAGATCTCATGACTATACTTCAGTGGTCATTAGCACCCACGTCAATCACAGCTCTTTTGTTGTGTGCTCCCTGCTTTCTCCTCCCAATAGTGAAGTTTACTGTCTCTTCTTGTTATGAACTGAACTATGTCCCCACAAATTCATATGTTGAAGTCCTAACCCCCAGTACCTCAGAATGGGACTGTATTTGGTGACAAGGCCTTTAAAGAGGTAATTAAGGTTCAATGAGGTCATAAGAGCCCCAGTCCAATAAAACTGGTGTCCTTATAAGAAGAGGAAGACAGACACACATGTACACAGAGGAAAGGCCACATGAGGACACAGTGAGAAGGCAGCCATCTGAAAGCCAAAAAAAGAGGTCTCAGGAGACACCAAACCTGAAATTACCCTGATTTTGGATTTCTAGCCTGCAGAGCTGTAAGAAAATGAACTTCTGTTGTTTAAATTATTCAGGCTATGGTATTTTGTTATGGCAGCCCACGCAGACTAATATACCTCTGTTGAAGAACTCACTTGGGTTTCCCAGAGCTAGACAAAGACAGTTGAATGGCACCACCCTTTGTTGCACTCTCTACCACCCACCAATCAATTACCTGAGGCAGGGACAACAACCTTTCAGCTGGTATTTCCTGAAAGGTGAGTTTTTTGCTTTTTAAGGACATGTTTCTGCTACACTTCCCACGTCCACCAGAAGCTGGGGACAGATTTATCTTCCCTCTTTATTCAGGAGTCTCAATCCTAGTATCATAGGAAGCTAACTATTACCACCACCACTTCAATTCCTCCTTTATTATTTTTCTTTAGAAGACCTGGCAGGTACTCTTCAAATCAGTCTCCTGGTGATCAGTCATGATAATGTAAAGTTCCTGATTCAGGCATCCAAATTAGGAATCAAAGGATTTCTTCTAAGCTTTCCCTCAGGACCTTGGGAAGCTAAAAAAGCTCACAAAATTTACCTTGGAGATAATACCCTGTCCTTCCTCTGAGAATAATAAAACTTCTCAAAGTGAATGTTGGAGTCACCATCACCAAAAGGAACACTCAGATCCCACATTTTGGTTTCACTATTCAGAAACCACAATATTTGTTCTTGAAACATGATTGAGTAAACCAAATACCAAGAGAACATGGCTTTTTACTACAGATTTATGGGAGTTTATAATCTACAATCAATGTTGAGAAAATAAAATTTGGCCTTTTGGGCAGGAGCTCCATCAATAAAAGTGGTCAAGTTCAACCTATCCAGACACAACAATAACAATGATAGGAAAGAATAGAAATGAATGACGTTTGATACCTAAACAGCAATTAGTCTGTATTGTTAAACATTTCGTAAAAATAACTCATGAAACAAAGTGCCTAATGACGGGCTCCAATTGAAACAGCTGTTTTACATTTGGCTTTATTTTCTAAATGTATCATAAAAACACTACAATGTTTCTCACTACCAAGTTTCTGCCCCAGTACCCAAGCCTCCTTGGGGTCATCAGAAAATGGCATAAAAACAGAGATAAGTTTGATTTGCAGAACTGTAGGATACTTTTACTGTCTTCATTTTTGTACTCTAGTATCAGAAGGGGCAACTTGACATTTCAAGCCCTATTCAAAGAAAGGCTATTAACAAAGTCCTACTACATAATATGTAGGTTAAATTATCTTATTCCGTAATGCAATACCTATCACAGCCACCTCCCAATTCATTCTCCCCTATCACCATGAGAAACCCTATCAATCATAAGCAGCCAGGACACTACCAACCAGGAGTAAAGAGCAGGCATTTATCCCTAGATCATGTGGCTTTATTTCAAATAATGATCTTATCACTCAGTGAATTCTTGCCATATTACAACACTGAGTAGCCAGTCATTAGCACAGGAGGCTTCTAGGCTTTTGGCACCAAGGACTACTCAAATTCTGGTTTCTTCTGTAACATCCAATTAAGAGCAAGATTATACACATCTTCAGCTTCCAGCTGTTTAACTTTGCCTCAATCATTAAAAGAGATAAAAATGATTTAAGATTAAAAAGTAACATTGAATAGCACTGTGCAGCAAATAAGTCATTTAACGGCTATATCAAAAAGGAAATGAAAGACATGACATATAGGTCAACCACATCTGCAGCTCTTTGTACCTTAGCTTGGTTGCCCAGTACAGCTCACCATAACTACTTTTGATTAACCACTTCTAGACGTCTTCTCAACTAAATATCTTCTCTAAATATTTCAGGCTGAGATTACACAGCCATAGCTGAAATTACTAGGGATTTATAATAGTTTTTCTCCCCAAGCTGGGCACACAGTGATTCTTCTTCATATAGTTTGTAACCCTGAATTGTCTAAGGCCCAACCACAACCAGAAAGACTCCTAGGTATGGTAGGCAGAAGAATATATAATTGACATATCTGTTTATTATGTAGAGGTTTATCAATAACTTAGTTTTATTCTTTTGGTAAGTGGAGTTTGCATTTTCTCCTTTAAAGCCTTAAGTGAAGTCTCCCAAGATAGGTGTGTGCATTTAAGTTAAGCTATAGAATATTGATAACACCTTTCTTTACATTAAACTTGGCACCACACTGAAGAGTTGCAAACTCATAAAATAGAAAGGGTTCATTTTAATGTTGAGAAAGACGCAGACAAACAATTGAAATGTGGAAAGAATTCATGCAAGAGTTTAGGAAGGGAAGGGTGATCCAGGAAGAGAAAATGAGTTCAAAAGCACAAAGTGGGCTATGTGCAGCAGCTCACACCTGTAATCCCAGCACTTTGGGAGGCCGAGACAGGTAGAATGCTTGAGCCAAGGGGTTTGAGACCAGCCTGGGCAACATGGCAAAACTCTGTCTCTACAAAAAATAAAAAAAATTAGCTGGGCTCTGGTGGTAGGTGCCTGTAGTCCCAGCTACTCAGGAGGCTGAAGTGGGAGAATTACCTGAGCCCTGGAAATTGAAGCTGCAGCGAGCTGTGATTGCACCACTGCACCTCTAGCCTGAGTGTCAGAGTGAGACCCTGAAGAAAAAAAAAAAAAAAAAAAAGAAGCATAGAGCAAGTAATGTCAGTGAAAATGGCAAAGTAAAAATCTCCAAAAATTCTCTAATCCATAAAAATAATGAGAATACTGGCAAAAACTGGATTGCCAAAATCAACTTTCCCAGAAATCAGGATATTAACAAAAGACTTGCAGCAATCTGGGAGCATTTATTCAAGAAAAACAGCTGAATCTCGGTAAGAAGAGTGAGCTTTGTGGTGTTTTAACTTGTCCCATAATTTACTCTTCAGCTCCACAGTAGCCTTGAAAATTAACAGCGCAAACTCATGTTGAAAACTAGCACTTGTCAGTCACCAGAGGACAAAGAACAGGGCTAGAGTTCCTTTGAAGCCTCATTCCAGAGAATTATCATTTGACTTGGTTAGTGGTTCCCTGGGAGACCTCATTTGCTGTCTATTTCACCTGATTCATTGCTCCCCAAGTGCAAACAGCCTTTCCCCTGAGGGCATTTGTCTAAACAATTGTGGGCAATTGTTTAACTTCATGGCTGCCTGAAGAGGCAGTGGAATAACAAACACACAGTGCTGCAACAAAAGAAAAAAAAAACCCTAAAAACCAATACCTAAAAACTTAATATAGTTTTCTTGGTTGACATTCAAACCAAGAATACTTAATATAGTAACAAGTTAACATATGTAAAACAATTTAATAATAATACATATAAAAATTTAACATATTTAACGATTATATATTCTTGGTTGTGAATGTCAACCAATATTATACTAAGCCGTGCTATCTTTCAAAAATGAAGAAATTAAGACATTCACAGAAAATAAAAAACAGAGAAGTTATCACTAGCAGGCTGGCCCTACTAGAAATGCTAAAATGAGTCCTTCAAGCTAAAATCAAAGAATACTAAACAGTAGCATAAATCCACATGAAAAAAAATCAAAAGCATCAATAAAGGTAGCTACATAGATAAATATAAGAATGGAGTTCAAATATATATATTTTTCCTTCTGATTAAGAAAACAACTGTAAAGAACAATTATTATAACTCTTTGTTAATGGGCAAATAAAGTACAAAGATGTAATCTGTATGACAATAACTGCATGAAAGCAGGATTCAGGAACAGAACTAGGAGAAAAGTTTTTATATCCAATTCAACTTAAGTTGGCATCAATCTGAATTAGATTGCTATAAGTTAAGAATGTTAACTATAATCCCCATGTCAACAAAATAAGTAAAAATTACATAGAAAAGGAAATGACAAGAACTTTTAAATGGTATAATAGAAAATATCTATTTAATACAAAAGAAGCCAGTTAATGGCAGAATATAGGAACAAAAAGAAAATAAAACATATGGAAACCAAATAGCGAAATGACAAATGTACATTATACCTTATCAGCAATTACATTAAATGTAAGTGGTTTGAGAATGCCAATTAAAAGGCAGAGATTGATAGAATAGATTTTAAAAACTGTAAACCAACTACAGGCTATTTACAAGAGGCATACTCTTTAGAGTCAGAAACAAATGGGTTGAAAGTAAAAGAATTAAAAAACAAACAGTAAGCAAAAGAGAGCTAGAATGGATACACTAATATTGGGCAAAATATACTTTAAGATAAACATCGTTACTGAAATAAAAAAGAATATTTTAAAATAATAAAAGTGTTGATTTATCAAGAAGACATAACAATTACAAGGCCAGGTGTAGTTGCTTATGCCTGTAATCTCAGCACTTTGGGAGGCCAAGGCAGGCGGATCACTTGAGGCCAGTTAGAGACCAGCCTGGCCAACATTGTGAAACCCCATCTCTACTAAAAATACAAAAATTACCCAGGCATGGTGGCATGAGCCTGTAGTCCCAGCTACTTGGGAGGCTGAGGAGGTAGAATCTCTTATACCCAAGAGGTAGAGGCTGCAATTAGCTGAGATTGCTCCATTGCACTCCAGCCTGGGTGAGAGAGCAAGGCCCTATCACACACACACAAAAAAAGATATAACAATTATAAACATTTATACACAGCTAACAACAAAGACCCTATGTCCATGAAGTGACAGAATTAAAGAAAGAAACAGAACATTCAATAATAATAGTTGAAAACGCCAATATCTCACTTTCAATAATGGATAGAACCACTAGGCAGAAGATCAAGAAGGAAACTGAAGACTGGAATAATACTATAAACCAACTAGACTAAGAAACATCTATATAATGTTCACCTAACCACAGCATTATAGACTTTCTTCCAGAGTGCATATTGATCATTTTCCAGGAGAGACCATATGCTTGACCTAAAACAACACTTAAATTTAAAAGGGTAGAAATCATACAAATTATGTTCAACTTTTAATAGAATGAAACTAGAAACCTGTGACAAAGAAATTTGGGACACTTGTAAATATATAAAAATTAAACAACACAATCCCAAATAATAAGTAATCCAAAAATGAAATCACAAGGGAAATTAGAAAATACCTTGAAATAAATGAAATGAAAATACAACACACCAATACTTAGGAGATGCAGGTAAAACAGTAGAGGGAAATTTATAGCTGTAAGTGACTATGTTAAAAAGAAAGAAAAACCTCAAATCAATCGTTTTTTTCCACTTGAAAAAAAACTAGAAAAAGAAGAATAAACCAGGTTGGTTATTTTAAAAAGATCAATAAAATCAACAAATCTTTAGCAAGAATGACCAAGAAGAAAAGGGAGAAGACTCAAGATACAAAAATTAAAAAATGAAAGAGGGGGCATCACTATTGATATTATAGAAATACAAAGTATTCTAAGGGAATACTGTGAATAACTGTATATCAACAAATTAGATAGCCTAAATCAAATGGACGAATTTCTAGAAAGATAAAAACTATCAAAATTGGCTCAACAAGAATAGACCTATAACAATTAAAGAGATTGAATTAGTAAAAAAAAAAAAAAAAAAAAAAAAAAAAACTTCCTGGAAAGAAAAGTTCAGGATCAGAGGGTTCACATGGGAATTCTACCAAATGATTAAAAAACAATAGCAGAATAATAAAATAAAGAACAAAACAATTTTCTTGTTGTTGTTGTTGCTGTTTTTCCAAGATGGAGGAATGGAGGCAATGTGTGCATGCTTCCCTGACTTGGAAAGACAAAATCGTGTGTAGATATTTACATCGTAAACTTTTTTTCCAAGAAGCAACACAGGCACTAAAAGGAAAACTGAAATCCATAGACCCTTTGAAAGGAGGAGGCTGCAGCCTACATTGTAAGCCAGGCAAAAAACTGTTAAGTCCCCAGAGAGTGAGAGAGTGATATACAGCCCCACAGGGGAACCTGGAAATACAGCCCACAGGGAAAGCCTTAACCCTGCCCAGTGCTGGAACTGGTTTAGTGAGTGGTAAAGAACATAAAAGTAGAAGTGGCAGTGAGAAGTAACTTGCATGTGTTCCCAGTCTCCAGCACTAACCAAGAGAATCCACTCCTTATTCTGCCTCACAGGGGACTTCATAGAAGTCTCCCAACTAACTAACTCAGGCAGTGGTTGCAGGTTAAAAGAAACTCCCAACTGAATTTCACGACATAATCTTGAGTAGAGAAGAACTGCCTTGGCCAAAACCAGGGAGTAAGTGGGAAGTGTGCTGCAGCCACAAGTGTAGGAGCTGAGTGTTTGGGAGGGGTGTGGTCTGAAAGCCTTGGTTGTTATCTCTGTGGGGGAAAGTTTATGGCCTGGGGTAGCTGTGAGTTCTGAGCATAGACAACCTGGAACTTAGCTCACAGCTACTAGTGGAAAACTGCGAGTGTGAGATTTGCCTTGCCAAGTGTGTAGGAGCATGGTAGGGCTTACTGACACCTGCTACTCCCAACTCCATGTGCAAACTCTTCTGCACAGCAGAAGCAGCTAGGATCTTGGAACATTACCCCAGCGGCCAGAGAACCTCCCCCCAAATCCAACAGGAACCACAGCTTGTCACAGAGCATGAACCTGACTGACCCAGCCCCAACCTGGCTTTGCCCCTCCACACACTCTGGTAGCTTAACACAAAGAAAACTAACTTTTGAGAGCTCTATGGCCCCACCCATTGCCTGAGAAACCAGAGTACCTTCCCAGGGTAGTCTTATGTCCCTGGGTAGCATAAGGCAAGCACAAATCCCACCACTACTACCACAGTTGGTGCTGTTTTGCAAGTGCCACCTCTTGGCTGGAAGCCAACCAACACAATCCATTATAATATCTCCAGGTATAACAACACAGCACCCAGGAGGGAGAAAACTTGTATGTGACCTCAGCTATCACCTTTGCCTGCACCACCCTCGCTAACCAGGAGGTCCTGAGTCTGTCCATATGACCAGTTCATCACATCTACAACTGGCATTTAAGAAAGCCAACACATCAAGGCTATCTATAACAAAAGAATCTCGCAGAGTCTATGTCACTCCCTTGCCACCCCCAACAGAGCTGATGCTGGTATCTGCTGTTGGGAGACTTGAGGACAGGTCACATCTCTGGGTCCCTTGCAGACATTCCCCAGCACCAGCCTGGAATGTGGCAGCCCCACTGGGTGGCTGGACCTAGAAGAGCAACAACATTTACAATAATCTGGTTCTCAGGGACTCCCACACCTAGGGGAAGGGAGAGGGCACCACATCAAGGAAATACCCCATGGGACAAAATAACCTGGATGGCAGGACTTAAGTCCCAGATCTTTCTGCTTCTGGGAAGTTTCTTTCAGTAGAAGCACAGTTGCAGTGCTGGGTTTAACAGGGAAAGCCTGAAAGTCTACCCTAACACTCAGGCATCCCTGGTGCTCATTAAGGATCTTGGAGAAGGAAACTTCTTTTCCCCCTCATCCACCACTGCAGACACAGCTGGGGCTTTTCCCAGAGGAGACTGGTGTGTGCACCTAGAGGCAGCCTTTCTGGAATACTTCAGAGTAACTGCATCCCCACAGGAGGAGCATCCTCCAAGTACAGGTTTACATGAGAGGTAGAGTCACAATTCTTCTCTACTTGAAACATCAACATTCCTGCATATGCAAAAAGGTGTCTGTCTGATCTGAATAGTTGAAACACTGGGTCAGGTGTGTGTCTGGGTGTGGGATGGCATTCCTGCTGGCCTAGTAGGGAAGCTGAGGTAGATCCAGTCCTTCCTTATGATAAGACTTCAGTTTGTTTCACTGAGAGCTCCCCTAGCCATCTCTGTCAAGGCTGGGACCTCTGCCCACCATTGAATTTACCCACCTGCTTTAACTACAGCTAGTTTTTATCCATGGACACCTCCCCTATTGGCATAAACTGAACGGTTCAACCCAGTCAATAAAACACTGGGAGAAAAATAAATAAATAAGAAAGTACACACCACAGGGGAATGAGATAAGCTTCAAGTGACCTCTGCTATTCCAGTGTGATAGGAGATAGTGAACTTGCTCACACACTGACCACATCACTACTACACCCAGCATCTGAGGAAGACTCTCCATAACCAAGGAACAAAGACTCTCTGTAGCCAAGGAACTCATACAGAGTCTTCACCCCGAAAGCACCAAGAGCTGAATTAGGCTACAATAAACTACAAGCATTAAAGTTACATTCTTAAGGGGAAAAAAGAAGTTTAAAAAAAGTCAAATCAAAATTAAACTCAAAAATAATTATTAGAAATAGACTACCTAAACGAGAAGAAACCAGAAAAATAATTCTAGTAATATGACATAACACAGTTCTGTAGCACCCCCAAAAGATCACACTAGCCCTCTAGCAATGGATCTAAACCAAGATGAAATCTTTGAAATATCAGATAAATAATTCAAAAGATTGATTATTAAGCTACTCAATGAGATACCAGAGAAATGTGAAAACCAAAATAAAGAAATTTACAAAACAATTCAGGATATGAATGAAAAATTTCTAAAGAGATACATATCATAAAAAATAGTCAGAACTTCCGGAAATTAAAGACGCACTTAGGGAATTACAAAATGCAGTGGAACATTTCAACAATAGACTAGAACAAGTAGAAGAAAGAATTTCAGAGCTCGAAGACAAGGCTTTCAAATTAATCCAACCAGACAAAATAAAATAAAAGAAAAAAGAATCAAAATAAATGAACAGTCTCCAAAAAATATGGGATTATGTAAAACACTCAAACCTAAGAATAATTGGTGTTCCTGAGGGAGAAGAGAAAGCAAAAAGTTTGGAAAACTTATTTGAGGGAGTAACTGTGGAAAACTTCCCTGGCCTTGCTAGAGATTTAGGTATCCAAATACAAGTAGCTCAAAGAACTTCTAGGAGATTCACTGTAAAAGATCATTACAAAGACATATAGTCGTCAGGCTATCTAAACTCAACAGGAAGGAAAGAATTCTAAGATCAACGAGACAAAAGCATTAGGTAACCTATAAGGGGAAACCCATCAGGCTAAAAGCAGACTTCTCGGCAGAAACCTTTCAAGGCAGAAGAGATTGAGGTCCTATCTTTGGCCACCTTAAACAGAATAACTCAGCCAAGAATTTTGTATCCAGCAAAACTAAGTTTCATAAAGGAAGGCAAAATAAAGTCATTTTCAGATAAACAAATGCTAAGGGAATTTGTTACTACCTGACCAGCCCTATAAAGAAATGATAAAAGGAGTTCTAAATCTTGGAGCAAAAGCTTGATATGCACAAAAGTAGAACCTCTTGAAAACACAAAATTCACAGGGCCTATAAAACAATAACATAATGCAAAAAAAAAAGTAGGTAACAACATGATGAATTGAATGGTACCTTATGTCTCAATATTAATATTGAAAATAAATAGCCTAAATACTTCATTTAAAAGATATGGATTGACAGAATGGATAAAGAATCACAAACCAAATATCTGCTGTCTTCAAGAGACTTATCTAACATGTAAGGATGCCTATAAACTCAAGGTAAAGGTGTGGAAAATGATATCCCATGCAAATGAAAACTAAAAGTGAGGAAGAGTAGCTATTCTTATATCAAATAAAACAGACTTTAAAGCAACAACAGTAAAAAGAAAAGAAAAGAAGGTCATTATATAATGATAAAAGGATCAATCCAGCAAGAAGATAGTACAATCCTAAATACATATGCACCCAATCCTTGAGCTCCCAGATTCATAAACCAATTACTAGTAGACCTAATAAATGAGTTAGATAGCAACAAAATAACAGAGGGGGACTTCTATACTCCACTGGCAAGCACTAGACAGATTATTGAGACAGAAAGTCAACAAAGAAACAATGGGCTTAGATTACATGCTAGGACAAAGAGACCTAAGATATTTCCAGAACATTCTGCCCAAGAACTATAGAATATACACTCTTCTCACCAGCACATAAGACATTCTCCAAGATAGGCCACAAGTCTCAATAAATTTTTAAAAATTGAAATCATATCAAGTGTCTTCTCAGAACACAGTGGAATAAAACTAGAAGCGAACTCTAAAAGGAAACCCCAAAACTATACAAATACATGAAAATTAAATAATTTGCTCCTGAATGATGTTTAGATTAACAATGAAATCAAGATGGAAATGAAAACATTCTTTGAAATGAATGATAATAGTGACACAAGTTATCAAAACTTCTGGACTACAGCAAAAGTAGTGCTAAGAGGAAAGTTTATAGTGCTAAATGCCAACATAAAAAAGTCTGAAAGATCAAAAATTGACAATCTAATGTCACATCTCAAGGAACTAGAGAAATAAGAACAAACTGAACCCAAAGCTAGCAGAAGAAAAGAAATAGCAAAGATCAGAGCAGAACTAAATGAAATTGAAACACAAAATACAAAAGATCAATGAAACAAAAAGTGGTTCTTTGAAAAGATGAACAAAATTGATAGACCATTAGCTAGATTAACCAACAAGAAGGAAGGTTCAAATAAGCTCAATTAGAAATGAAACTGGATTACAACTGACACCACAGAAACACAAAAGATCATTTGAGAGCACTATGAACCCCTCTATGCACACAAACTAGAAAACCCAGAGGAAATGGATTCATTCCTGAAAGCATACAACTCTCTTAGATTAAATCAGGAAAAAATAGAAACCCCGAACAGACAACAAGCAGTGAGATTAAATTAGTAATAATAAAAAAATCTTCCAACTAAAAAAAAAAGAAAAAAAAAGTCCAGACTAAATAGATTTATAGCTGAATTCTACTAGATATTCAAAGAAGAATTGGTACCGATCCTATTTAAACTACTCCTAAAGACTGAGAAAGAGGGAACCCTCCCTAAATCATTCTATGAAGCCAGTATCACGCTGATACCCAAACCAGGAAGTTACACAACAACAACAACCAAAAAAACTACAGACCAATTCCTGATGAACATAGATGCAAAAATTCTCAACAAAATACTAGCTAACCAAATCCAACAACATGTTAAAAAAGATAATACACCACGATTAAGTGGGTTTCATACCAGGGATGCAGGAATGGTTTCATCCCAGGGATGGTTTAACATACACAAGTCAATAAATGTGATACATAAACAGAAATAAAAACAAAAACCACATGATCATCTCAATAGATGCAGAAAAAGCATTCAATAAAATCCAGCATCCCTTTATTACAAAAAGTCTCAACAAACTAGGCATAGAAGGGACTTACCTCAAATTAATAAAAGCCATGTATGACAAACCCACAGCCAACATCATACTGAGTGGGGAAAAGTTGAAAGCATTCCCTGTGAGAACCGGAACAAGATGAGGATGCCCACTTTCACCCCGTCTACCCAACATAGTACTGGAAGTCCTAGCCAGAATAATCAGGCAAGAGAAAGAAAGGGCATCCATAATGGAAAAGAGGAAGTCAAATTTTCACTGTTCACTGATGATATGATTATATGCCTAGAAACCCCTAAAGACTCTGCCAAAAGACTTCTAGATTTGATAAATGAATTCAGTAAAGTTTTAGGTTACAAAATCAAGGTACACAAATCAGTAACACTGCTATACACCAACAACAACCAAGCTGAGAATCAAATAAAAAACTTAATCCCTTTCACAACAGCTGCAAAATAAAATAAAATGTCTAGGAATATATTTAACCAAAGAGGTGGAAGATTGCAACAAGGAGAACTACAAAACACAACTGAAAGAAATCATAGATGACACAAACAAATGAAAACACATCCCATACTCATGGATTGGAAGAATCAATATTGTGAAAATGACCATACTGCCGAAAGCAATCTACAGATTCAATGCAATTCCCATCAAAATACTCACAATTGTTTTTCACAGAACTAGAAAAAAAATCCTAAAATTCATATGGAGCCAAAAAAGAGCTCAAGTAGCCAAAAAGAATCCTAAGCAAAACAAAAAAACACACACAAAACAAACAAACATCTGGAGGCATCACATTGCTGGACTTCAAGTTATACCACAAGGCTATAGTTACCAAAACAGCACTGGTATAAAAGTAGGCAAACAGACCAATGGAACAGAATAGAGAATGCAGAAAGAAAGCCAAATACTTACAACCAACTAATCTTCAGCAAAGCATACAAAAACATAAATTGGGAAAGGAACACCCTTTTTCATACATGGTGCTGGGAAAAATGGCTAGCTGCCTGCTGAAGAATGAAACTAGATTTCTATCTCACCCTATACAAAAATCGACTTAAGATGGATCAAAAACTTTAAGACCTGAAGTCATGAAAAGTCTAGAAGATAACCTTGGAAAAAGTCTTCTGGCCATTGGCCTAGGCAAAGATTCATGACTAACACCCCAAAAGAAAATGGAACAAAAATAAAAATAAATAAATGGTACCTGATTAAACTAAAAAGTTTCTGCATAGCAAAAGAAATAATCATCAGAGTAAACAGACAACCCACAAAATGGGAGAAAATATTTACAAACTATGCATCCAACAAAGGAGTATTATCCAGAATCTATAAGAAACTCAAATCATCAAGAAAAAAAAAATAACCCATTTGCAAGTGTGCAAATGACATGAATAGACATTTTTTAAGAGAAGATACACAAATGGGGAAGAAAAATGTGAAAAAAAAAATGCTCAACATCACTAATCACCAGAGAAATGTAAAATAAAACTGCAACGAGATACCACCTTACTCCTGCAAGAATAGCCATTATTAAAAAGTCAAAAAACAACAGATGTTGGTGTGGATGTGGGTGAAAGGAGAATGCTTATACACTGCTGGCAGGAATGTAAATTAGTATAACCTCTATGAAAAGCAGTATGAAGATTCCATAAAGAACTAAACGTAGATCTACCATTCAATCCAGCAATTGCACTAGATCCACTCAAAGGAAAAGAAGTCATCTGAAAATGACACATGCACATGTATTTTTATTGCAGTACAATTCACAATTGCAAAGATAGGGAACCAACTTAAGTGTACCAACACCAATGAGGGGATGAAGAAAATGTAGTATAGGCCAGGCGCGGTGGCTCACGCCTTTAAACACAGCACTTTGGGAGGCCGAGGTGGGCGGATCACGAGGTCAGGGGATCGAGATCATCCTGGCTAACATGGTGAAACCCCGTCTCTACTAAAAATACAAAAAATTAGCCAGGCATGGTGGCACACACTGTAGTCCCAGCTACTTGAGAGGCTGAGGCAGGAGAATGGTGTGAACCCAGGAGGTGGAGGTTGCAGTGAGCCGAGAACACACCACTGCACTCCAGCCTGGGTGACAGGCAAGACTCCGTCTAAAAATAAATAAATAAATAAATAAATAAGTAAGTAAATAATAAACAAACAAAAAAACCCAAAAATGTATTACATATACACCACGGAATACTACTCTGCCATAAAAGGGGCAAATAATGTCTTTTGCAGCAATTTGGATGGAGCTGGAGGCCATTATTCTAAGTAAGTAACTCAGGAAAGGAAAACCAAATACCATATGTTCTCACTTATAAGTGGGAGCTAAGCTATGAATACACAAAGACACACAGTGTGAAATAATGGACTTTGGAGACTCAGAGGGGGACAGTGGGATAGGGGTGTGGGATTTAAAAACTCCATACTGGAGTACAATGTACACTACTCTGGTGACAGGTGTACTAAAATTTCAGAATTCATCACTATATAATTCATCCATGTAACCAAAAACCACTTGTAACCCAAAAGCTATTGGAGTAAAAAAAAAAAAAAACACCTAAGAAAAGAACAAAACCAGCCAGGTGCAACAGCTCATGCCTGTAATCCCTGCACTTTGGGAGGCCAAGGTTGTAGGGACCGTACAAGCAAGAGCCCATGTCTACAAAAAATTTTTTAAAAAATAGCTGGGCCTGGTGGTACACGCTTGTAGTCTCAGCTACTCAGGAGGCTGAGGCAGAGAGATCATTTAAGCCCAGGAGCTCGAGGCTGCAGTGAGCTATGATTGCACCACTGCATCCCAGCCTAGATGACAAAAATTCATATGATCCTCTCAGTAGATGTTTCTGTTTTCTATTCACATTGGACCAAAGGTGCCATACTATCCTTATGTCACAAATGGCAAGTGAATACAAACTGGAAGACTGAGAGCCAATTATCCATAATGATAAAGTGAAGATGGGATATGTTTTACAGTAAGTAGATATGAGTTGTGCCAAAACCCATTAATATTCCCTAATTTGGAAAGAGATGGTAGGATCCAGCCAGAGGAGAGGCATTTCACCTCTCTGAATTCACAGTTCATAGTTGTTGGCCACCAGCCTCAGAAATTGTTGCACTGGAAATTCCTAGATGAGAGATAGCCCAGACAGACAGTGATCCTTCTAGAACTGGGGAGAATAAATTAGTAAGAACCTAAATGTAGCCACATCAACCATTGGTATGGTAGCCAAGCCAAATAGAAAATTATGTTCTGCAAACCAGAGCCTGGTTCAGAGGCTTCTTCAAGCCTGGAGGAGATGAAGTTCCCCTGCTGACACAGCCTGCAGCGCCAGCCCTGCACCCACTCCCTTCAAGTCCTGGGACATTGAATTAGTCAGGTAAACTTTTATCAACAACCTACCAAAGTCAAAATCCAGGGAATAAGATTCTAATATTCCAGGTGAGGGGTTTTAACAAGAATCCAACAAATTTTCTTGGAAGCATTAGAGTTGGATTTGTCATTTTGGTTCACAAATCAGTTAACAATTAACATGAAATTATGAAAATATTATATACCCTAAAAACATGGAGGAAAAAACCTCATTCAAAAGGTGGAGCATGAGGATACTTATGAAAGATTTACTGTAAGATTTAGGTAGCTTCCACTTCATGGTGTATATCAAAGTCAAGAAAACATGGAACTGATTAAATAAAAGGTGAATGATAATGTTCTAAGGCAACAAAGAGAAATTTGGCTGAACTGAACTAAAGGAGTGTAGGAAAGTAAAAATAATCAAAATGAATTTAAAGCAGAATTAAAAACAGAAGAAGAATCTATATTACTAAAATCATGTGGAAGACACACTTAAGAAACCTCCGCTAATGTAAAAGAACAAAAATATTACAATTATGAGATGATGAATATGAAGAACATCAGATGGAGACCTAGCAGAGAAAATTGTTGCAACAAACAGAGCAGAATCAATACTTATTTAAATAAGTAACAGAAGAAGGCTTTCTTCAGTGAAAAAAGACCTGAATCCACTGAATGATGACTTACGTGTTCCATACAACATGAATGAAGAGACAATATTAGTTAGACACGTCCAAGCAATTCTTTAACATTCAAATGCTAAGCAAAGAATTTTACAAATATGTAGGATGGAGAAAAATAAATAACCTAAAAAAGAACAAAAATTGGGCTGGCCTCAGTCTTCTCTATGGTAATAAATGATAGCCTACAATTAAGCAAGTTGACAACATTTTAGGAAAAAATGGTCTTTTGCATTTGTGAAGACAGCAAAAATATTATCAGCTATAAGAATTCAGAAAGCATATAACTACATACCCATCCTCCAAATTTTACTCAAATTCATGGTGGGACAACTGGATTTCCACATGTAAAAGAATGAAGTTGGACCCCTACACCATCTACAAAAATTAACTCAAAATGAAAATGACTTAAACATATATACTAACACCACAGAACTCTTAGCAGAAAACATAGGGGCAAAGCTTCATGACACTGGATTTGGCAATGATTTCTTGGATATGACATCAAAAGCACAGGCAACAAAAGTCAAAATAGATAAACTGGACTACATCAAAATTAAAAACTTGTGCATCAAAAGACGTTATCAAGAAAGTAAAAAAATAATCCACAGAATGGGAGAAAACATTTGCAAATCACATAACTGATAGGGCATTAAAATACAAAATATATAAAGAACTCTACAACTTGCCAATTAAAAAATGGGGAAAGGATTTGAATAGACATGTTTCTAAAGAAGATCTATAAATAGCCAATAAGCATATGAAAAGATGCTCAACATCACTAATCATTAGGGAAATGCAAATCAAAACCACAATGAGATATCACTTCACACCTGTTGGGACGGCTATAATTAAAAAATTGGAAACTAACAAGTGTTGGGGAAGATGTGGGAAAATTTGAAAACTTGTGCACTACTAGGAGGAATGTAAAATGGTGGAGCCACTGTGGAAACTGGTATGGCAATTCCTCAAAAATATTTAAACATAATTATATGATCCAGCAATTCCACCTAGATATCTGTACACCCATGTTTATAGCAGCATTATTCACAATATCCAAAAGGTGGGAGTGACCATGTCTGTTGAAGATGAGCGAAGAAATAAAATGTGATATATACATATAATGAAACATTATGTAGCCTTAAAAAGGAAGGAAAGTCTAACACATGCTATAATATGAGTGAAACTTGAAAGACATTACACAAGTGAAATCAGCCAGTCACAAAAGGACAAATATTGTATGATTTCACTTATATTAGGTATTTAGAGTAGTCAAATTCAGAGTCAGAACATAGAATGGTGGTTCTCAAGAGCTGTGGGGAGGGAGAGTGGGGATTTAGTGTTAAATAGGCATAGAGGCCGGGCGCGGTGGCTCATGCCCGTCATCCCAGCACTTTAGGAGGCCGAGGCGGGTGGATCATGAGGTCAAGAGATCGATGATGACCATCATGGCCAACAAGGTGAAACCCTGTCTATACTAAAAATACAAAGAATTAGCTGGGCCTGGTAGCGCACGCCTGTAGTTCAGCTACTCAGGAGGCTAAAGCAGGAGAATCGCTTGAATCCAGGAGGTGGAGGTTGCAGTGGGCTGAGATGGTGCCACTGCACTCCAGCCTGGCGACAGAGTGAGACTCCATCTAAAAAAAAATAAATAAAAATAAATAAATAGGCATAGAATTTCAGTTTTGGAGAATGAAGAAAGTTCTGAAGATGGATGGTGGTGATGGTTGCATGACAGTGTGAATGTATTTAATGCCACAGAATTGTATACCTGAAAACAGTTAAAATGATCAATTTTGTTATGTGTATTTTATCACAATAAAAAAAATTCCACAATCCATACAGAAAAAGAAAGCACATAATATGGCAAGAAACATACAAGCCAGAAAACATAAAAGGACAGAAGCTCAAAATATCAATCATAACAATAAAGGCCAATGGGTTAAACCCCGCTATAGACTTTAAGATGGAACAAGATTATTACAATTTTCTGCTATCTATAATAAAGATTATGAGGTGTACTAGTCAAGCCAAAATTTTTATATACCATTACTAACATTAAGAATAATCATATTAAGCATAAATTACTAGAAGTACTAAAAGAAGTTGGCAAGAATACAATGGTTAGAAGAGGTTTTAATACACCCCTTTCAGTCCTTGACAGATCAAGTAGGCAAAAAATTATTAAACTAGAGACATGGACAATGGTATCAAGTGCTAATAAGTAATGTGGAAAAACCACAACAAAGAGAACCTTATTCTTTAAAAAAAAAAAAAACTGTGCTTGCCACATCCTTTGGCCAGAGAGCAAAACAATTTTTAAAAATGATGATTATATATAAAATAATTCCAACTACTTGAAAAATTTTAAAGCTAATTGAAAAACAACCACAAAGACACTCAAAGACATTTTGGCTGATCTAATCAGGTAAAAAGAAAATAACAATATACAAAATAGGAATCAAAAAGATATAGTCACAGATAGAGAGCTATTACTCTGCTAAACCTTATGTCAATCTATTTAAAATCAGAATAAAGTGAATGGTATCCCAGAAGAAAGTTAATTAGGAAAATTGACTCAAAAGAAATAAAAGATTTTAAGGGAAACCACTATAGAAGAAATTATAAAATTGTTAAAGCATTGCCTCTTTAGAAGATTCTGGGCTCATTTGACTGGTGATTCTTTCAAGCTCCCAGGGAATACAGTTCCCATGTATGTATATATATTTTTATAGAGCACCAGAGAAACACAGAATATACTCCTGGGTGGCTCACGCCTGGAATCCCAGCACTTCGGGAGGCCAAGGCAGGCGGGTTGCTTGAGCCCAGGAGTTCAAGACCAGCCTGGGCAACATGATGAAACCTCATCTCTACAAGATATACAAAAATTAGCTGGGTGTGGTGGTGTGTGCCTGTGTACCTAGCTGCTTGGCAGGCTGAGGTAGAAGGATAACCTCAGCCCAGAGAGTTTGAGGTTGCAGTAAGCTATTAGAGGAAAACCCTGAGAAAGAAAGAGAGAAAGAGAGAGCGAAAGAAGGAAGGAAGGAAGGAAGGAAGGAAGGAAGGAAGGAAGGAAACAAAGAAAGAGGAGAGAGAGAGAGAAAGAGGAAGAGAGAAAGAGAAAGAAAGGAAGGAAGGAAAGAAAAAAGAAAAAGTAAAAGGGAAGGAAGGGAGGGAGGAAGGAAGGAAGGGAGGGAGGAAGGAAGGAAGGAAGGAAGGAAGGAAGGAAGGAAGGAAGGAAGGAAGGAAGGAAGGAAGGGAAAAGAAAATACTCCTGGGCTCATATGGCCAGATTTCCCAATGAAAACCTTTGTCATTTTTGCTGTTGATCTTTTTTTTAAGTAAAACATATAAAATGCTACTTACAAAGTTGAAGTCTCCTTATTGCCTCATTTCCTTCCAACCACTCCCCTTCTCCTGCCTAAACAATCATGGCCATCCCTGGATCCTTAAGTTTCTGAGATAAAGATGGCATTTTTAATTGGTGGGGACAAGATAAATGATGAAGCAAATGGTGGAAAGGAAAATGCTCTGCTGGTAGGAAAAAAGTAAAGCCAGGCCCCTATGTCATTCCACACACCAAAATAAATTCCATGTAAATTAATAAATTAAATATAAAAACAAATCATAAAAGAAACCAGAAGTAAAAGGAAGTGAACTTTTATCTCCACTTGTGTACATAAGGAACTTATGTTGAAGGTACTGAAAGCGTTAGCTAAGTAAAAACTTTAAACTTCAAGATCAGAAAACATAATTTTATAACAGGATGAGGCAGAGAATCTGAAAAGGCAATTCACAAAAGAAATACAAATGGCTAACAAGCATAAAACTATTTGGTAACTATCTCTAGTTACCAAAAACATGCAAATGAAGTCCTAATAATGAGATATCCCTTTCGTTCAACCCTCTCACCCCCCATATTTTGATGATTTGGCAAAGATAAGGAAAAGGACACTGTGGGGAATCTGGTCCTATATATTAGCAATGACAGTCTAAACTGGTATGAAGATTTTCATTAAAATTGTCAAAATCATGCTCATTGACCCCATGAATCTGTATCTTAAAATTTAACTGAAGGAAACATGGGAAGTACGCTAACTCCCTGTATGCCTGATTTACAAGAGGGATAATTGGACATAAACTAAATACCCAATAAGTAAACATTGGGTAAATACATTATAATACAGCCATATAATACAAGGCTTTGCAGCCTTTAAAATAATAAGGAAAAATAATAATATCAGGAAAATGTTTGTGACATATCAACAAATGGGAAAAAAGCAGGTCACAACATTACCCACAGATGGTGAAAATGTTAGGTGTTGTTATCGCGGGGTGGCAGAATTGCATTTAAGTTTTCTTTTCCATGTTAGTCTTTCTTGTATTGTCTTTTTTTTTTTTAACAACTGATGCAGTATTATTTTTATAATAAAAATAATAATATACAAACAATAAAGCTCAATATTCAGAGCAGACAGCATTAAAGTTGCTCAGGGAGAATATATAAAGTAGAAAGGAAAGAGGGCAAAGGATAGAATCTTTATGTGAACAACTAGGTAGAACTGAGTCTGGTAATATTTATTTGTCCTTAAAACAATGAGACTTTTCCATCCACCTTAAGAGTGGTGTATATAATGCACAATTCAATTTGCTTTCTGTTCATTCACCTAAGGCTTCTTTAGGTTTCCATAATTTAAACACAAATGTCACTCTGGACAGATCACACTCTTTCCCTGAGGGCACCCTTAGCCAGAATCCTCAGGATCCTTCTCTCCCTAGAGAATGGTGCAGCCAGCGCTCCTGGTTTCTCTCCTAGGTTCCCTTGTAGAGCTCTAGATGGAATACAGAGACACACACACACAAACAAACACACACACACACACACACACACACACACACACGAGTCCCCACTTACCTTTCTCCCATACTCACCCCTCCAAAACGATTCCAAAAACAGAAGAGAGAAGGTCTTTTGTCTAGGGTCAGAAAGTTGTTTTTTCATGTAGTCCCTCCAATTCCTCCCACAAGGAGGCTATGGCCTCCTTCCCAATTTTGCTCCAGGTATTCTTCAGAAAACTGGGAGGAGAAGGCAGATTACAGGCATTCCTCTATGGGAAATGAAAGATCGAAAGATCTTCAAGGACAATAAGGAGGGAAATAATCTTACAAAAGTCACATTTCTTCAGTTACATTATTAGTTGGCAAATGAAGTGGATCAAGTGAAAATGTTTTCTTGAAACATTTCATGTTGATTTCATTTTTTGGAAAAAGTATAGCAATATGAGATGTCCCTTAAAAAATACTTTAAAAAATGTTTTTTTAAAATAAAAGGGACCTCTCATGTTGCTATTTACAAATACATAAATGTTATGCTTTTTCCAAATACATAAATGTGCATTAAATTCTTATTTTAAAATCTTTGACAGTTCCTAAGTGGTATAATTTATTGAAGCCCTATTACATAGGGCATTTTACATACACGTCACTTAGTAATCATCACAGCAGTTATAATAAAGATGGTATTATTAACATTTCATGTTACATATGAGGAAAATGAGAATGTTTCCGATTCTAAAACCACAATTTACATGATATTGACTATGAAAACTTCAGAGAGTACTTACAAGATATTTGGGGAATATTTTGAACTATTTCAAAGCTAAAAGTTATTAAGCATCAAATAAATTTAATGACGAAAATGCAAAAGAAAAATTGGTGGTGATTGGGAAGCCCTGTTTGTTTACTCTGGGCTTTGAAAAGTGGCTGATCTGATAATGGGCCTACTGTGTGCCAGGCAAGAGGATATGTGTATGCATCCCTTTCCTGACAGCAGCAAGCCTACTCTCAGATAACAGGTTTTAGCTAATGACATAATTAAAGCATGGGGTGAAGAATAATTTAGAAGTTGTGACTTGGATTTCCATGAAACTCTAGCAGAAATCCCAGCCTGAGATATCATTTAAGAAATTCTTCCTTAAAAGAAATCATTTTCTGTTACTAGCTAGTTTCCCAAACTTGGATATCTGAGGTTCTCTTTAATTTCACTAAGGCTTTTTACCTTTGAGATACTTCAAACCCCTCCCCCAATCCCTCCTACTTCCTATTCCCTATATCCCATTCAGGTCAGACTCTGGAAAGGCTCAGGCTTGAGGACCCCAGCTCACTGATCTTCGACAGCACCAAGCCTACTACGGTGCCTGAGACACAGGAGGCCCTCAGTGAATATTTCTTGAATGTACTTGGCAGAATGTCAGGGTAATACTTTCCTCAAAGCAAATAAAGTGATCTCAAATGGCACCCTAGAGATATGGAGAAGAATTTTGCCATCTTCTCTATGAGATCTTAACTGGATTCAGCCCATTAATGAATCTTGAAAAACTTCTCAATTCATATTATTGACTGGCAAATATATTCCTCCACTAATTCTGGAGAAAAAAATCTCAAATGTTTATAAAATACAGGGAGAATCCTTAACTAATTAGAATCCTTCTTTAAAAGGCCTTCGTCCAGAAGGAGCCTAATCAAAATGTCTAAGCCTTGGCTTCATAAGGATTCCACCAGTGTCTGTTCTCAACTTGCATTCTCGTCCTGAAAACCAGGGAGGGGTTGGAACAATTTCTAATTATCTTTGAAAAATAAATGACACTTTTTCTCTTGAATTAACTCTTTCACAGGAAGCAGGGCAGAAGGGGCAGTTAAGTGCTAGGCTTTGACACATGAAAGATAGGGTCTAGACCCAGCACTGCCACTTACTGTGACCTTGAGAAAGTTATGTAATGTCTCTTAGCTTCATTGTTTTCATCAATAAAGTAGGGATTATAAAACCACCTAATAGAGTTGTGAGAATTAAATGACATAATAACCATGGGATGCATTTAACGTGGTGACTTGGTGCATGTACTCGATGGTAGTGATGACCATCATGTCATCATCACCACCATTAAACAGAGCCTGAGGAAAAATAAGACATGTTATCTATTTTTTTATTTTTAACTTTTTTTAAGAAAGAGTCTCACTCTGTCGCCCAGGCTGGAGTGCAGTGACACAATCTCGGCTCACTGCAACCTCCATCTCCCGGGTTCAGGTGATTTCCGGCTAATTTTTGCATTTTTAGTAGAGACAGGGTTTCACCACATTGACCAGGCTGGTCTCAAACTTCTGATCTCAAGTGATCTGCCCATCTCGGCCTCCCAAAGTGCTAGGATTACAGGCGTGAGCCATTTATCTCTTTTAATCTAGCACCTAGAATACTTACCAAAATATCTAATGAACAAATGTGATTTTTCCCTGAAATCATATCTTGAATACTAGAAAGTAGTTGAAGAAATCTTTTGTACACATCTACCTAAGGATAAACTTGAAGCTATTTGGGGAGGTTTGAAATGCTTGAAAGGAAACTGAAGATGTACAAAGTCTAGGTTAGCACTCTGTTTCTCAATGGTGTGATTTTATGACGCCTTTGCTAACCAATTTTTTTAGTGATTTTATTCCTCTACTTAATTCACTCTAATATTCCACATAACCAAAATAACACTAACTTTACTCTTTGGTGAAATTTCTTTTCCAAAATTCTTTGCTGCTGCTCTGGGTCTTCAATCTTGTAATTCTTCTCCTTATCATCTAAATCCTTATCAAGGCCTTCCCTCTCCTGGTGGACTGGATTGGGAAAATCATAAATTCTTTCATGATGACATTAGTGAATCAATAACTAAGGAATTCAACGGCCCAGTGGCATCCAAAGGCGTTTTCTGGTCTTGAAGATGCTTTTGAACCTACTTAACAATAAATACCTTTTTCGAGGATGTGGCAGGATGAATACATAAATACAACCAGCCTGTCAAACTTTCCCCTTGGGCTTTACTCTCTGTTGTTTTCAGCTATTTATTCATTCCTCTAGTAAAGCATTCCTCTGACAAAGGTGACCTATATTTAGTCAACATATGAGAGCCACCTTCTGAGTTATCTAGCAAACAGAAAAACCTAAACATTGATCAAACACCTAATGATTTTTTTCTTAATGTGTTTGATGATCCTCAAATGCCCAGAACCAAATAGATATCATTTCTCAACCTTTGATATGGTGTTTCCTTTAGATGAATTATTTTAAAAGACCTGTTACAATATTGATGACTACGTCAAAAATTCATCCAAAGAATACCATCATAGGATAGACTGCCTCTCTATTGAGACAGGGAGATATCTCAATTTTTAAAAATCACCAAATTCATTCATTCTACAAATCAGTAGGCTGAATGATACTATGGTAATAAGTCTATAGGTACATGGACAAGATTATTATTTAATAATTAATCTTTCTTTGCCTACCTCCTTTCTCAAGGTAGACATCATTAACCCTATAAAAAAGGGATCAGTGCTCTCTTGAATGTATTCTCATCCTAACTACAACTTTAAACAAAATGGTGAGACTAGATAATGAGAAGGTTAAGGTGAAATGAAGGTTTTTCTAGTATCTATAAGCAGCTTTCTCAGACATAAATAATCAAAAGTCCTTTTCTCAAATTGATTTTGGGGAAGAGTATCCCTTTTGAGTACATTACTGAATAGACTAGTTAAACTAATCGTGATTGCCTTGTGTCTGGGCATCCATTCATTCAGAAAGGTAGTAAGTGACTACTGTGTCCCAGATACCATGCTAATTTTTAGGGTTACTGAGATGAATAAGATAAGATCCTTGCTTGCCTTTGAGTTCAATGTAACAATAGAGCTCATATGAAAGAGTCGTGAATATCTGAATGCCCATGACACACTGGACCCAGTGCTATGGGTTGGAAAAAAGAAAGACATGTACCCTGTTTTTGTAGAGCTTATGGCCTAGTAGGGAAGACATCATCATTTATTAAATGACACAGTAAGACTTTAATGGAAGGCTGAGGGCAATGGCTCATACCTGCAATCTCAGTGCTTTGGGAGGCTGAGGCTGGCAGATCACTTGAGCTCAGGAGTTCAAGACCAGCCTGGGCAACATGGCAAAACCTCATCTCTACAAAAAAATTAGCCCTGCATGGTGGCGCATGCCTTTAGTCCCAGCTGCTTGGGAGGTTGAGGCAGGAGGATCACTTGAGCCTGGGAGGCGGAGGTTGCAGTAAGCCAGGATCATGCCACTGTACTCCAGCCTGGGCAACAGAGCAAGACCCTGTCTCAAAACAAACAAAACAAAGAGTTTAATGGAAAAGTATAGGTTGATTACAGAGAACATAACAAAAGTATAAGTAATAACAGAACTGATTAACTGATTTTGACAATTGCTAAAAAGCTGTTAAGATACAGCAACAAATGAAACTCAAAAACACTTATGAGTTTTAAATTATTTTGTAAGCAGTGTATTCTTTCAAATAACAAATGACAAAATGTCTCAGTGGGAGACCTCAGGCTTAGTTACATAGTTAGAAAAGATCAACAATAAATGCAGATTTGGGGTTGTTACCCATGATTTCTGTCTAGCTTTTCCACGTGATGACTGAATTATTCATTAAATTAGTAATATACACTGATGACTCCACCAGGTCTTGTCTACTTAGGATCTTTTGACACACACTTTAAGACACCTGTGACAGGCTGAATAATGTTCCCCCCCAAAGCTACCCATATTTAAATCCCCAGAACCTGTTACCTTTTATTGCAAAAAAAGAATCCAGAAACCAGCCCTGCTGACATCTTCATTCAAGCCTCTCAGGACTCATTTCGTAGTCTGACTTTCAGAGCTGTCATAAAATAAATTCATCTTGTTCAAAGCCACTAAGTTTGTGGTAATTTTTTTTTTTTTTTTTTTTTTTGAGACAGAGTCTCGCTCTGTCACCCAGGCTGGAGTGCAGTGGCGCAATCTCGGCTCACTGCAAGCTCCACCTCCCGGGTTCAGGCCATTCTCCTGCCTCAGCCTCTCCGAGTAGCTGGGACTACAGGCGACCGCCACCACGCCCGGCTAATTTTTTGTGTTTTTAGTAGAGATGGGGTTTCACCATGGTCTCGATCTCCTGACCTCGTGATCCGCCCACCTCGACCTCCCAAAGTGCTGGGATTACAAGCGTGAGCCACCGCGCCCAGCCTGTGGTAACCTTTTATAGCATCAATAGAAAACCAATGCAAGACCCCATTACTTACGAAAACTAAGAAGGCCTTTGGGAGTATTATTTAAAGAAAAGTTGGTTTGATTGGCATTTCCTAACCACTGGTCTTTTTGGCTGCCATTCTTCCTCTAAAAGCAAAATACTCTTCATCTTCTTGGTCTTCCTTTGTTACAGTACCCACTCAGAGGAAACTATCATGGAAAAATTAATTACAACAAATAATTTGGAAAGAATATTATTTGAAAGTAAGTTGCTGCTCTTTGCCAATTTTCTTCCTTGTCAACTTCGGAATTAAGTTTTCCAGTCTAACTATGTTGCATCAGAGACAGGCATATTATAGCTATTACAATTATTTCAGGTCACTGTTTTGCTATTTTATATTATCAAGGAAATGGGTGTGTGTGTGTGTAAGTGTGAGGCCTTAAGGCATTTGCTGATCATAGTTGATCTTTGTTTTCCTCAAAAAGAATCACCAGTGTGGTGAGATGTAGTATTTGATGTAGTCCTCAGGTCATTCAGTACCCACTGACAGCATTAGAGGGCAAAGGGAGTTGTTTGGCAAATCACACCCTAGTTGTAGACAGTGTAAGGCATGTTGTAGTCCTTCTTCTTTTACATTGATATGGTGACATGCATCTATAAGAGTGACTCCAGGAAGCAAATGAATCTGTTGTATTATCATCACCAAGAACTGCTTAGCTTGAATGCTTCTAAAGCTGTAATCATCTGATGTGACAGATATTCACCAATCTTTAAGGGTTTCCCAGTGGTGAGTGAATATCTTCTGTTTGCCTCTGCCTCTCTGGATCCACTCCTCCTGTGGTGCTGTGCTCCACAAGGCTGACCTTTACAGACTCTATTAATGGCTTCCTTTTGCATAATGCTTTATCTTCCATGGTTTCTAGAAGCTCTGCACACATACTGGTAAATCACTCATTAATTAAAGTCCTCCAAGTTGACTGTGTGCTTTTACATTCATGCAAAATCATTTTATTCTATTTCTTAAAGTTATATTTTGAAGCAAAGCAACTCTATCAATCAATTCTATTCAAAATCAATTGTTCTGCAGGGTCTAGACTGAAGTTCTTTTAATACTAATTTAGCTACATCTGCCCTTCACATTTTTCAATAAATATGTTATCTAAGCTTTATAAGACAGCTCTAGAGTCTTGGCTGAAAAGTTGTCTAAATGTTTCCACAAATGCAAAGCTCTTTTTCAAGAGAAATTGAGACTTGCAGGTGGGCAAGTTTATAGACTTTCTCCATAGGGAAGAGGGATAATTCTTCATCTGGGAGGAGTAAGAGTGAGATTTCTATATTTTTGTAACAGAATATCAATAGTCTTGACTTTAAAGTATGACATGAAAAGCATTTAAATCCTTTTAATTAGCAAGTACTCCAATCATTCACTGGAAAATTTAAATATGAAAGGACTTTGATCCAATAAAAATTTGCCAACATTTTGTTCAACATTATTGAGATCCAACCACCTAAATCATAGAACTATGTTTTTACTTCATCCTATGCATATGAAATTATATACATACATTTCCCTACTGAAGGTATTTACCTCCATTGTTTTATTACAACTAATAATGCTACAATGAACATTCTGTAAAAATCTCTTGAACACATGTATATCAGGCAAGTACCAAGGCAAATATTAAGGGTAGTATGTTTCACTTTTTCCAACTGCATGTTTTGATCCATTCAAAACTGTGAAATCATTTTTGTGTGTCTTCACTAGTATTCTTTATGAAATGAAATAAAACAGAAAATATAATGCAGTGCATATATTAAGGGAAGGTATTGTTTTATAACACCATTTCAATTATATATATATGTGTGTGTATATATATATACACACACACACACACATATATGGGTATGTATGTAGGTGTGTGTACTGTGTGTCACAGTATAAAATATTTTCTTTACAGTGGGTTATAGTAAAATTTTCTGAAAACACTCCTCCATGATATATACATAGAAGCAGAATTTCTGAATCCTAGACTATGTACATTTTCAGCCTCACTCGCTAATGACAACCTAGTTGATGAATAAATTTATGCTTCCATCAGGATGTCACTAAATTCCTTTTTCTTCATAGCTTTAACATTTGATATTCTTTTATTTTCCCAATCTAATGGATTTTTAAAGATATCTTCATGTGGTTTCAGTTTGCATTTCCCTGATCCTGTAGTAAGGTTGAGCATCTTTTCATCTGTGAATTGTGAATTGCCTAATCATAGTTTTTGTAAAGTTTATTACTTTCATCACTGATTTGCAGTAACTCTTTATATAGTCTAGATATTAATCCTTATTGCTTATAAATGTTGCCCTAATCTATTGCTTTCTTTCTTTTTTTTTTTAAGATGGAGTCTTGCTTTGTTGCCCAGGCTATAGTGCAGCAGTGTGATCTTGGCTCACTGCAACCTCCGCCTCCCTGGTTGAAGTGATTCTCTGGTCACAGCCTCTTGAGTAGCTGGGATTACAGGTACGTGTCACCACACCTGGCTAACTTTTTTTTGTATTTTTAGTAGAGATGGGGTTTCACCATGTTGGCCAGGCTGGTCTCAAACTCCTGACCTCAGGTGATTTGCCCACCTTGGTCTCCCAAATTGCTGGGATTACAGGCATGAGCCACTGCGCCCAGGCTGCTTTCCTTTTAACTTTGTAGCATGTTCAGTCATACAGAAACAAGTTTTGAATTTAGATCAAGTCTAATATATCGATTAAAAAATAATTTATGATTTTCAGTTCTTGTCTGATAAATCTATCCATCCTCCAAGGTCATAAGAATATTCTATAACTTTCAAATAGTTTTAAAGTTTTGTTGTTTTTCATTGAGGCCTTCAATCTATTTGGAATTTATTTTTATTATGGGGAGAAGATTTAGTATCAATAATTCAATTGTTCACTTTTTCCTCTAATGTGTCATGCTATCTTTAACAAATCTGTTATGTCCTATTGACCTACTTGTCTACTGCTGACCAATAATACAGCTTCATAAGTTTTTATATCTAGAAAGTCAAGTCCCTTCTGTTTGTTCTTCTTTATCATAATTGTCTTGAATATTTTTGGATCTTTGCTTTTCCATTTGAATACCAGAAGTATTATTGCAGGTTTATTAAAAAATCTTGTTAAGATTTTAATCAATATTGCCCAACTGACAATATCTCTGGCTGATACTGCCTCAGAGAAACCAAATGGCTCCACCACTGTGAATCTGAGCAGAAAAAAGCAGACTCATCAAAAGTATGGCCTCCACCTTGCTTCTACCTTCCAAGCTCCATTTGTATCTGATTGAAGGAAACCAAACTGCACCTGGCTGCAAGGGGTAAACTTATCTGCAAGAAATTCAGAAAATGTACATTTTAGCTTTAAAGCTTCTGTAGTATAAGAAGATAGAGTAGAGCAGTGGATTTCAAACTATGGGTTGCAACCTATTAGCGGGTCATGATATCCATTTATTGAGTCATAAATGGCATTTTAAAAAGTGAAATAGAACATAAGTTATCAGTATGCCTAGCAAGATTAAGTATTATTGCATAAAATATATACATTTTTAATGATTCATAGATATTTTATATGTACATATATATTTGTAAGTGGGGAAGTATGACACGATGAATATGTAAAATGCATTTCTTACTGTGGGTTATGATAAAAAAAAAAAAAAAGGCTGAAGGCCAAGGTACCAGGAAGGTGAAGAGATGCTGTGTGCCAATTTACCATATCTACTATAGTATCTCTTATTTTATTAAGGAAGCATCCTTTTATTCCTACTCTGCTAATAGCTTTTATTTTGAATGGATGTTTAATTTTGTCAAATAATGTCTATTTTTCTATTGAGGTAATCATAAGCTCTTTCTCCTTTGATGTACTACATTGACGGATTTTCCACAATGCATTGTCTTTGCATATTCCTCATTCTAAAAGTATTTTGATAGTTAACTTTTGTGTCCATCAGTCTACAACTTTGCTACAACTCCTGTCCCACATATTACTTAACTTTACTAGCAGGTTCTGCATTTGCCCAACTTGTCAAAGCTACTACTGTAGATTTTGAGACATTCTTGGAGAACAAAAAAAAGGCCTATGTTTTATGATTCTTTATTAAATTCACAAGAAGCCAAAATATCTGCATTTTATTTAGTTTAAAAATGTAATCATTTATAGATTTTTTCCAATTTAAGAAGCAGTGATAAAGAATTTGTATGGAGAAGTCCTAATGTGAGGCTGGTTTTTAATTCTGATACACTAGTGACAATTATTTCAATATGTATTTGTTATGAATATAAATCACCTACTAAAAGTATCTTCATCAATTTGCCCACCATAAACATATCTGTCTGATTTATAGTCACCTAAGCAGTGTCTCAGAAACTCATTTTCTTCATTTATTTGCCTCATTTTGTTTATTTGCTCATTTTTAAATACTAAAGAATATCTGCATTGCTTGAAAGTAGCCAAATAACAAGTATTGGTTTTACTGGGATATGGTTGTAACTCACAAAATCAGAAAATTTCAACATGGTTTCTTTCAAAATATTTGTGTGGTGTAAATATTTTGGACAAGCTGCTAATGAGAACTTTCACCCTGGAAACTCTGGGGTTTCTTATATATCTTACATTTATTTTTCTTGCTTTATTTTAGGAGGAAAAATTTTTAATTTTGAATAGAATTAAAAAAAAGGATACTTTTTACAAACCATCTGCACAACCAAAATACATTACCTGTCAATGAAAAGTTTTCCAATAATTTAATCAATGCAAATATACACAAATACACATTCTCTGCATCAATAGTATTCAACAGTTTTTATCAAAAGGAGGAAATTTTGATTTTATAAAGCAGTGGAAATAAAAAACAGTAATTATTAAGTTTTGCTCAAGGACCATCTAGAAAGAAAATTTAGTGACACATCTGAAATAAGCAACTGATGGACAGCCTAGCCTTATTAAGTAACATGTATTCGAATTGTAGATCTCTCCCTCCTATCTTCCACCCCACAGCTAAGAAAGGAAACCCAGGGATAGAACTAATTGAACTCTATTAGCCAGAGGCAATTGAATCCAGTGCCAATAGAGAGATGGACTCCCAATTGGTCTTCAAATGGAACAAAGTCGTAACACTGGTTTTCTCTCGATGTTGGACGTATGGGTGATACATTTCTAAATTTATAGTTTCCAAATTTTCTGTAATGAGATATATTACTCTTATAATACAAAGAAAGCTCCAACTAATCAAAAATTATATATATGTTAGTTCACTGTTTTAAATGCCCAACCACCACTTAAGAATAACTTTTAAGTGTCTTTGTAAGTTCTTCCTCTCTTCCTATTCTGATGTTGAGAAGGGGTCCATTTTCCAGAGAAAGTTAAGCAGGATTTGACAATTTGGGAGTTTGGGTCAGATTTGCCTGGAGTTCGTAAAAATTATACTGGGAGGCGTTCCACAATCTCCCTGATGGCTAGAAACAGTAATATTTACTAGGTCCTTACTGTGTCTAGGCCAATGTTCTGGGCACAGCAGGGAGAAATAAATAGTAGTAGAGATGGCCTCTGTTTATGAAGAGCCCAATTAATAATCAAGGGCATAAAAGACATAAAAAGAACAATTACAAAGGTACATACTGATACAGTGGAAACCAGAAGTCAGTGTGCAAGAAAACATGACAGTATTTGGAGCCAACTGGGGTGATGCTTCCAGCACTTCCAGAAGCAGCCCCAGTGACGTCTTCTGTTTACCTCTAATTCAATTTCTTTTTCTCCAAGAGATTAGTAGAAATGGAAATTCTGAAAACACAGAAATTTTCCTCACTGGGAAAGTGACCTAAATTAATGCTGCCTAAGCTTGTTGACTCCAGGTTTATATTCCTATTTGAGATAGTATTCAAGTTTCATGAGAAAACATGTTTTCAAGACACGATTTTAGGAAATCAAATATAAGATTCACTTGAAAGTTGGTAGCACTTAATGAAAAACCAACGTTTCCCATGAAATTACTGAACCTTCCATTCCGATTAAACAGGTTGGGGCTGATCTAGGACAAGAAGTTCTTAAATATTGTCCAAATCCCTCATGGCACAATGCTGAAAGCAAAACAAAAATTTATCAAAGATAATTTCATTTTCTCTCTTATTAAAAACTGCACCTTTTTTTTCCTCCAGGTGCTCAACATGTCACTGTTTAACTGCTCTCTACTTAAAGCTTTCTCATTTACTATGCATGATTTTGAAGTACTAGAATCTCAGATGGAAATTTTTCTGGACGTGCATATTAGTGGGAAAGGAAGAAATCACACAATATAGTATCCAAGGGAGCTGACAGGCAGCCAGAGCTACACCCTTGACTCTGAATAAACTGCTTTGGTACATCTGGCTTTTCCTAATGAATCATCTGTGGGACTCAAGGCACCAGAAGCCCAAGTCAACCTGCAGGCTGGGAACCAAGCTGAGGACTCATATTTCAGCAGCTGAGGAAAAGCTGGAGGGTCTCGGGACACACAGATGACCTCTGGGTGCCCTGGACACAAAATTAAAATGCTGATGTTAACCTGTACCAGAAGATTCCTGAGGAGCAACTGATAGGGGCAAATGTCCAACATGGTATAAAGATTAAATCTTAATAATGGCTTATCTTACCCCACCAAAATAGTGAGAAATTTTACATATCTGCCTTTATTTAGATCATGATGAAGGAAAAGTGACATGACGAAATCTCTAGAAACAAATGAGCTTACCACTTTGGAATGTGAGTTTGGGCTGTTCTGCCAGATGTTATGATTCTGAGCAGAACTTAAATTCTAAACAGATTAACAACTATTCTCTCAATGCAGTGATGATGTCTCTCATGAAATCTCTTCTCCAACTTTTGTGCCTAAAAACATCAGTCCATGCCAGGTACCATCTATGTACGTTCAAGCCAAGCCTCTATTTTTACAACTCTCTTAAGATTCATGGAAGAACCTGCCTTAGCCAGAGGCATAAAAGACGATCCTTTGCTTCTTAGGGGGAATCTGGGGCTCTTCACTTGATCATCTGAGTCTCTTCATCTGCATCGTAAAATTCTTCCTCTTCCTCACTCTCGCTCCCTAAAGAGCTCTCCTTGTCCACACACTGAAACAGGAAAGAAGAAAAGGGCAGTGAAATGATGTCATGACATTTCTGAAATGGAAACTACCATCTAGCTATTCAACTGACAAATGTATTTATATAACATCCATTCCCCCAAGAAATAGCCCCTAAAATATTCTAGGAAAGCTAATGAATCATCAATCATCCTTATTTCTCTGAAAATCAGCTGCTGTTAGATCCCACTTTTGTTTTCCAGCAGTTTTACTCAGTTCTATTTAATTTAACGCAAACCTTCTTTTTTTCAATAACTGCCACTATCCAAGTGGTATAATAATTAAGAAAAATATCACACCTGTGGAGGGTCCAAGGCCTGTAAAGATAATGCTTCTTCTCCCAGCCTGCGATACGAATACACCTGAAGGTCAGAGAATGTTTCTAGCAGCGGACTGTTAAGGGTCTCTGGCAATAACAAACTCAGGAGGCCGGAGGTCAGGCCGGTGGCTCCGAAGACAATGAATGGTAAAGACCATTGCACATATTTCTGCAGAGGTGGGGAGTGGAATGAAAATAAACCAGAGGATTAGTTTCCTTAGCATGTAACACAAGCAGTCTCATGACTGCAAAACTGTCATGTTTACCACCCAGTTCATGACCTCGCACTAGACTACACTATAAGCCACTTCTTTCCATATAAAGAATTATCCTGGGAAATCAGAGAATGACTCCTCAGGCATGTAGAGATGGGAGTGAGTAAATAAAAGGACAGCACTAGTCTGTAGATCAGAAGCAGCAATTTCATGTCTAGGGTGGGTACTGTAGGAGAAGAGGCCAGGTTGCCTCTGAGCAGGCAGGCCTATACGGCCAGAGTTGACGGGACATCTCGTAGTTCAGCTTCCATTCCAGGTGAGCACACTTTGCACAGAGGCATCCCAAAATACTTGCTGATGATGAACTTTAAAGTTCTTAATCCTGGAATTGACCAAACCATCCTATATACCTTAATACCATAACTGAGAGTTCCAGGGATTAAAGGTGGAAAAACTCTTTTAAAAAACCAACCCTACGACATACATATGGCTTATAAACTTCTAAATTGAACATGGTTAAGGGCTGGTGATACAAGCAATTGTTTCAGAGATCCAAAACATATTCTCAGGAAAACGGAAACATTTCATCACAAAGAGGTTCAAAGAAAACATGAAAAACGGTTGCTTCCAGGGTGCTTCTCTGGGGCTTTTCTGAGCTGATCAACATTCTAGAATTCCTGCTAAGCTTTATGATCTTCTGGTTTAGGCTAACAAATTTCGGGGGTAGGTCCACTACTACTTAGGATTTCCCCTCAGGCAATTTTTTCCTAATTTTTCAAAGTGAAGAGATGATGGAGAAGGAGGTGGAAAAGGGAGAAGGGGGAGGAGAAGGGAGAGATGGAGAGAACCGAGCAGAAGACAGGGATGAGGAGGAAGAGGGAGGAGGAGAATCTCTCATCTCTAGCCATCTACATGCAAACATATGTCCAGCACTGTGGGCCTGTTGTTGAAACAAGGGGAACACACTTTCCCTTCTTCTACCCTTGTAGGAAGCAACAGAGACACAGTGCTGGGTATTATAATGTTCTAGGAGAGCTATCCAAATTCAGATATCTTTAACATTACCTATATTTTGCAGAATAAAACACAGACCTACATGACTCCTTCATGAGAAGGGTCTTGTGACCTAAAATTAATCATGAGACATGCAGAGAGATACTCTGAGAAGGGAAATGTACTGCACCTCAGAAAATGAAAAGGTTACAATGGCATTTCAGAGACCTGCCTAAGTAATGAACAGTTGTCTACAGAACAGGTCCACAAGTCCCACATCAAATCTAGTTGCTTTCAAAAAGTCTTGGCTGGGGAAAGTCACAAATCAAACCAAGGAGAGACTTGCATAGGGGCCCCCTGGGTTCTTTCACAGAATCTGAGCATTTTAAGATGAAGGATTTTAGGGCTGTCATTTAATCTGGTTCCCTTTCTTTGACTATAAAAGTTGGAAAGTTTCAAAAAAAGTATTAACAGACACAGTGAGAGACATATTTCTCCTCTAATGTTATTTTCCAAGAGGTGTGTTCTTGGGGGAAGGTATTTAACCTCTTTCTGTAGCATGTCTCATATTTAATACAGGGGTAACAACAGTGCCTTCCTTTTATGGTTACTATGAGGACTGCATGTGATGATATGTAGAAAGTGCTTGGCATAGAGCCCAGCACACAGCGGAAGTGTCATACATACTTATTAGTTGACTAACTTTTTCATGGGGACAGGAATGGAGCACACTGGCATTAGCAGACCCTCCAACAAATCCAGACGAACAAAAAATCAGACCCATTGGAGGCAAATGAATCCTCGATAAGAGTCCATCTGCCCTGATGGAGTACTATCTAAAAGGGACAAGGTTCACATTTGTGTCAGCTGATCTTAAATGACATCTGTTCATCACCTCTTTCTACTCAAAAGCATAAGCATTTCCAAAGCAGAGAATCAAGAAAAACAAAACTAGAAGGTACAAACCAACCAGTGAGGGGATGAAGGGAGCAATAATCCCACCAACTCGGGAGAACATGGAACAAGTTCCAAGCCCAACATTCCTGAAAAGCATAAGTAAAAATGCATCAGTAAGTTCTAGCAGAGGAATTAAGAGACCCTTGGGGGGCAGCAGTGGGCCTTGAATAACATGTCCTGAAGTGGAAGCACAGGATCCTAGAGAACAGTGGGTTCTAGAGCTGCCTACTAGACGTTCTTGAGATGCTAGGAATGTTCTGTAATTACCCAGTCCAATGTGAAAGCCACTAGACACACGCACTATTGAGTACTTGAAATGCGGCCAGGAAGGATGAAGAACTGAATGTTTCATTTATTTAATTTTAATTAATTTACACTTAAATAGCTACATGAAGCTAGTAACTACCATATTGGACAGTGGATTCACAAAGGATGATATAGAAATGAGCATGTGAATATTTTTAAGTTAAAAGTTCTCATGGATTTTTATGCCTTAGATCTCCTAGAGAGAGCCAGGGTTTTATGATCTGAAAAGGCTACTCATTTATTTAAACTCAACTAATTAACAATTAATGGGTCAAGCATATAAATAGAAATTGACTAAGCGTGTACTGTCAGGAAACCAAGAACACCTTTATGGGGAGTGCAGGCATAAAAAAGGTAGGAAGGAGAGAGGGAGGGAGGGAGAGAGAATGATAATTAATGGTTTTGGGTAGAGGGATACAGCACTCTGTAATCTCAGTTGAAAAGTTCACACCCACATTTGCTCTCAAAATTGTCCCAGAGTGGACAAAATCATCATCCTAGTTTTATAGCCAGTAGCCAGGTAAAGTAGGTTATAGGACCAACTAGGAAATTACTAGCCAATTGCAGACACTCTGCTCTCTTACTAGGAAAAATAATTTTAAATTAACAGGCAGAAAGAACCATGAGGCTTCTTGCATGGATAAGGGAAGGAAAAGGATTGCTTGGAATGATCCTCTAAAAGACTGAGAAAAAGCTGGCTGAGGGAATACCTGCCCAGGCCACAGAAGCAGTTCTGCAAAGCCTCAGCTGCACCCCCATCCTTCAAATTTGGGTGTATTTCTTGCTTTCAGACTTATTTTATGAATGGAAATTTAGGCTGGATATTTATTCTTTCAATATAAACACATCCTATTCATTAAGAACTCAGCTTTAACAATTGCTGTTTAACTCTGATATTCACTTATTACTATATGAAATTACTGTTTATTTTGTGTTAAAATGCAGGCTCTGTGAGAATAGGGAGCTTGTCCCCTTGTCTGTGATGTGTGATACAGGATGGGTGACTGAATAAATAAAATTCACCAAAATAATAATAGCATCTGTGCACTGTTTGGGTGACAGAATATGCCTAGCATAGAGTACTTCTCTTACAACTTACACTAAGGAATTCAGTCCACCATAAAGTGACATTTTCCTAGCAGAGCAGGCAGAGAGCAGTCTGCAAAGGCAAGCTCTCAGTCTAAACTGCTTGCTGAATTACTGCTGCCCCACACTAACTCCAGAAGTAGATGAAATGAGTACCACACCTCTGTTGGTGCAAGAATGGATGACCAAGTGTAGAATGTGTGAAGAATGAGGCTGTGTGAGACACATACCTGATGACTGTAGGATAAAGCTCAGAGGTGTAGATATAAACAATGTTAAAGGCAGCACTGATGGTCAGCTTCCCCAGCAAGGACAAGGAATGGCTGTTCACCACTGCAAACACACCTGTGTCTGAGGAGGACAAGGGCAATGCCTGTGAGACCCACAGTTGAAACAATTCCTCTAAATGGCACATTTCATTTTGATGGAGCAGGCGGCATTCATGTTGATCTCAAAGAGCAAAGAGGTAGTATAACCAAATACACATTCAGAAGGTTTAGTAATCACACAACACATGCAACTATTTTCTCAGTGTTTTGGCTCTACCCTTGAAAACTTACGTAGTGGTGTCATTAAGTGTGATAAACTTTCACTCACTCCTGAATGACAGAGTACCCTGAAAACTTCTGTACTGTCATAAAGTAAGCTTCATGGAAATTATAAGTTTCATCTTCCAAGGGTGTAACTTGACTCTCCTTTCTTCCCTCTTACTCACATAATCAATGACGTAAAACAGTGGTCTGGCACAACAAGCCCTGCTAAATACATGAGACAGAGGTAAGCTCCAGAAAAGCTCTTATATGCAGTTTGCATTCTTTGGTGTTTCATTGAGAAGGTAAGGAAAAATGCCATTCAATTACTATCAGAAGATCAAAGACATTAATGTTCTTTCTTTCTTTTTTTTGAGACAGAGTCTTGCTCTTCTCTCCCAGGCTGGAGTGCCGTGGCGTGATCTCAGCTCACTGCAACCTCCGCCTCCTGGGCTCAAGCGATTCTCCTGCCTCAGTCTCCTGAGTATCTGGAATTACAGGCACCCACCATTACGCCCAGCTAATTTTTGTATTTTTAGTAGAGACAGTGTTTCCCCACGTTGGCCAGGCTGGTCTTGACCTCCTGACCTCAGGTGATCCACCTGCCTCAGCCTTCCAAAGTGCTGAGATTACAGGTGTGAGCCACCATGCCCAGCCAATGTTCTTTAAATAACAAGAATCTAAATATGAAATTACTTTTACTCCTCAACTTCTCACTTGAATTACTAATCAATAGTAATATTTTAGTTTCTTAATGTAATGCTTTTATCTAAAATGCAAAAAATATATTTTATGTCAGTTCATTTCTTTACCAAAAATGCTAACAATTATCTTATGTTTTTTTCCTTTATTAACATTATACTTTCTGGGATTCTACAATTTAATGATTTTTTTTAGAAAAGTTTAACCTCTCCCCTTCAATAATCGTTTGCCTCTACCTTCAAAATAACAATTTGCTTCTTATGAGGCAAAAAAGTTCTCATTGATTCTGTTGTACTTCCTACCATTCCCTATCAAACGTCCCAGTGAATGACCACCACTCCATTTCCTCCAATGCACCTGTCCTGGCAACTTACTACAATCTGGCTTCTAGTACCATCCTCTCCTGAAATTCCTACTCTTGAAGGTCAGCAGCAATGTCCTCATCACCAAATGTAATTGCCTCTCATTCTCCTTGACATTTCTTCCAAAGAGAATACTCTCGTTCCTTCCTTTGGAACGTATGGCTCACAGAAACCACTCTTCCCCTAAACAGCTCAAATGAAATATGCTCTCTTTCCTTCAACCTCCACTGCCCCTAGTTTCCAATCCATTCAACTGGCATGCTTCAGACACTGCCTTGTGGCTGCTTACTTTTCCATCTTGCCTGTCCAAATTGGGATTTCGAGTTCTTTCAGACCCAGGTTGGTATGTTCCTTGTATTCGTGTTCCTCACTGCACCTCCCATAGCACTATGTACACTGGTGCTCACTAAATATCTGCTGAACTAATAAGTGGAAGGACTACAAGAGGGATTAATTTAGTGAATAGAACCTATGTTCATGCTCTCTCAACTTGAAAGGAGGGAGGCACAGACATACCACAGTTCAAAAAATAAGTTTCACCTTCCCTGCTTAACTGTAAAATAAACCATCTTCTTTAAAGAGTGTATCTTGAACAGAGTAGTCCAGACTCTGCCAGAATCCACCTTCTGGGGCTGCTTTCTCAAACTCTTCTGCCAGGCTATTTGGAAGACGATGTTAGCTCTTCTAAGTTCTGGATATATATTTTTAAGCCACAAGGTGCTTCTGATAAAGAATCATGCCTTTCAGCATTTACCCCGAGATATGTTTCTCGACTTTTAAGATCTAACAACATTTTCACTTAAACCAATAATGAGGGCGAATTAAATTCATCAATTATTTTCCAGAAAACAGAATGAGTTGGGAAAAGGTATTGGGAGGCATTGAATCAAACAGAAATATGCACATTTGCTTGATTGCAAATGATCTCTGGGACTGTTTTCAACCCATACAGAATGCTATCTTTCAGAACTGTATGGAGGCACTATACATCTTTAACAACAGGCTTTAGCCTGTTGTCACAGAAAGTATATCTTCTTAATACCCACAAGATCCAAAGCTAGATGAAGTTTTCCATGATAGGGTCAGGATAGCTCCAGCTGTAGCCCATTTGGGAAGCCTGGCTCCAGCTACATGTCCACAGAATGCGTGCATTAGTCCAATACCCCATCTGATGCTTA
This sequence comes from Hylobates moloch, assembly GCF_009828535.3. NCBI lineage: Eukaryota > Metazoa > Chordata > Mammalia > Primates > Hylobatidae > Hylobates > Hylobates moloch. Next base: position 111,673,516 of record NW_026652280.1, read on the forward strand.
AAACTTCTCTCGTATGTGCCTGCCAATGGGGTCTGCAGTTGCCACTTAAACCAGGATAATTCACTTTTTCCTCAAGATAGCCCATGTCCATTTCAGACAGTTTTGATTATGAGAAAATTATTTATTTTTCTTTTTGGGACTCCTGCCTGTGGGGCTGCTGGGCTGTTGGTCCTGGCAAATACTCAGGAAGGCTTTGCTGCCATTAGACTGGTTCCCTGGATTCTTTATCTGAAAATCAGATATTATTGGCTGTTACCAATGAATGTCCAAAGTGATGGTCTAGAAAAAAGAGCGATTTAAAAGACATAAGCAAAACTAAACTTTTAAAAAAAGGTAATCTCAAAACACTTGTATACTTCAAATACTAACTCAAGGAGGCTATAAATTTATTCCAATGATGCAACTACTAAGGACATCATTTTCAGAACTATTTTTCTGGAAGGTTTTCCAGAGACCATTTGGGATCACCAGCAAAAAATGTCTTAGTATGATATAGTCACATTTCACTGACCCAAAATGGCAAAAAATTCAACTTTCTCATCCACTTCATTCACTGTGTGATTACAAGAAAATTGTTCATTTTGATTGTTCACATGTTCAAAATCTTCAAGACAGGTACAGGTCCTCTACTATGATACATAAATGGGGTAAGAATCACAATGCATTTTGCTTCCCTCTGGCTTTTTATAAAAAGCATATACACACAAACTTCTGTCATGATAGTTTCACCTTTTCTAGGATTTCACAATAATATAATACTGTTTGTAGACTTTTGTGTGTGGTTTCTTTCACTTAGCACGGTAGGATGTAGTTCATTCCTTTTTTGTTGTTGACTAATATTCCATCATATTGATATACCACAATTTGTTTATCCATTCATCAGCTGAAGGGCATTTGAGTTCCATCTGGTTTGGGGCTATTATTAATAAATCCACTATGAACATTTGCATCGAAGTCTTTGTAAGGATCTAGGTTTCCACTTCTCATGAGTAAAGCTGGGTCATATAGTAAGTGTATGTTTCACTTTAAAATAACCTGCTAAACATTTTCCAGAGTGTCTATACCATTTTGTATTTTTACTAGCAGTGTATATGAGTTACAGTTCCTCTTTATCACCAACACTTGTGGTCTCTGTAATTTTTGTCATTTTAATCAGTGTGCTGTGGCATCCCATTGTGGTTTCATTTTTATTTTTATTTTAGTTTCCATAAGTTATTGAGGTACAGGTGGTATTTGGTTACATGAGTAAGTTCTTTAGTGGTGATTTATGAGATTTTGTTGCACCCATCACCCGAGCAGTACATAGTGCACCCTATTTGTAGTCTTTTATCCCTTGCCCCGCTTCCCTCCAAGTCCCCAAAGTCCACCGTATCATTCTTATGGCTTTGCGTCCTTATAGCTTAGCTCCCACATATCAGTGAGAACATATGATGTTTGGTTTTCTGTTCCCAGTTACTTCACTTAGAATAATAGTCTCCAATCTCATCCAGGTCGCTGCAAATGCCATTAATTCATTCCTTTTTATGGCTGAGTAGTATTCCATCGTATCTATACCACGGTGTCTTTATCCACTCGTTGACTGATAAGCATTTGGGTTGGTTCCACGATTTTGCAATTGGGATTTGTGCTGCTTTAAACATGCATGTGCAAGTACCTTTTTTGAATAATGACTTCTTTTCCTCTGGGCAGATACCCAGTAGTGGGACTGCTGGATCAAATGGTAGTTTTACTTTTAATTCTTTAAGGAATCTTCACATGGTTTTCCATAGTGGCTGTACTAGTTTACATTCCCACCAGCAGTGTGGAAGTGTTCCCTGATCACCTGCATCCATGCCAACATCTACTCTTTTTTGATTTTTTGATTATGGCCAGTCTTGCAGGAATAAGATGGTATCGCATTGTGGCTTTGATTTGCATTTCCCTGATCATTAGTGATGTTGAGCATTTTTTTCATATTTTTTGGACATCTGTATATCTTCTTTTGAGAATTGTCTATTCATGCTCTTCGCCCACTTTTTGATGGGATTGTTTGTTTTTCCTTACTGATTTGAGTTTGTTGTAGATTCTGAATATTAGTCCTTTGTCAGATGTACAGATTGTGAAGATTTTCTCCCACTCTGTGGGTTGTCTGTTTACTCTGCTGACTGTTCCTTTTGCTATGTAGAAGCTCTTTAGTTTAATTAAGTCCCAACTATTTATCTTTGTTTTTATTGCATTTGTTTTTGAGTTCTTGGTCACGAAATCCTTGCCTAAGCCAATATCTAGAAGGGTTTTTCCAAGGTTATCTTCTAGTATTTTTATAGTTTCAGGTCTTAGACTAAGTCCTTAATCCATCTTGAGTTGATTTGTGTATAAGGTGAGAAATGAGTATCCAATTTCATTCTCCTACATGTGGCTAGCCAATTATCCCAGCACCATTTGTTGAAAAGGGTGTCCTTTCCCCACTTTATGTTTTTGTTTGCTTTCTTGAAGATCAGTTGGCTGTAAGTATTTGGATTTATTTCTGAGTTCTCTATTCTGTTCCATTGGTCTATGCGCCTATTTTTATACCACTACCATGCTGTCTTGGTGACTATGGCCCTATAGTATAGTTTGAAATCAGGTAGTGTGATGCTTCCAGATTTGTTCTTTTTGCTTAGTCTTGCTTTAGCTATGTGGGCTCTTTTTTGGTTCCATATGAATTTTAGAATTGTTTTTTCTAATTCTGTGAGGAATGATGGTGGTATTTTAATGAGGATTGCATTGAATTTGTAGATTGCTTTTGGCAATTTTCACAATATTGATTCTACCCATCCATGATCATGGAATGTTTTTCTATTTATTTGTGTAATCTATGATTTCTTTCAGCAGTGTTTTGTAGTTTTCCTTGTAGAGGTTTTTCAACTCCTTGGTTAGGTATATTTCTAAGTATTTTATTTTTTGGCAGCTACCATAAAGGGGTTGAGTTCTTGATTTGATTCTCTGCTTGGCTGCCATTGGTGTATAGAAGAGCTACTGATTTCTATACATTAATCTTGTATCCAAAAACTTTGCTGAATTCTTTTATGAGTTCTAGGAGCTTTCTGGAGGAGTCTTTAGGATTTCTGAGGTAAACAATCATATCATCAGCAAACAGTGACAGTTTGACTTCCTCTTTACTGATTTGGATGCCCTTTCTTTCTTCCTCTTGTCTGATTGCTCTGGTTAGGACTTCCAGTACTATGTTGAAGAGGAGTGGTGAGAGTGGGCATTCTTGTCTTGTTCCAGTTCTCAGAGGGAATGCTTTCAACTTTTCAGTATTATGTTGGCTGTGGGTTTGTCATAGATGGCTTTTGTTACATTGAGGAATGTCCCTCATATGCCAAGTTATAATCATAAAGGATGCTGGGTTTTGTCTAATGCTTTTTCTGCATCTATTGAGATGATCATGTGATTTTTGTTTTTAATTCTGTTTATATGGTGTATCACATTGACTTGCGTATGTTAAACCATCCCTGCTTCCCTGGTATGAAACCCACTTGATCATGGTGGATTATCTTTTTGATATGTTGTTGGATTTGGTTAGCTAGTATTTTGTTAAGGATTTTAGCCACTATGTTCATCAAAGATATCAGTCTGTAGTTTTTTTTGGTTATGTCCTTTCCTGATTTTGGTATTAGGGTGATGCTGGCTTCATAGAGTGAGTTAGGGAAGGTTCTTTCTTTCTCTGTCTCATGGAATAGTGTCAAAAGGATTGGTACCAGTTCGTTAAATGTCTGGTAGAATTCTGCTGTAAATCTGTCTGGTCCTGGCTTTTTTTTGTTGGTAATTTTTAAATTACCATTTCAATCTTGCTGCTTGTTATTGGTCTGTTCGGGGTATCTAATTATTCCTGATTTAAGCTAGGAGGGTTGTATTTTCCCACGAACTTATCCATCTCTTCCTAGGTTTTCTAGTTTATGTGTGTGAAGGTGTTCATAGTAGCCTTGAATGATCTTTTGTATTTCAGTGGTATTAGTTGTAATGTCTCCTGTATCATTTCTTAATGAGGTTATTTGGATTTTCTCTCTTTTCTTGGTTAATCTTGCTTATGATCTATCAATTATATTTATCTTTTCAAAGAACCGGCTTTTTGTTTCATTTATCTTTTGTATTTGTTTGTTTGTTTCATTTCATTTAGTTCTGCTCTGATCTTGGTTATTTCCTTTCTTCTGCTGGGTTTGGGTTTGGTTTGTTCTTGTTTCTCTAGTTCCTTGAGGTGTGACCTTAGAATGTCACTTTGTACTCTTTCAATCTTTTTGATGTAGGTGTTTAGGGGTATGAACTTTCCTCTTAGCACTGTCTTTGCTGTATCACAGAGGTTTTGATAGGTTGTGTCATTACTGTTGTTCAGTTCAAATAATTTTTTAATTTCCATCTTGATTTTGTTTTTGACCCGATGCTCATTCAGGAGCAGGTTATTTAATTTCCATGTATTTGCGTGGTTTTGAAGGTTCCTTTTGGAGTTGATTTCCAGTTTTATTCCACTGTGGTCTGAGAGAGTGCTTGATATAATTTCAAATTTCTTAAATTTATTGAGGCTCGTTTTAGGGCTTATCATATGGTCTATCTTGGAGAAAGTTCCATGTGCTCTTGAATAGAATGTGTATTCTGTGGTTGTTGCATGAAATGTTCTGTATATATCTGTTAAGTCCATTTGTTCCAAGGTATAGTTTAAATCCATTATTTCTTTGTTGATTTTGTCTTGATGACCTGTCTAGTGCTGTCAGTGGAGTACTGAAAGTCTCCCATTATTATTATGTTGCTGTCTATCTCATTTCCTAGATCTATTAGTAATTGTTTTATAAATTTGAGAGCTCTAGTGTTAGGTGCATATATGTTTAGGACTGTGATATTTTCCTGTTGGACAAGGCCTTTCGCCATTATATAATGTCCCTCTTTGTCTCTTTTAACCGCTGTTGCTTTAGTTTGTTTTGTCTGATATAAGAATAGCTACCCTGCTCACTTTTTGTGTCCATTTGCATGAAATGCCTTTTTCCACCCCTTTACCTTAAGTTTATGTGAGTCCTTAATGTGTTAGGTGAGTATCCTAAGGCAGCAGATAGTTGCTTGGTGAGTTCTTACCCACTTTGCAGTTCTGTATCTTTTAAGTGAAGCAGTTAGGCCATTTACATTCAAGGTTAGTATTGAGAGATGAGGTACCCTTGCATTCATTGTGCAATTTTTGGCCTGTCTACCTTGGGTTTTTTGTTGTTTTTGCTTTTTAACTTGTATTTTGTTTTATAGGTCCTGTGTGATTTATGCTTTAAAGAGTTTCTGTTTTGATGTGTTTCCAAGATTTGTTTCAAGATTTAGAGCTCCTTTTAGCAGTTCTTGTAGTGGTGGTTTTGTAGTGGTGAATTCTCTCAGCATTTGTTTGTCTGAAAAAGACTATCTTTCCTTCATATATGATGCTTAATTTCACTGGATGCAAAATTCTTGGCTGATAATTGTTCTGTTTGAGGAGGCTGAAGACAGGGCCCCAATCCCTTCTAGCTTGCAGGGTTTCTGCTGAGAAATCTGACATTAATTTGAGAAGTTTTCCTTTATGGGTTACCTGCTGCTTCTGTCTCACAGTTTCTTAAGATTGTTTCCTTTGTCTTAACTTTAGATAACCTGATGACAATAGGCCTAGGTGATGATGTTTTTGTGATGAACTTCCCAGGTGTTCTCTGTGCTTCTTGTATTTGGATGTCTAGGTCTCTAGCAAGGCCAGGGAAGTTTTCCTTGATTAATCCCCCAAATATGTTTTCCAAACTTTCAGATTTCTCTTCTTCCTCAGGAACACCAATTATTCTTTGGTTTGGTCATTTAACATAACCCCAGACTTCTTGGAGGCTTTGTTCATATTTTCTTATTCTTTTTTCTTTGTCTTTGTTGGATTGGGTTAATTCAAAAACTTTGTCTTAGAGCTTTGAATTTCTTTCTTCTGCTTGTTCAATTCTATAGCTGAGACTTTCCCGAGCATTTTGCATTTCTATAAGTGTGTCCAATGTTTCCTGAAGTTTTCATTGTTTTTTATTTAAGCTATCTATTTCCTTGAATATTTCTCCTTTCACTTCTTGTATCATTTTTTGGAGTTCCTTGCATTGGGCTTTGCCTTTTTCTGGTGCCTCAATTTAATAACTAACCTTTTATCTGTCAGAGGGAAGGTCTAGGCTGAAGGCTGCTGTTCAGATTTTGTCTCACGGGGTATTCCCTTGATGTAGTACTCTCCCCCTTTTCCTATGGATGTGGCTTCCTGTGAACCAAACTACAGTGATTGTTGTCTCTCTTCTGGGTCTAGCCACCCAGCGAGTCTACCTGGCTCCGGGCTGGTATGGGGGGTTGTCGGTATAGAGTCCTGTGATGTGAACTGTCTATGGGTCTCTCAGCCGTGGATAACAGTGCCTGTTCTGGTGGAGGTGCCAGGAGGGTGCAATGGACTCCATGAGGGTTCTTAGCTTTTGTGGAGATTTTTGTTTGTTTGTTTGTTTTTTGAGATGGAGTCTCACTCTGTCGCCCAGGCTGGAGTGCAGTGGCACGATCTTGGCTTATGGCAATCTCCACCTCCCGGGTTCAAGCGATTCTTCTGTCTCAGCCTCCCGAGTAGCTGGGACTACAGCTGCGTGCCACCATGCCTGGCTAATTTTTATATTTTTAGTAGACGCAGTGTTTCACCATCTTGGCCAGGCTGGTCTCGAACTCCTGACCTTGTGATCTGCCCGCCTCGGCCTCCCATATTGCTGGAATTACAGGTGTAAACCACCGTGCCCGGGCAGTTTTTGTGATTTAATGCTCTATTTTTGTGCTAGTTGGCTTCCTGCTGGGAGGTGGCACTTATCCAGAGAGCATCAGCTATGGTAGTATGGAGAGGAACCAGCAGTGGGTGGGGCCCTGGAACCCCCAAGATTTTATGCCTTTTGCCTTCAGCCACCAGGGTGGGGAGGGAAGGCTGTCAGGTGGGGGCAGGGCTAGGCCACCCTCCCAAGGGATCCCTGTGGTGCCAGGCAGGAATGGCCTCCTTAGGGAACCAGCGAGCTCCCGGGGCCTTTCCTGCTGCTTCCTCCACCCCTGTATTTTGCTGGCTGTCTTAACTGACTCAGCTCCAAATAAGGTGGGAAACTTCTCCTGCAGTTTCTCCAGTGAGGGTGTGTGTTCAGGAGAGGAGGATCTCCCTTTCCCACTTCCGCAATTGGGGCACTCAGTATTTGGAATGTCTCCGGGTCCTGCAGGAGCAGTCAGCTTCCTTCAGAGGGACTGTGGGTCCTCTCCGGATTGCTGGTTTGTTCTTACTGTCAATCTGGAGCTAAAGTTCATGATGCGAGCCTCCACACAGTGCTCTGTCCATCTGAGTCAGAGCTGCAATCTAGTCCTGCTTTCTGTCCACCATGATGACCCTGATATTGTGGTTTCAATTTCCATTTCCCTAATGTCCGATGATGTTGAACAACTTTCCCCATATTTATTTGCCATTTTTATATCTTTTTAGAGAAGCATCCATTCAAATCTTTTGCCTATTTTTTCCTTATTATTAGAGTCCTTTCTATATTCTGGATACAAGTCTTTTATCAGATATATGTTTTACAGATATTTTCTCCCAGTTTGTGTCTTACTTTTCATTTCTGTAATAGTGTGGTTTAAAAAGCAAAAGTTTTTAATTTTATGAAGTCTAGGTCATGAATTTTTTTTCTTTTTGTGCTTTTGGTGTCCTAGTTAAGAAATATTTGCCTAACTCAAAGTCACTAAGATTTTCTCCTATGTTATCTTCTAGTAGTTGTACAATACAGTTTTAGCATTTATATTTTGGTTAAACAACCATTTCAAGTTTATTACTGCATATAATGTGGTTTACAGGTTGAAGTTATATTTTTTGTATATGGAGATCCTATTATTTCAGCACCATTTTTTTAAAAAGTTATGTTTTCCTCATTGAATTAACATGTCATTTTCATCAAAAATTAACTGACCATGAGCACTTTTCTGTATGTATATTATGACTGAGTAAAATATTTTTAAAAGGTGAATGAAACCTCAGCTCTGTCAAAAAAAAAAATCAATTGACCATATATGTGGTTCTATTTCATACTCAATTCTGTTCCATTAACTACAGAGACATTCCTATGCCAATATTGTACTGTCTTGATTAATGTAACTTCATTATGTCTTTTTTTTTTTTGAGATGGAGTCTCACTCTGTAGCCCAGGCTGGAGTGTAGTGGCATGATGTCTGCTGACTGCAACCTCCACCTCCCGGGTTCAAGCAATTCTCCTGCCTCAGCCTCCAGAATAGCTGGGATTATAGAGGTGCGCCACCACGCCCAGCTAATTTTTGTATTTTTAGTAGAGACGGGGTTTCACCATGTTGGCCAAGCTGGTCTCAAACTCCTGACCTCAGGAGACCCACCCACCTCAGCCTCCCAAAGTGCTGGGATTACATGCATGAGCCACCATGCCCAGCCTATTGTAAGTCTTAAAATCAGGTAGGTTAAGTTCTTCAACTTTGTTTTTCCTTGATAGAATTATTTTGGATAGTCCAGATCCTTTGAATTTCCATAAAAATTTTAGTATTGGCCAGGCGCGGTGGCTCACACCTGTAATCCCAGCACTTTGGGAGGCTGAGGGGGGCGGATCACCTGAGATCAGGAGTTCGAGCCCAGCCTGACCAACATGGTGAAACCCTGTCTCTACTAAAAAAAATACAAAAAATTAGCTGGACGTGATGGTGGGTGCTTGTAATCCCAGCTACTTGGGAGGCTGAGGCAGGAGAATCCCTTGAACCCTGGAGGCAGAGGTTGCAGTGAGCCGAGATCGTGCCACTGCACTCCAGCCTGGGCATGATAGAGCAAGACTCTGTCTCAAAAAAAAAAAAGTTTTAGTATTAACTTGTCAATTTCTATCACCAAAAGAAGACTGCTGGAAATTTTACTGATATCACACTGAATGAAGATAAATCAGTTTGGGGAGCACTGATATCTTAATATCTTCTGGTCCATAAGCATGGTAATCTATTTATTTATTATTATTACTATTACCAATTCATTTAGTTCACCTTCTTTAATTTTTCTCATCAGCATTTTAAAGTTTTTTGTAGTCATATACATATTTCATAAAATGTATCCCTAAATTTTTCATATTTTTATTATAAATGGCATTGGTTTATTTCAGTTTTAACTGTTTGTTGCTAATATGTAGAAAGAAAATTGTTTATCACATGACTCTGCTAAGCTCATCTATTAATTCTTACAGATTTCTTTTTTGTATATTCCTTAGGACTTTCTATGAAGGTTATCATGATGTAGTCTGGTGAATAAAGACAGTTTTACTTCTGTTCCAATTTAAATACCTTTAATTTCTTTTTATTGCTTTATTATATTCACTAGTACTTTTTGTACAATGTTCCATAGAAGTGGTAAGAATGGACATCCTGGCCTTTTTCCTGACCTTAGAATATAAGTATTCAGTCTTTCACCAGTAAATGTGGTGTTTACTGTAGGTTTTCCCTTAACATTCTTTATCAAGTTAAGAAAATTCCTGACCTCGTGATCTGCCTGCCTCAGCCTCCCAAAGTGCTAGGATTACAGGCATAAGCCAAAGCGCCTGGCCACTAATTGGCTTTTAAATGTTAAACCAACCTTGCACTTGTGGGATAAAACTTGCTTAGTCATTATGTATTGCCTTTTTTATGCAGTGCTGGACTCAATTTGCTAATATTTTGTTTAAGATTTTTACATCTATATTAATGAGAGAGATTGATCTGTAGTTTTCTCTTCTTATAATGCCTTTATTTTGTTTGGTTTAGGTACCAAAGTAATTGCTGGCCCTTAGAGGCTAAGTTGGGAGAGTTATTCTCTCCTCTTTATTTTCTGGAACAGTGTGTACAATTGATGCTATTTCTTTTGCATTTCATAGAATTTATCAGTAAAGCCAGCTGGGCCTATAATTCTCTTTGTGGGAATGTTTTTAACTACAAATTCAATTTTTTTTTTTTTTTAGTAGATATGGTGCTATTCAGGTTATCTATATGTTTTTAAGTAAGCTTTGGTAGTTTATAATCTTTCAAGAAATTTGCCCATTTTACCTAAGTTGAATTTATTGACATAAAAATGTTCATAATATTCCCTTATTAATGCCTATAGGTTCTATAGTGATGTCCCCTCTTTCATTCCACATATTGGTAATGTGGGTCTTCTTTCTTTTCTCTTTATTATCTTGGTTAGAGGTTTAATAATTGAATTGGTCTTAAGGATTTTTCTCCATTGTTTTCGTTTTCATGCCATTGATTTTTTTGCTTTTATATTTATTATTTTCTTCCTGTGCTTGTATTGTGCTTAATTAGCTCTTCTTTTTAAAAATTTGTTATCTACTTTCTTAAGTTGGAAGCTTAGATCATTAATTTGAAAACTTTTTTTCTGATACTTAAAAGAATTATATAAATTTCCCTCTAAGCATTACTTCATTTGCCTCCCATAAACTATGATACAGTATACTTTATATTTTTTTCAGACACAGTCTCACTCTGTCAGCTAGGCTAGAGTGCAGTGGTGCAATCTCAGCTCACTGCAACCACTACCTCCCGGATTCAAGGGATTCTCCTGCCTCAGCCTCCCGAATAGCTGGGATTACAGGTGCGCACCACCATGACTGGCTAATACTTTTGTACTTTTATTAGAGACAGGGTTTCACCATGTTGGCCAGGCTGATCTTGAACTCCTGACCTCAAGTGATCTGGCCACCTTGGCCTCCCAAAGTGCTGGGATTACAGGCATGAGCCACTGTACCGGGCCGATAACAGTATATTTTACTGTTCGATTGAAAATATTTTCCAGTTTTCCTTGTGATTTTTTTCTTCAATCCACATGTTTTTAGAAGGATGTTGTTCCATATCCATATATTTGAGGATCTTCCAGATATCTTTCTGTTGGTGATTTTTAGTTTAATTCTACTCTGATCAACTAACTTGTTTTTGTAAATTTTCAATTCTTCTAAACTTATTGAAACTCATTTTATGGCCTAGAATATGGACTCTCTTGGCAAATGTTCTGTGTGCACTTCAAATGGAATACATATTCTAGTGGTTTAGGGTAGAGCGACCTATAAATCAGGTCCTATTGGTTGTTCAAGTCTATATTTTCTGTTTACCTTTTTATCAGTCATTGAGAAAGTGATACTGAAGTATTTGTGTTTCTTGGATTTGTCTATTTTGTCTTTCAATTCTATATGTTTTTGCTTTGTGTAACATAAATTTATTACAAGTATACACATACACAGTTAGGACTGCTCTATCCTCTTGATGAAATGACCACTTTCTTATTATGTGTTTATAGTTTTTATCAACTTTGCAAAGCATTTGAGCATTTCTGCAAATACTTTTTCTTTATCCCCTCCTTCTAAGACTAATATTACACTATGTAGGTCACTTAATATTGTCCCACAACTCACTGATGTTTTGTTAGTTTTTTATTCAATTTTTTTTGGTTTCATGTTGTATAATTTTTTTATGTCTTTAACTGATCTTTTCTTCTGTTTAGTGTTTAACCTGTTGCTAGTCTCAACTACTGTATTTTTTTCATATCTTATATGTTTCATCTCTAGATGAAAGTGTCTTTTTCTTTCCTTTGGCCTCTCTGCTTGTATTCTGCTTGTATTCTTAAGTACATGGAATACATTTATAATAGCTGTTTTAATATTCTTGTCTCTTAATTCTATCATCTGTGCATTTTTGGTTTTGTTTCTATTGATTTTTCTTCTACTTGTGGGAGGTATTTTCCTGCTTACTTGTGTGCCTGGTGGTTTTGAGTGGAGGCTACACACTCGATGTTTTTTTGTTGTTGTTGTTAATGTTATTTTTTGGGGTGCTGGACTTTATTGTTCCTTTAAATCTTGTTGGCCTTTGTTCCGTGATGCAGTTAAGTTACTTGGAATCAGCTGATCTTTCTGAGTTTTGTTTTTAAGCACTTTTATGGCAAAACGAACAAACAAAAAAAAACCAGTGTTTTCCTAAAATGACTTTGACCTAGGATGTCTCTATCCAATGCTCTGCAACTGGCTGAAGAGAACACAAACCATTCATGGGTTCAACAATCCAAGGATTGTTCTGCCTGCCACTTTCTAGTGGTCTCCCACTGGCCTCAGTAGTTTCTTCAAATGCATGCTCAAATCAAAGACTAGGAGGTTTCTTCTGCAGACCTCTGGAGTTCTCCCTCTGTGTATCTTAGTACCCTCCAGTATTTTGCTCAACAAATTCCAGAAATCTTGGCTTCCCCAAGCTTCAATTTCTGTTTTATCAATTTAGTAAGAATGCTATGATTTGTTGGGCTTCCCTTCCCTGCACTGTGGTTTGGCAACCATGTGCTAGGGCATTTTCAGAGCCTACTTTGTTTATTTTCTCCTCTCAGGAATCATTGCCTGTCCTATGCAGTCCGTTGTCCAATGTCTGAAAATTAATATTTCATATATATATATATATTGTCTGGTTCTATTGTTGTTTAAAGCAAGTCAGCTGGTCTTCATCACTATCATGGCCTGAGCTTAAAGTTCCCATAGCATTTTGTTGTCAATTCTCATATAGTACTGTCTTTTATTATTATTTTTGAATCCCTAATTACTCTCATTAGATTGTAAACTCTTTGAGACCAGGAACTAGATTTTGTTTACGAATAGTATCTTTTGTATCATAGACACTAGAGAAATTAAATAAATGTGCAGACCAATGTTAGGAAAAGAAATGAGATATGAAGGTTCCACTAGGGCTGAGTCTAAGGACACTCCTTCACTAAGAACCGTGTTTATCATGCCATGATCTCCTACTGTTCAGATTCTCTGGCAGGACCACAACTGCCATAATCCTCATCAATGAGAGCCCAATGCCACTCTGACGACCCAGGTTCTTCAACACTGGCCAGTTCTCATCAGGCCTGCACACTAAAGAGTTAAGAACTGGCTTTAATCAGGCAGCATTAATCCTCTGACTTCAGCTTCATTATTTACAATGAATACTTTGGTTCTAAAACTCTTATCTGGCCAGGCACGATGGTCATGCCTATATCCCAGCACTTTGGGAGGCCAAGGCAGGAGAATCACTTGAGACCAGGAGTTCCAGACCAGCATACAAAAATAATTTTTTTTAATTTAAAAATTAGCCTGGCATGGCTGGCACATGCCTGTAGTCCCAGCTACTCAGGAGACTGACGTGATAAGACTGCTTGAGCCCAAGAGGTCAAGGCTGCAGTGAGCTATGACCACACCATTGCAGTCCAGCCTGGGAAACAGAGTGAGACCCTGTCTCAAAACCAACCATACAAAAAAACCTCTCTAAGAGTTTGAGAAAACAGCATTCCCAAAAGAGGACTGACTTTAGAGTTGGAAAGAATCTGAATCCCGGATGTGCTACTTACTTGCTATGCAACCTTAGACGTGTTGCTTGACCAATCTGAGCTTTTGTTTCCTTATAAAATGGGGATAATATATAATACCTTCTGTATATAAAGAGAATCCAGCACTTGATTAACACTTAATAAATGGTAGCAAGTGTTCTAAGGTTAATTAGAATCCTCCACGCAAGCACAGAGTTCAGGTAAAATGTCTGATTACTAATCTGGGAAAAACATTAGTGGCCACCTGCTAATATTACTTCCAGAGGAGAACATTTACTTCAACGCCAACCAGCATGCAAATATATACTGGGCAGGACCCTTCTGTCTAATAATTATAAACCAAAGGCTCAGGAATGCCAAACAATGTATTTTCTGGCTTACTGGCTATCTCTTCTAGAGATACATTGTCACAGTCTCCACAAATGCTTCTGACACAGAGAACCACAATCAAATACAGGTGCTAAAAAATAATGGTGGGTAGAGGGTTGCCTGAATTGGCAGAAAGGCAAGACTGAAGGCATGTTTGGTAAGGAAAAGTGAGGGCAAAGGAACACAAAATGCAAACAGAAAATGAGTAATCTCCAAACTAACACAAGATGCTACAGAATTTTTCAAACTGCTAGGTCATTTTCTTTATATGTACTTATTAGAACTTTTATAAATGTAGCCTAAACCTTTGAAAAACTTGAGATTAAAAAAGTCAACAAAATATTTTAAACAGTAAATACAAAAGGTTTAAAGAAAGTTTATGGAACAATTACTATTTATCTGAAAGAAGAGAAAATTCAGGCATAGCTGGAAGACTTTGCAAGCATAGAAAGGATTACACAAAAAAGGTGACCACATATTCTCTCTCTAGTGATGAATTAAATTAAAGACAATGGGCTCAATGGTAGTGGAAGAGGATAATTTTAATAGTAATGGTTATTAATTATAGAAATTATTTATTAAAATTAAATAGTAGAAATATTAAAAATAGAAATAATTTCCCTGGAAACTTTTTTTTTTAATTGAGACAGAATTTTGCTCTTGTCACCCAGGCTGGAATGCAATGGCACCATCTAGGCTCACTGCAACCTCCACCTCCTGGGTTCAAGTGATTCTCCTGTCTCAGCCTCCCTAGTAGCTAGGATTACAGGCACCCGCCACCAGGCCCGACTAATTTTTGTATTTTTAGTAGAGATGGGGTTTCAACATGTTGGCCAGGCTGGTCTCGAACTCCTGACCTTAGGTGATCTGCTCGCCTCAGCCTCCAAAGTGCTGGGATTACAGGCATGAGCCACCATGCCCAGCTAAGAAATCGTTAAAAAATAGACAATACATCCACGTTTTCTAACAGAGGTAACATACTCCTGAGGCACATTCGTGGAGTGCCAAAGATACTCTGCTATGCTGTTTCTTATTCAGTGTCCACCAAAGGGCACAATCAACAAAGGGTCCAAGCTGCTCTCTTAAAACAGAATGTAATTAAATAGAGTGGTACTTGCTGGTCTGGAGGGGAGATCATACATTTGCCTTCACCATGGATTTTTGTCTTGTTATTTATAAGAAGAGATCATTTCAAGAAAGGGCCACATGTAGAGTCCTAGGGGATAGGTTACCTGGAGTGTGCAAATAAGTGGGAGGGGAGGAAAGACATTAATTGGCCTGGCTTATGAAGGTGTGATATAGGTTACAGTTGTGTTTATAGGACTAGTGACAAGTTTTTCTCTATGAGGCAATAAACAGAAAGCTGGACTATTGCAGGTTAAAAAAAAACAAAATTGAATTCTCAAGGTGCCTATGCAAAACAAAATCTGCTGAATATAAAACTACAACAATTTGAAGTCCATCACTGTCTTACCAGAAGACAAACAAAACTGAGCACCTAGTTCTACAAGTCTATGGCAGGGCAATAGCTGGGGAGTTCCTCCTCTATTTAGCATTAGCAGGGGCACCCATCTGCTTAGAGAATAAAAAATGGACAAATTTACTCAGTTCTCTAGTTTCCATGATTCTATGAAAATCACTTTAAAGCTCTTCTAAGTATTGGGTAAACTCTAAGTAGTGAGCAAATTACACTCAAGGCTCAAGGTATAGAACCTCAGGCGGCAATCAACCGCAGAGTAGATATACTGCAGGGTTACAAAACAGGGAGAACACACAGCCTTGGGGTCTTTAATGAGACACGCAGAAATGAACCACAAGAAGCAATTTAAGAAAGGAATATTTAATACCTGGTATACTCTGACAAAAAATGAATTCTTCATGCATTTCCAGTAGTTACAAAACTTTACGTCAAATCGTCTCATAATGATTGCCACCTGGAGTGCAAGCTCCATAACAGAACCCTATCAAAATCCAAAAGCCCCTAAGACAGGGCCCTTGTTATATCACATGCTCCAGCATCAGAGTATTGTTGTGACTCACTCCTCCTTCTAGAAAATCACGGCCAAAAACACAGTTCCCAAGGCAATCACTGGCATACCTCAGGTGTGCTAGTGGAAAAAAAGACTGAAAACCAGCAAGAGCTACAGAATGTCTACACAGGGGCAGCAATCAGGTTATATTAGAATGCTAAAGGGATCCTTCTTGAAGCTGTGTTTGCATAGCAAAGCTACACATATATAAAAATATCAGTTTCCTAACTAGGTGTTTTCACATTTATATAAGACTAAGAGACTATCCATTGTCACCAACAGTGAATACCATCCCCATTGTTCTTGTTGTTGGAGTTCCTTGAGAGTCATGGTGGAGACTCTCACCACCTTTGAGAACCAGTGGCTCTGCTCTGCAATCTTGTGGTTGGCTGTAATGATGAGTGCAATTTGCAACCTTGGATGAAGTTTCTTTCTGTGAAGAACTAATCGGTCCTCCTCATCATCAAATAAACAACTCTAACATCACCAATACTACATCTCAGTCACCCCAGATGGTAGCTTAATAGCCTGAAAGAATTAATAGTGCACCTCTACGCACATTATTCACCCAGAGAATAGCTGAAGCAAAGGAAAGAATCTGGCCCATTGTATCCCACACAATTGCTAAACAATATGCAATCACAGAAATGAAGCATGCCATATGGTCATCTCTCCACTATATTATGATTCATTGTAATAAAAGTACTGTTCAAAACCCTTGTAGAAATTTGAAAGGCATACCTTTCTTTTCTGGAAGAAACATTACAATAAGACAAGCCAGTCCTCCTAGGCACAGAAATGCTGATAATGTTCGCTTCCGACCAAACCTAAACAATAGAAAGAAATTACACAGTTCTCTTAAGAAACTTATAAATTCATCTGTTTCTTCCCAACCTTCTTATCTAAAAATCTTCAGTTTCATTATATATGTTCATCTCCTCTTAAGGCATAAGTGGCAAATGTGACTGATAGGAAACTGACTAGGACTCAAAATAAATAACCACTATAAAACAAAGGGAAAGTTGCCGGATGGCAGGATTAAGTGATTTGTGTGAGAAAAGGGCATAGTATCATTCTATCTATTTCCATAAGTCCTAAGTTTCGACACTGTTTTAAATGTTTACCATCTATTATCTTATTTAATCCTAATAAAAGTCCTGTAGGCATGTACTATTATATTCTCCATCTTTTAGAGAATGAAACTGAAACAAGGAGAATATTCTGACAGCTCCCTTTATTTTCTGGTTACCTTTTCTGGTTTTATGCAGTTTAAAGTTTTGGCATTTTTTTTTAAGTCTCTCTCTCTTAAAAATACACACAGAAAAAAATTTGTTAGTGGGTTAGAAATAAGTGAAATGTTATTTCATACTTTGTTGAGAGAAGCGATTTTCAAATAAAAGCCCTAGACTTGGAAGAAAGATATTAACATGAATAAGTCTCCCTTTTCTAGAGGCTTACAACATACTAGGTACCTTTACTAGGAACCTCAATAATTTTGATAATTTTGCCAGTGAATTTTACAATCCCTTGTTTGAGGATAAGTACGAAGGGAGGCTTAGTGAAGAAACTTGTCAAAGTCATATAACGAACACGTGGCAAAGACTAGATCTGAATTCAGGTCTGCCTGGTCACAAAGGTAGCATTCCTTCCCTCTGCTTCAGATTTCAATCCTAACTCTGGGTGGTGCTAAGAAGGTCTTGAGTCTTCTTTTCCAGGTCATTTTGCTTAATTTAACAGTCAATATGGAAGGCCTTTCAAGTAACACACACCACGCTAGGCAAGCACCAGGGATACAAAGACACATAAGATACCCCCATGGACGGCTTCCTTATAACACTTTTAAGTGGCCCCAGAGGTATACACAGGGTGCTAGAGCAGCACAGAGGAGAGGCATCTGGCACAACTGGGGGTGTTGGGAAAGATTTCTGAATACAATACCTGATCCAGCCTTTGGATCATGATGAGAGTAAGCTGTAGCCTCTACCACAGAGATCAGCAAGGCAACTGGGAACACTCCCTGGGAGACAAGCCTTCAATTTAACAGAATCCAAACCTGCCCTTCAAAACACTCTAGACTAAAACCTCATGACAAGGGCATTAAGCACAATGCCAAAGGAATTCTGAGTTTGGCTGGAATGATGATTTCTGGAGAAAAAGAAATGGCATAATCCAACTGATTCCCAGCTCATACAGAATGGGATTTTTAGGTGGCCTGGTCAGGCACTAAGTAACAGAAGCAACCTCAAAAATTGAGGAAAGGGTGCTCTATAAAATAACGTTTAGAATCTATCTCAAAACTGTGCCCACTGACAATGAGTATCAAAAGCAGGTTTTATCTTCTGCCTCCTCAACAAAGTAAGATGGGCCACAGAAGATAAGAAAAGTCTTTCTAGTTCCTTCAATTATTTGTCTTCTTGTAAGAACTTCTAAATATTTATTGTTAATTGGGTTTATAGAGTTTCATCTACACAGAACTAATAATCTCATCTCTGGCGACTAACAAATTACATACAGACTACTCACAAACCCTCTGATGGTAATATTCAATACTATCTTAGATTTCGATATTCAATATTGAATTGAAACCTATATAAAAACTCGTAAACAGGAAACTCAAGAAATCCGGCACGAAGAAATGAATTCTGTTTTTAGATGGAAAGAAACTCTAATCACCACAGAGCAATCAGCTGATACTGCATACAAAGACAACACCATATAGATATGCATGTGTATCAGAGGGCATATGTGTGTGTGTGTGCATTCTCTATGGTGCACTTCATATTCATCCACACTTACTCACCATTTTTGGTTAATCAAGTAGATACAGAGAGGGTAAGATGGAATCTCTATGAGGCCAGACAGGGCCAGGTTGGCATAAATACTTCCACCTAGATCACCCGCACTCAGAGTTAGGCCATAATACACCAAGCTGCACACAAACCTGCAATTAGGAGTCAAAGGACCAGGAGGTAAAAGACAAGAAGGACAATAGAAAAGTACATAAGAATTTGCCAGAGAAGATTCAAATATTGGTTCAATATAATTGCTTGATCTGCTGCAAGCAATAAGCTTGTCTCTCCTACTAATTTTTCTATTTTAATCTAAATTTCAACACTAGGAAAAAACAAAAAAATTATGGGGGCTTGGAAATAATTTGAGCTATGTCTATATGTTATATAAATCAAATGGATGGCCAGCCCCTTAAAGAGGAAAGACATTGCATGTGCTTTCAGCAAGCATTTCTGCAGTTAATAGAACACAATGACCCTATTCGTTATTTAAGGCAACAATTTATGGAACACTTGTTATAGACAGTTGTAATATTATTGAAATGATTCTAGAAAAGAACTCTCATGGAGAAAGCCAATAGAAGATGGCCTTAAGAACATGAGCGGAGAAGTGACTGGATCTTCAGTGGGTCACCTGCAGGCCCGAAATGACTGGCACTCCAATCCCCAATGATCCAGACACTTCCCATTGCAGGTTTTAATCCCACCCTGCATTCAGCAGGTGCACATGCTACAGACTCCCAGAACAGGAAAGAAAAATTAAAGGTCACAGCAAAGGCAGGATCTTCTAGGAGGAACAACCGAGGAAGGGTCACTTAAAAAGCCATTAGTTTATTTATGTACACCATTCCTGAAACAGGGAGCTCCTCTTGGTGGCAGGCATTGTGCTAGGCACCAAGCCTCTCTCCTACAATCCAGGAACTAAAGAGCTGAGGAAGCCAAGTGCCAACCTAAAGATCCAAATCAGGGCTTCCTCAAACACAGTAATGGTGGTAGTAGGAACTTCTATGCCTAGGAAACTGCATTATTAAAATAAACCAAACAAAATAGAATAGAATGAACAAAAATCCCTGAAACTGGGCTTTACAAAAATATGAATATGTTTGGTAAACCACAAATTTCTATACAAGCAGTAAAACACCGAAGCTTTCTTAAGTTCATCAGGTTTTATGCTTTTGCAACGCAGTTTGATCAGTGTTTATTAAGGGGATGTTCTTATTTGCTTCCCTTTAGTTTTCCTTAGAGAGTGTCTAATGAGCTGTGGCTATAATGAGATCAATCAGGAAAGGGAAAGTTTTATTTCCATCTCTGCTTAATCTCAGAAGTGGGCCAAGTACCCCAGGCTGTGGTAATGTAAGGAGAGAGAGATGTAAAGAGGAGGGACCCTCAAGCTGGAGTGGTTAGTCCAGCCCTCCCTAGTAAATAAGCCAGAAGCAGAAGTTCATCCCTCCCTAGCAAATGAGCCAGAAGTATTATGCACGACTTCTTACTGAAATGAAGTGTTATTCATACACCAAAGACAACGGGCAGGATTGTAGCCAGGACATCACATGTAAAGATGCAAGGTGACACTGCATTGTCTGTTCTCACTGTCTCCCGGGTATCTTTCATGAAAGCAGAAGGCAAAATAAATTTAAATCCATGCAGTTTTCTAAAATGTTTTTAAAATCCTTTACACCTGCAGAAGAGACTTTCCTCTTACATAATGCTGTTTCCCAGTCGGTTTTCTGTGTCTGTTCTGCATTTACAATAGAAATTCCAGCCACACACACACACACACACGCACACACACACACACACAGATACCCCTATTTAAATCAAGCTGTGACAGTATCAAGTCAGGGCAAGAATAGACAAGCCAGTTCAGGACAATAGTGGAATTTAGTTCCCAGCTGGTGGTGAGAGAGAACCTGGAGAGCATGAAGCATGGAAGGCCCATTGTCCCCAGGGCTGGGCCTCTGCTCTGCAAGTTGCCTTCATCACAGAGTTGGTCATTGGGATCCATAATTAGAGCTATTAAAATCATTTCAATCCTCCTTATGTCCCCCAAACAAAATTTAAAATGCTTGCGTAATATTTAACAGTACATTTAGAGCATCAAAGAATAATTTAAAAAGGCACTATTGTGGAAAATAACCAAAGAAACAAATGTTTAACACAGAGGTATAATTTGAATCCCCAGTTAAGGCTTTCTTGAATGACAGATCCACAGAGAAGATTTTAGAATTTTATAGCATCTTCAAAAAGAACAGCAATATGTGGAGTGACTGTCTCTATTATCACATGTTTTAACATTCTCAGCCTCAGGGAAGAAGTTTATTTGGCTGTGTAAGAAATAAAATGAACAGGGACAGTCTCCCTGGCTCTAAGTCTAGGGTTCGTTTGTTTGTTTATCCATTGAAGGCCAGAATCCAGAAGTTAATATACATGGGGAAAAAAATAAAAATAGTGAATAATCTGCAACAAGTAGGTGGTTCCTCCAAGGCAGAGGTTGACTGACTGTCTATGTGATGCGCAAATGTAAAGTTTTATGGAGCCCTAAGTACCTGAACGTACTTTGTAAGTATTTGCTTTTGAATGGGTAGAACCTCAAATTAGCAGCTCCTATGTTGTGTTGTCAGGTTTGGCTTTCAACGGTTTTCTTAATCTCCATGCCTCCAAGCCTCAACATTTATTATGCATATGTGCTATTCCTAGTGCTGTGATGGTTCTGTGGGGGAAAGCAGCAGTTGGTTAACATGGCCCCCAACCATACAGGTGGCAGCCACTGCTTGGGTAGAAAAAGAGAACATGATCTAGAAAAACATCTTTGCAGCTTCTTATTCTAAAGCTACTATTCTTTGTAGCTTTATACATAAGATCACTTTCATATAAAATCAGTTTCCTTTATCCCTGCATGAAATGTAGGGTTCTATGCAGGCTTCATGGCAAATACATATAAGCCACAGCACAACTGTCTTTTAGGCTAGTAGGTATGATTTTGCCCAGATAACACTTATGGCACATTAGCAGTATGTACAATATCAAAACACATGTGCAATCCACAAATTGTATGAAATGAATTTCTTTAAATGAAACCATCTTGAACCGCTGAATGCAACTTACACTCATGCTGACAGCATTTTGAAAGGCAGGTGGGAATAAGCTAAACAACCAGAAAAATCAGGTTCAGAAAGTGCTCATCAGTTCAATCACTGATTTACATATGTGGCTTAGGGTTCATCATTTCAAACTCCTAGGGTCCCATCTGTATAAGGGATCATATTTAGCCCATCTCAGTGAGTTAGTGAGTGGGAGTGCCACAGAAAATGCAGCATGGAGCACCACAATCAGAATGTGCTAGCAAACTGCTTGATGCCAGCGCCAAAGGAAGTATTTTTAAAGTCCTACTTAAAAACTCTTCTATTTCTACCATGCTTATTTGCTTTCTTTCCTTTTTTGCAGGGGAAGGGGCAGGAAGGCTTAAATATTTAAGATAAATACCTCAAAAGCAAAGATGTGCTTCTGATGTCTACTTACTCAAGCTCAGTGGACCTGCCCATTAGGCACTATCATCTGCTGCTTGAGAAAGACGGGGCTGTGCAAGCAGAAAACCAGGCGCTAAGGATCAGGAGCCTTGCTGTTGAGAAAACAACCTCAAGCTAACAAAAGAGGTAAAATTCCCTGTACCCTGAAGAAGGAGCAGGATATCAAGAGAACCTCGAGCAACCGTAGTTAAAGAGCAACAGAACACGCCTTAGTATAATTACCAGATGAACATCAGGATCAAAGTGTGTCCTAAGAGGACCCGGTAACGAAACAGGTCCAGGAAACTTCCAGTCTCCCTGCAGCTCCTGTTGGCTGGGTGTGTTAGTGAGAATGTGCACTTGAGTTTGCGGTTCCTCTTGGCAATGAGATACAGCGCCTCTTCAGCCTCACTCAGTCGACCCTGGGAGTATAACCAACGAGGTGATTCAGGAATGAATCTGAAAGAGATGTCATTAAAGGCTGTATATTCATATAGGTACACGTGCACAGGAAGGAGACAAATCACCTACTCAGTACGTAGATTCCTGCCTGCACCACAAATGGGATTCCGTGTTAGACTTAAAGTTTGACTCTCCCAATAACATATGAAAGGGCTACTTTCAACAGCATGCTAACATTAAATGGTAGTCTACTTTATCACTGAAAACGAAGAACATGCTTTTACAATTGCAGTTTAAAAAGCAAACAGTATGCATTTATTTTTAAATAAATTTTAATATGTGAATTTTAATATGTTAAATATTAACATATTATTCAGTCTATAGGACTGAATGATGAAAATTCTTCATAAAGCACGGGTCAAAGATATGGCTCTAAATCCTAGCCAAGTGTTGTCTGAAAATACTGTAGAGACAATGGTTTTTCTTAAGTTCTAAAAAAGCCTCACAAAGAAGATAGAAATCTTTATTATCTCATCAGGAAAAAAAATTTAAACTGAAATATTTTTAACACAGTGACATGTAGGAGGTAGAGATTATTTTAAGACTACACATAAAGACGAAACCAAGTTTACCAAAACTACTTTTGAGTGTTTACTGCTTCAAAATACTCAAATCACCTGACACGCTGGCTTTAATATGTCCTGAGGATATTTCCTGATCCCCCAAGACCTTAAAGAATAGAAGTTATTTCCTGACCAACTTCTAGTTACAAAACAACAGTTATTTTCTAATGTAACTACAAAGCGTTGGACAATTATACTGCCATTGATATATTCAAAGAGTTTCAAAACTTAAATATTATGTATCTTTTTGCCTCTTCCCCATTTTGCCTACACTTTCAGAGGGCTTTCCAAAGACAAAACCAAGGCAGGAATATGGAAGCCTTATTTACAAGACACAAATCAAGGTTTTTTGTTTGTTTTTTTTTAAATCTAATTTGACATTATCTGCCTAAAATGAAACTTAGATGAATAAAACTGGCTATTTACAGTGCTTTATAGAATTCACTGTGCCTTCTAATAAGGACAGTGAATTAGCAACAAACACTACAGGATTTGGAAACTTAACGGACAGCCAGTCTGTCAACAACCATTTATTTAGCATTTCAATTTTGTACAGAGCAATGTAATGGTGATGAAAGGAAAGATGCTGGAAACCAAAGGCAGGAGTTTTCCCAGGAGCTTTGCTACTGGGGAAAGGAATATTCATGCACGATATTTGATTGTCAGCAAAAGCAGGAACAAAGACCATCTATAACATCCTGAAAAATCCTTCCATTTACTTCTTCATTGCCATTTGATTATTATTACTGACAAACAAATAAATAATCAAGTAAAACACTGTTCTGTTGAAGTTAGGTCTGCAGGGTATGAGTGGGATTTATTGGCTCTATCCATAGGGGCATATAGGAGCTATTATGTAAAACCACTTGATTATGTCTAAATGAAAGAGGACTACTGCGATAAATATTGAGAGAAAATATATGATAATAAAAATTAATTATTTTGGGAAGGATTGGGAGGAATAAAAAAGAAACAACAGAAAATACGCCAAAATATTCAGTCATTACCTTTGGGTTATATGTCATTTTCTCCTACCCTTAGCCTTTCTGTGTTTTCAAAATTGTTTATAAGCAATAAAAATTACTTTTAAAACTTTATAAATCATTTTAAAGCTGGTATTTGAGAGACATGAAGGCTTTAGAAATTTGGCTCTGAGTTAATATAACTATTTCTACCTGGCAAAGGGTTTATGTTGATCATGAAAACTTAGGGTCTTATATTTCTCTGCATTTTGAGAGGCCAATAAGCTTGCTTCTAAAGAGGGTCACCTAGTTGCCAGTGGACAGATTTGGAAACAGAGTTCCAACACATGCAGATTATACATACAAAACAATAAGACACGTTTTTAAAAGAAAGAGCAGGCCTTTGAACATGCCGTCCTCTATATAGCAGCAGGGTCATCTGTGCCGTGGGCTCCTTTGAAAGCTAAAATGCTAATTTAACAATGTTGCCCCACTCAAAAACGCTCCATGAATATCATTAAAGGTGGCAAATCTTTGTAAATTAAGGGGACCCTGGTTTTCAGAAAAAAAGTAAATCTACTGAAATTGAAGTATTGTGAAAATAAGGAATTTTTAAGCTAGGTAAAAATGTTTCTGGTAAACAAATAAGGTATATAATGTGGCTTCTTATGTTGCTGATTAAAAATTCTGAAGGTGATTCCAAATGTTTTTGTGCCAACATTTGTGCAATGTCCAAGGATCTACTGTGTGGAAACCCCTGGCTTTGGTACTGGGGAAAATGTTATCATGGAGCAAAGAGCCTGATACTGTTGGAGAGCTCTCAGTTTAGAAAGAGAGAACGTGGCTCCATTATGAGGCAGAAACACAAGGACCACTCAAAGGGTGTGGGTGAATGCCGTGGAATTCAAAAAAGAAAGGGAATGACTTGTAGCTGAGGCTATGATCAGGAAAAGATGGGGTGGATGGTATTTGAGCAAATCAGGACAGTGGCATACTTATTAAATAAGAAGATCTGGGCAAAAGATTGTTGAAAAAGCAGACACAGCACTGAGTAGCAGCATGGAGCAGAAAAGCCTAAGGAACAAGTAGTGCAGTGTGCCTGAACATGGGATGGGAATAAATTAGGAAAGATAAATTGGAGGCTGACTGTGGGAAGCCTTACATTCTAGGCTTAGTGGAATAAGTAAATATTTAAATCTCATAAGTTCTTTTCTCCCTGCTTTCTATTTTTCACGACCTGAACTCACTTCCCAGTGAGGAGATGTCTCCACCTAGCACTAAACAGTAACTAATTCTGACTATATATTCAAAAAAAAAAAAAAAAAAAAAAAGCAGAACACCTCAGATCACCCAGTGAAGTGGTGCTACTATTAAAAGGGAGATGAGAGCCAGATAAGATGGAGAAGTAGGAAATTTACTAAACATTTTAAAAGAAAATGTATTTATTCATCAATATTTACATAAATGTTTATTAATTCTAAGTACTATAGTAGGCACCCATTTATTACTTTCAAAAATTGACAATATACAAGTTAATAAAATCATATTAGTTTCCTCTTCTAATAAAATTATCTCACTCAAATTCATATAACTAAAAATACATTTAATAAATTTTAGTTTTAAAATGTAGGCTACTTCTACTGTATTCATTTTTGCACTTAACATTCTCTTGCTTTAAAAAATGTATGAAAAATTTCAGCTTAGTCCCCACAAAATCTCAATTTAGACCCCAGATAAAGAGTAAATAAATTAAAGAGCTGTCAGAATTAAAACACTACTATAGGTCTCCTTCACTTTATGGCATAGATGAAGGCAGGAAATACTGGCTGAAAATTTTATGTCAAAGATTTTGATGATTACCATCAGAGATCTGATATCTCAGGGAATAAAAGCCTTTCATATACCACATAAAAACTTCTGCCAGGTGCGGTGGCTCACGCCTGTAATCCCAGCACTTTGGGAGGCTGAGGCAGGCGGATCACCTGAGGTCAGAAGTTCGAGACCAGCCTGACCAACATGGAGAAACCCCGTCTCTACTAAAGATACAAAATCAGCCGGGTGTGGTGGCACATGCCTGTAATCCCAGCTATTTGGGAGGCTGAGGCAGGAGAATTGCTTGAACCCGAGGGGCAGAGGTTGCGGTGAGCCGAGATCACACCATTGCATTCCAGCCTGGGCAACAAGGGCGAAACTCCGTCTCAAAAAAAAAAAACAACAAAAAAAACTTCTGGGGAAATGGGCTTACTAAGTTGGTGGCTTGCCTTGTAACATCTGGGTGTCTTAGAGGGCCATGGTATGATACCTTGGGCAGTCATTTATAGAGTCCTTCCCTGACTAGGGAATCATCCAGCCACTGCTATGAGGCCCTGCACTCTAAGGATTTCTCCTATATCTAAGACTCTTCCACAGTCAACGTTTAGAGGCCCTGAAATGGCACATCTGTAGGATGAACAGTTGTCACTACATATCCAATATGAATACACTGCTCTACAAAATCTACCTCAGTCACACACCTAGCACATAATGTGATCCAGCCTGAAGACCTTTAAGGTTGAGGTATTAGGTTAAAAAAGCAATTGGTTGCCTATGCCAAGAATGTGAAGGTTACGATGCAGTGTATTGAGAGGTTACTTTAAACAAGGGATACCTGCATTCTGAATTAATTAAGCATCTCTCTTCCCAGGAGCTGCCAAGAATTGGAACACTTGCAGAATTTAGTTCTTCACCAAAGTCAGTGCAGGCAAGCTCCTGAAAGGGAATAATGCTGCTCATTGACCCACATCCTCTTAAGACATTGCTTTGGCTTTTTAAATTAAAACTCTAAGAGGAAAAACTACTTACAAAGATAAGAGAAAGACCACTGTTCCCTGCAGGTTAACCAGAATGGCTAGTGTCCTCCAGGAGCGGATGAAGTATCCTAACAGGGCATATTGGGCAATGCCAACTGCAAAGAAGAGGCCGCCGATCGATCCTAATTCAGGGAAAAGAGAACTGTCACTGGAGAAAGCACCATCTGCAGCACCATTTCCAACCCCAAGTTACAGAGCCAATTTCTTCCTGGTGAGATGTCAGCCCTATGCTGGCAAGTATAACAGGCATATCAGAAAAGAAAAAAAATCTACACTAAGTTGAACATCAGAGAATGAAAGTATCATAGAGGCCAGAAAATTTGTGGAAATAAAGGGAAGATAGATGAAAAATACAAACTATATGGGGACATATAAATTTTAAGAATTTGTTTAAATGCTTTCTGCATTGCCTGTTGTACTGACATTTGCCTGAACCTCTGGCTGAGGCTTGGAAATATTTTTGCCATATGGGTAATATAGCTTTTAGGTCATGAGGTTATTGCAATACCAGAAACTTAATCTTTACCACACAGGCTGTCCTTGAAGTTTCTTTCTTTTCTTTCCTTCCTTCCCTCTTTTTTTTTTTTTTCTTGAGACAGAATCTCGCTCTGTCGCCCAGGCTGGAGTGCAGTGGCAAGATCTCGGCTCACTGCAACCTCCACCTCCCGGGATCCCGGGTTCAAGCAATTCTCTGCCTCAGCCTCTCAAGTAGCTGGGATTACGGGCGACTGCCACCATGCCCGGCTAATTTTTTTTTGTGTGTGTGTATTTTTATTAGAGACGGGGTTTCACCATCTTGGCCAGGCTAGCCTTTAACTCCTGACCTTGTGATCCACCTGCCTCAGCCTCCCAAAGTGCTGGGATTACAGGCATCAGCAACCTTGCCCGGCCGAAGTTTCTTAAATCACAACTCACTCTCCCAATTCTCCCTACTGCCTTCTCTAAATGTATTACTATAGGATACATGACATTTTGTATTTATTTGTTTCCTGTCTTTCCCAAGTAGAAAATAAGCTCCCTTAAGCATAGATTTTTGTCAGCACAATGATGGAAAAATAACCACCATGGAATTGTAAAGAAGCTTATGCTTTTTGAAATAAATATTGAGATGGGTATTAAACCCACAGGCTTGCCCAATATTCTTGCAAATTCTATACCTCTGACCCACTTTCTATAACTGCCACTATTGCTATTAGTGGTAGTAAGAGCTATTATTTATTAAGCATAATGGTTTCACATACATTGTCCTATGAAGTAAGTACCATTATCAACCATAAACTAAAGTGGAAAATAGCTCAGAGTGGTTAAATGAAGCTGCCTAAGGACACAGAGCTGTAAGTAGCAGGGCCAGGACTTGTGCCCAGGTTCTGTACCATTCCTCTCTTCTATCTCCCCTCTATGGAAAGGCAATTTCTGTGGGCATTCCGCAGTGACAAAACTTTGTTGATCTTGTTACAAAAAATAATAATCTTGTAATACATGTGTTTCCTTTGATTCCTATCCATAGCTTATTACTTTATAACAAATAAGTAATGGCTTGTATACTGTTTGACCTAGTGAGGAAAGGGAGAGCTAGAAAGGGAAGCTGATGTGACAGCATGTTCAGAATATGTGGTCCAATGAGTAGTGGGATGAGGACAGTGCGAGTTTCCTGGAAATTTAAGACAGTCAATAGCTACTACAGGTTCACTGCTGTAGATCAAAAAGCACCTGGCTTCCAAGAATAAGACTTCTTGTCTGCCATTGCTCAGAATGGTCCTGAGCACTCAGTATCCCTTGACAACAATGTAAGCAAAAACAAGAAAGCCCAGAGGATGTGATGGTTTCAGAGGGACCAAGTTCAGATCCTAGTTCTGCTACATACTACTCTGACCTTGGGCAAATCACTAAATGTTCCTGAGCCTCAGTTTTCTTATTGGTGAAACAGAAATAATAGTGCCTACCTCAAAGGGTAGTTTTTATTAGTTTCAGATGAAATAATGCATGTTATACAAATGATGGATATTGTCCTAATGTAATCTGGATTTAGCCCTTCTATTTATTAACCTCAAAAAAAAAAAAAAAAAAAGCTATCTGAAAGCCTCCTGTTGAATCTATCACAGAATATTTGCTGCCTGGTTCTCCTTCCTAATTCCAAGAATGCCCTGCCCGCTGTTGGAGGACTAACTTCCCTGACTTCATCTCTGTGGTTCAAATGGGGCCTGCCAAGTATAGTTCCTCTAACTGCAGGGTGACTCCAATCAGCTGAGCCGATCAGAGGCCTTACCCAAGATTTTAAATACTAGACTTGGAGCTGCTGGGCCTTGTCTGTGACTACACAGAGGAAGCTTCTCAGAGAGGATGGGGAGCTGAAATGAGAAGCATCTGACTTCTGGTTCTGGGCATCTTCAACGCCTGGCTCTTCATGGTCTAGTTATCCTAACCAAATGATTTCCCCTTATATATGAGCTCATTAGAGTTCAGTCTCTGTCACAATCAGTAAGATCTGGTATCAACTGGACGTGATGGACAAGAAGAAATGATTCAGAGTTATCTAGTTTGGTAACCTTAAATACTGTGACAACATAGGCAGAGGTCCCAGAAAATAATGTAGCTTTTAGGTGGAAAGAAAGTAATAATTTTTATTTAAGGAGTCAATAAATATTCATATCTAATGTCCAGCAAGAAGCTGCACATATATGCCTGTAAATGACAACAGGGAGAAGGCATAGAGATGAATATAATAAGGCTCTATGTTATTTGGTTTAAAAATTAATAAAAAATAAACATTTCAAGTCATCCTTTCTGGAGTATCATAGGTGGCTTTATAACCATGTATATGCCTTTAAGTACTATGCCTATTTTAAAATTTATTCTCTGCTTATTTTTAATTAATTTCAACTTTGCTATTCCTGCTCAGTTTGCACTAGTAAAAGCTAAATTTCAGCAGGTTAGAAAAGAGTACATAGTTATGACTTCATTTTTGTAAATGGTACCAGTAATCCATCTAGTTTTCAAATACAGACCATGAAGTCTCCTTGAGTTATTTTGCTCTCCCCATCTCTGCTGGTCCTTTAGCAAATCACTTTCCCACCAAAATCCAGCTCAGATACATCCTCTTTCTTCTCCACTGCTTCCATCTTGTCTAACCCACCACTGGTTTCATGTCACCAACTATAGCAGCCTACTAAATGATCCCTCAATTTCTGTACCTACCAGAGTAATCTTTCTGTATATGAGACCCTATCACTCCTGTATTTAATATGCCCCACTGGCTTCCCACTGTACTTCAAGTAAAAAACAAATTCCTCATTTGGCCCATCACAGGCCCTGTATCATCTGGTCCCTCCCAGTTACTTCACTCTTTCCTTAACTCTCTACCCTGTAGTCATGAGAACGTTTTCAAAACTTTTCAAAGAAGTTCCTTCCTGCTTCAAGGCCTGGGTCTTTGCCATTCCATCTAGCTAGAATATTCTTCTCCCAGAATTTCACAGGCCTAGGTCTTCCTAATCATTCATGTCTTAGATCAAACACCCACGTCGAGGTTTTCTCTAACTATCCTATTTAATATAGTTACTCCCCGCAATTACTATCTAGCCCATTACCCTGCTTCATTTTCTTCATTGTACTTCTAATTTTCAGAAATTATCAATTTGTTCCACCTTTCCTAAGTAAAGCATAAGTTCCATGAGAGCAAGAACCTCCCCCAAGTCATCCCTGTCTGTTCCACCTTTTTATCTAAAAAAAGCAGTGTCTGGTACATGGCAGAATCCATTTAATAAATGAATGCTGTGGAACAGACATGCAAAGGAAAAGCTCTGGAAGCATACATAGCAATATGTTAACCATGGTCGTCTCTAGGGGAATAGGACTACATGTATTCTTTAGTTTGATGACGTGTGCATATATTTCTTAATTATTTTCTACAATGAACATGAATTGTTATATGAAGACATTAATATAAGAAAACAAATAATAAATATATTAATATGGAATTTATCACAGCTTCAGTATTTTTTGTTTTTCACTTCTTAATAATTTTCAGTCAATTAGCCGGAAATCCTTTTTGTTAAGTACTACACTGCAAACTGGTCAAAAATGGATGCTTGCAGTTTGTACTTGTGCTTTTTGGTATATATTTACATATTGTTTTTTACATATTGCAAATATTATTTTGTAATAAGCATAATTTTTCAAACTAATTTTCATTGCCAAATAATCAGGCTATTTCCAGCAAATCCCCTATTGCTGAACATTTAGGGTTTTCTCTGACTTCTTGCAATTCATAAGCATATTTGAAGCCACAGGTATAGATAAAATCATTCTGGAAAGAAACCAACTTGAAAAGAAAGACCAAGGACAAAACCCTGGGGAAGTCCTCGGTTCATGAGAGAGGGAAGGAAGCTACTCAAAAAAAGTTCCAGGTGCTATCAGAGCCTTACTTTGTCCTGGGTGCAGGGCTGTGTACTGGTCTTCAGGGAACTCTCACACTTGCTCTGAATTTCACATTGAATTTGGCAACCATATGGTTTCACTGTTACAGTTTTTCTTCCTCTCTCCCTTTTCACTTTGCTACAGAAATTTTGATAGTCTCATCTTAACCCAGCATCAAGGATAAGAATGAGAGGTCAAAACACTCCAAGGGGACTCTTTTCACTGGCTTTAGGCAACTAGCAAGAGAGCAAGAGACCAGGGTTGGTCCTTTTCCCTAACACATGCAACATGACAGGAAAAATACTTAGATAATCTGGCAGGGTGGGAGTGGTATATGTCTTTTATAAAAGAGCATCTTCATGCAACAACTAAAATCAAATATAAATACTTTAATGGAGAAATGTTAAGAAGTACAAGAAAAATATGTATTCATGGTGCTCTACATGAGCACAATTTTGGACCTCAGGAAAACTGAAATCAAAGGAGAGAGTGCCTTTATCCCTTCCCTGGATACAGGGAGCAGGCATGATCACCATCATTACCAGCTTCTTAGAAAGTCCCCGGAAATTAGCCATACTATTCAGAAAAATGACCCTAAAGTCTCAATGTAAATTGAAGACTCAGAGGAAGCTTTTTCACTCATCCCAGCTTAGGACCAGTTCCAAAAAGGCTTTAGAAGTTGCTAAAGACAAGGTGAATCCCAAGGCAACACTGTGTGAGACCAGCAGGAAGCCTGTCTGGAGAGGATGGAGCTGGTGTCTCTTCCTCTCCAGCCTAGTTCTAACTGGTCCAACCCTATGGATCCTTCCACTCGACAGCTGTTTAGTGGAGATGCAAACAGACCACAAGTCTACTTTATTTAGCCTTGTGTCTTCCAGCTCGATACAATAGCCCATACAACTTCAAAAACAACACCAGTTAGAAATAACAGGTTGACCAGGCCAGCACTCACATGAGGTGACATGCTGAAGTTCCAAGAGAAGAGTCTTTGGGGAACAGTGGAAGGATGACCTGGGTGTCATCAAGACCCAGGTTGCAGTTCTGGCCCTGTCAGTTATCAGCTGCTGAAAACAGGCATGTCACCTCACCTCTCAAAGGCTCAATTTCATCCATCCATAAAACGAAGGTAGGAATCCTTAACTTGTAAGCTCCGGGAATATTACAGATGGATGTCAAATGCCTAGCATGGTAGCTGGTACATAAGAGATGGCTGGCACTGTGTATCAGGTTCTAAGAAATGGCCTTCTCATATAGATCCTCCCAAAGACACATTTCCATCAGTCACACGGTTAACCCGTTTCCCACATCCATATAAGAACATCCATGGGAAACATTCAATCATTGTCAAGTGAATGAAAGTAAAAGAAACAAAAAGTTATCATTGCAAACCTAAGTCTATAAAGTCTTAGACACAGTTACTTCTCTTATGACAATATTTGAAGTTAAATAACTTTTTAAAATCATTTATTTTACTATCTATGTAGTTCTTGAGAAAATAATGAGATAGTCAAAAATAATTCAGAATACAGTCTCAATTTTGGAAATTAAATATCAATAAAGAACTGCTACAATAGTACTATGTTGACTTGAGAGCAGTAAAAACAAAAAAGGGCTGTAGAACAAAAATGTAATAAACTAGAATAAAAAGGCTGTAAGAAAGGAGTTTCTAGTATTTCCTATGTCTGCGCTATTTTTCAGTTTAAGTTGTAAAAATTTGCTAGTGTCCTTCTGAGGAAATCAATACTCTCCACAGTAATCTCTAGGCAGTCCATGAGGCGGATGGCAAGCTCACATGTGAGGCAGGCCCCCAGGAAGACTGTCTACAGAGGAATATTAATAAAATGACTTGTTCAGGGTCATACAGAACAAAATCAGAAAAACAAATCTAATAGTTGGATAAAGTACTTCAAGTCCAAATGCACTTCCAGACTCTAGGATTAAACTGGGTCCCTATAAGATTTTCTGGAGCTGCTCACCCAGACCAGAGCTGCATGATTTAAGTAGTACCTGCAAGTGCC
Source organism: Hylobates moloch (assembly GCF_009828535.3). Classification (NCBI taxonomy): domain Eukaryota; kingdom Metazoa; phylum Chordata; class Mammalia; order Primates; family Hylobatidae; genus Hylobates; species Hylobates moloch. The sequence continues at coordinate 111,706,828 of NW_026652280.1, forward strand.
CAGTAGGCGGTGCCCACACATTCATTAAGCAAGACAAAGGCCACCAGTGACATCCCTCCATTCATCATGCCCACCAGGAAGCGAGTTATTGCAAAGAACTCATATGAGGGGGAAAATCCATTTGCAATTGCAAATAAGATGTCAAGAGCAAAACCTAGAAAGAGAGAACAATATTCAATAATCCAGAGGCAAAATAGCATTTGATGAAAGTAATAAATTATATTCATTAGCTTATAAAATAAACGTTTGTAAACTTAAATTTTCTGAGCTGTTTTTGTGTGTGTGTGTGTGTGTGTGTGTGTGTGTTTTGAGACGGAGTCTCGCTCTGTCACCCAGGCTGGAGTGCAGTGGCACAATCTCGGCTCACTGCAAGCTCTGCCTCCGGGGTTCACACCAATCTCCTGCCTCAGCCTCCCGGGTAGCTGGGACTACAGGCGCCCGCCACCATGCCCAGCTAATTTTTTGTATTTTTAGTGGAGACGGGGTTTCACCGTGTTAGCCAGGATGGTCTCAGTCTCCTGACCTCGTGATCCACCCGCCTTGGCCTCCCAAAGTGCTGGGATTACAGGCGTGAGCCACTGCGCCCAGCCAGCTGTGTTTTATTTATTTATTTTTTTAACAGCTTCTCTTGGAAACTATTTTTTTTATAAAAACCATAAGGTTTACTTTATTACATGATTTCTGCCAATCACAGACAGTTTTCAATTATTCACAATAATGCTGAAAAATGAAAAATCCTTGCTCATACTCAGCTTGTCAAGGGCACTATGCCAAGTCCTGTAGAGCTCATTTGAAATGAATCAACACAGAGAGATATAAGGAAATGGGCCTAGTACACTGTCACAGTCTTTTACTTCTCTCCTTAGCAACATGGCATAAACTAAAATAAACCTATGAAAGGTTTACAACACAAATATCTGACTTTAACTAGGTGGGCTAGTAACTTAAAAGTGCCTGGCCAGAAGCACTCGAGCTGCAGTTTGGCCTCTTGCCAGGGTAATAAAGATCAGTTCTGTGTCCATATGCCAATTCCCGGAGAACCTTAACGAAATAGCCCCCTTATTATTTTCCTAAGAATCTTAGAGAAATAAGCCCTCTCATCCAGTTTATGAACACTCTAATAGATTACCTGTGAGATAGACTTTTTTCCTTCCGAAGCGATCTGAAAGCTGACCAAAAGAGATAACTCCAACGAATACACCACTGAAGAAAAAAGAGCTTGCTGCACTGACTTTGTAGGATCTGTTGGCAATTAAAAACCACTAGAGGAAGATAAAAGAGAGACATGTAGGATTCAGTTAGCTATTAAAAAACCAAATGTGCAACAAAAACTTGTATACCAGAACTTCTATACTGCATGATCCACTATTAACCAGAATTCAGTAGAATTTGTCTATCTCAGACAACATCCAATCAGATTTTATCTTCAGAAACACTAGAAATCACTATTATTATGATGCACTCCCATAGTACTCTATACATATCTTATTACAGAATTGAACACAGTGTATAATAGCTAATTACTTATGCATCTATTGACTATGTCCCACATCCTAAGGCTCTGTGTTTCTTGAGAGGAGCCTTGTCCCATTTATTTCCATTCTCTGATGCCTAATACACTATATGACATATATGAAGCAATAAATACATGAACTTTTTGTCTAATAGGCTTGTGGGTTTAAAATCCCTTGAGTATTTTCCTCAAAAAGATTAAACACAGAATGATCTGGCGATTCCATTTCCAGGCATATATCCAAAAGAACTAAAAGCAGGGACATGAAGAAATATTTGTACACCCATGTTCATAGCAGCTGTATTTGCAATAGCTAAAGGTGGAAACAACCTGTGTCTATCGATGGATGAATGAATAAACAAAATGTGGTATACACATACAGTGGAATATTACTCAGCTTTAAGAAGGAATGAAAGAATAGGCAGAGATTTGTTAAAAGACACAAAATTATAGCTAGATAGGAGAAATAAGTTCTAGTATCCATATCATTGTAGGATGACTATAGCTAACAATAATATATAGCTTCAAATAGCTAGAAGGAGGATATCAAATGTTCCCAATACAAATGATAAATATTTGAGATGACAGAAATGCTAATTACCCTGATTTGATCACTATATATTGTATGTATTAAAACATCATCATGTAGTCCATAAATATAATTATGTCAATAAAATTTAAAAAATAAAAACGAGGCCGGGCGCGGTGGCTCATGCCTGTAATCCCAGCACTTTGGGAGGCCGAGGCAGGCGGATCACGAGGTCAGGAGATCGAGACCACGGTGAAACCCCGTCTCTACTAAAAATACAAAAAATTAGCTGGGCGAGATGGCGGGTGCCTATAGTCCCCGCTACTCGGGAGGCTGAGGCAGGAGAATGGCGTGAACCCCGTGGGGCGGAGCCTGCAGTGAGCCGAGATCGCGCCACTGCACTCCAGCCTGGGCGACAGCGAGACTCTGTCTCAAAAAAAAATAAAATAAAATAAAATAAAAATAAAAAGGAAGAGGCCAAGGTGGGCGGATCACAAGGTTAGGAGATGGAGACCATCCTGGCTAACACAGTGAAACTCTGTCTCTACTAAAAAATACAAAAAATTAGCCGGGCATGGTGGCGGACGCCTGTAGTCCCAGCTACTTGGGAGGCTGAGGCAGGAGAATGGCATGAACCCAGGAGGCGGAGCTTGCAATGAGCTGAGATTGCGCCACTGCACTCCAGCCTGGGCGACAGAGCGAGACTCTGTCTCAAAAATAAAAAATAAAATAAAATAAAATAAAAAGGAAAAAAATTCTGATTCATGCTACAACCTAAACTCTGAAGACATTATACTGTATGAAATAAGCCAGACACAGAAACACAAATATAGCATGATTCTATTTACATGAGGTACCTGGAATAGTCAACTTCATAGAGGCAGAAAATAGAATGGTGGTTACCAGGGGCCAGAAGGAGGGGGGAACAGGGAATTATTGCATAATGGAACAGAGTTTCAGTTTGGAATGTTGAAAACGTCCTGGAGATGAATAGTGGCAATGGTTACACAACAATTTGAATGTATGTAATGCATCTGAAACTACACACTTAAATGTGAATAAAATGGTAAATTTTATATCACGTATATTTATGACAAAAGAAACTCCTTTAGTATCTTCTACTTTACGGAAACTTAGGAACTCAAAGAGAAAGCAACCATTCTCTGCTTAAAACACCACTATCTCAAGTCTTGTCTAGTGATGTGTTAAAGCTGATATTTGGTTATAAGAATAAAAGTGAACCCATGTCACAGAATAACCCCAGAGAACCAAGAGACCACTTATCCTTCCTCTTCCCGGTCCCCTTCGCTAGAGTCAGTGATGACAGGTGTGTGAAGGGCTCCTCCTCCTCAAGAACTTGCAATAAAGAATCCCCAGTTGCTCTCTCCACCTTTCAGATCACTCCCTTCTGATGCTTCCACAATCAGTCATCATGGCTCAAAGTACATCTAACTTCTCTCCTTCCCTGTTAGTCTTGTAAGACTGGATTGATAAAGGTCTTGACAAGACAGCTTCTGGACATCTCTATGCAAAACCACCCACCAAAAAGACTCAGGAATTGGGAAAAACAGATGAGAATAATGTCCCCTCACTAATGTATGCTTTACTTCTGAATTCCATTCTTCACATGCAATTCTTAACAAGATAAATTAGCTGGTTTTCCTAGCCCTTCTTGGATTTACTATTTCTTTCTTTCTTTTTTTTCTTTCCTTTTTTTTTTTTTTGGCAGGATGTCACTCTGTTGCTCAGGCTGGAGTGCTGTGGTGCCATCACAGCTCATTGCAGCCTTGACCCCCCAGCCTCAAGCAATCTTCTTGCCTCAGCCTCCCAAGTAGCTGGGACTGGAGGGAGCCACTTTAAATAGGTGGTTCAGGGGAGGATTCTGGGGGGAGGTGACATTTGTGACTTGGATGATGATAAGTAACCAACCACAAAAAAACTCTTCAGGGGAAATAATTGCAATGGCCCCAGGTGAAAACACACCAGTGTATCTCTAGTGAAGGTGGTATGAAATTAGGACAGCAAAGCAGGTGGGCATCAGATCATGCAGGGTTAGGCCACAGTAAGGAGCTGAGAGATTTTATTCTAGTGCAAAGAACGAATATTGAATTACTGGGTTTATGTTTCTAAAGATCACTGTGGCCACTTTATGAGAATGCAATATGATAGGAAAGAGTGGAAGCAGGGGAGTTACAGTAATCGTTTAGCAGATAATGACGGCTTGGATGAAGGTGGAAACTGTGGTGATGGAGAGAACTGAATGGACTTGGGATGTATTTTGAAGGCAGGACTGTCAGATGTTGTGATGGAGATGTAGTAGGAGTAGAAAGGAATGGAAGAGTCAACTAAATTGTTCATTTTAGCCACTCTCTGGGTGGTTGTGACATTTATCGAGACAGAGAAGGCTGCAAGGGGTGTTAGGTACATGGTGGGAATTCAAGAGTTCTGTGTGAAGAAGCTCAGACAGAGCATGCGTATAAAACATCTAAGTAGACATGTCAAGCAGGCATTTGGCTGGGAGTCAAGCTCATGGGAGAGGTTATGAAGGTTTATGAAACTACAGATACAGGCTGGGTGCAGTGGCTACGCCTGTATCCCAGCACTTTGGGAAGCTGAGGCTGGTGGATTGCTTGAGCCCAGGAGTTCAAGAGCAGCCTGGGCAACATGGTGAAACCATGTCTATACAAAACACACAAAAATTAGCTGGGTGTGGTGGTACACACCTGTAGTCCCAGCTACTCTGGAGACTGAGGTGGGAGAACTGATTGAGCCTGGGAGGTTGGGGCTACAGTGAGCCATTACAGTGAGCCTGGGAGGTTGGGGCTACAGAGTGCCATTGCACTCCAGCCTGGACAACAGAGTGAGACCCTGTCAAAAGAGAGGAGAGAAGAGGGGAGGGGAGGGGAAAGGATGGGAGGGGAAGGGAGAGAAGAGAGGGATAGAAGAGAAGAGGAGAGAAGAAAAGGAGAGAAGCAAAGAGAGAAGAAAAGAGAGAAAGGAGAGAGAGAAAGAAAAGAAAGAAAAAGAAAGAGAAAGTTTCATATAAAAGAGATTGAAAGAGCTGCAGCATTTGAAGAAAAAATTTTGTTTTGTAAAAAATTAATCTATTTTGTAACATGGATAGTTCTGTAGTAGAATTTTCGACTCATGAGGAATGCTTACTGTAACATTTTACCAGATCTAAAAATAAATCAATATGAGATATCAGGTTGTCCTAGAAAAGACAGGACTGTATCTGTAACAGGGAGATCCCTTCTTTTACAATGGCCAATATACACAGCTTAATTGTACTTGTTCTTAATACCTTGAAATTCAAACACTTGCTTTTTATTAAATTTATGTTCTTAGTGTTTGTTTTGGTCTTTTCACGCTTTTAAAATCCGGCCTGCAACTTCAGTCTTCATTAACCTGCACCTCAAGTTTTGCTAGTCTGTTTACATGGCCAAGATACTGATCTTGGCCTGTTTTATTGATTAAACACAAAACTGATCTGTTTTGTGTTTAATCACTAAAAATGGCTAATTTGAAAACTCCATAATCAACTATTCTGTTGCCTCATTTGCTGAACTTCTCAAATCCATGGAAAAGGCTACAATACTATCCTTTTAAGTGGATAGCTGTCAACTTTTGTGATAATTTTAGGAAGAAGTAGCCCAAGGGATGTTTGAGCAGCAAATTCCAAATTATGATTCTCAGGTTGCCATTTCCAAGTGTCAAAGTAACTGCTAATAATTTTTCTTCATGTCAATGCTAGTTGGGCCATGCATCTCTCTGTTACTCTTGGAATACATGCAGGAACTGAGAGAAAAATGGAAAGACAGATTTTTCAAAAGCAAATTAGAGAATGTGAAGCTGGAACCCAGATCTCCCTGACAGATCCTAGTGAACTGGGGATGGTTGACACAGGGATGCGAACTCACAGATTCAGAACAATGGGTTGACAACCAGCCCTCCACATCCTTCATCTCCCAACATGTGAGATCTTGGTTGAAATGTTTTGTTTTGCCCAATTTCAAAAACTTTTCAAGTATCGTTGATATACGTATCACATACCTACTATGTGATCTAAGGAGTTTTATTTTGTCAAAGCCCAGACAAGATACACTAGGATATTGATCCCTATAGTATTTGAGAAAATGTATTGGCGTAATCTATACTTAAAGTTTTGGAAGGATCTCACTCACCAGACTAGACTCAATTGCTAGCTCATTTTCTTCCCCCTTTGGTCAATACTTAGTACTAGGGTAAAACCCAAACCAGGATATTACTAGGCCATTTTAAGTTAAACTATAATAAACCTAAATATGATAAGTGTGGCTCTCAAGAAATGTGTTTTTTATGAGTCTTTAGATTTTAAAAATCACTAATTTATAAGTCATTCAAATCCTGTTGAGTAGAGATTATTAAGGTGATGAATTTCCTATTATTTTTTGTTAATAATAGGCCAAATTCTAAAGCCACAGAATGAATGTTCTTTTTATGTTAAGGTACTTCAAATTGAAAAATCATTTGCAAACTGAAAAAGCAGGAAATCTACTTTTCTTTTCCCATATATTAACAGAAAAGGAAGACTATAAAGACAAAATATTTTCAGTCTCTCAGGCTGACTTACATCTATTTCTGTTTTATAACCAGCATCTGTATTTTTGTTCTTATGCACTAAATTGAGTTGAACATTCAATATACTCTATTTTCAAAAAGGATTTGAGGGGCATAGCACTAAAAGCACTCGTATAATCATTCACTGATCTAAAGAAAGTGGACCTGAGAGAAAATCAGGCACAACTGGGGGCAGAATCAATAGCAGGTGCCTCTAACATAAAAAATGAAAGGAACATAAATATGGCAAATACAGGCGTCAGCACAGAGCCAGGGCTATGCAGTGCCTTCCAGTTCCTAAAGAGGAAAAAAGCTAGGTAAACAGAAGTGAAGGGGGTTGAGACAGAGACACTCTTGGCTGGGTACTAATGAAACATTTGGAGGTTTCTTTTTTTGATATTTATATTCTTACTGCTTAGATGCTGAGAATAAATGGCATGTCCTGATAAGGGATAAAGTACTGGCATACATCAAGAAAAGTTGCTTTAGCTGCAATACAGAGAACAGAATGGAGGTAGCAAGCATGGGAGTGGGAAGATCCATCAAAGGCCATTACAACCATGCAGGCCAGAAATGGAGACTTCCAGAAAAGAAAGGATTCATGCTAGATATAGATGCCTGGAGTTCAGAGGTGAGATCTGGGGTGAGTCATCCATGAACAGGTATTATTTGAAGCCACTAGGATGGATTAGGCCAACCACAGACTGAGTGAAACTTGAAGATAAATTTTAAAGGAAGCAACCAAATGTATCTTTAGCACCTCTCTTAAAATCATAAAACCTTAAGCTTTGTGGACATGTCACAAATCAAATAAATCATTTTCCTGAAATACAAATATAATCTGAAAAAACAAAATATTGCTTTAAAATGGACCACATGCTTATGTAATCCCCAAAACAAAATTAACATCTGAGCAATGAAACAATGTATATCAAAGATATGTCAAAGAGAAAGGCTGCCATACCTTATAACCAGATAATAACCAACCAACTTTCACGTAATACTCTCCCCTCATCCCAAACAGCCAGCCTTTGGTATGTAAATTACAATATATTGGCTAAAGACTTTCTATTTTTTCACCCTCAGCATGTGTTCCATTCAGGAAGCTATGGAAAAAGTCAACTGAGTACTAGAAGGAATACTAGAAATAAGGGGTCCTTTTGACTTAGGGTAACAGAATCAGATGTCACTAGAAAGGAGGGAGAAGGAAGAAAAGGAAGGTTGCATGTCAAGCATGAAGTGAGGGTTATGGCTTGTGTGCTTGGGGAACAACAGAGAGAAGGCTGGGGATGAAGGAGAAGAGAATACAGATGCCCCTCGACTTACGACTGGGCTGCCCCCTAACCCATGGTAAGCTGAAAATATGTTAAGTTGAAAATGCATTTAATGCACCTAACCTACCGAACATCATACCTCATAGCCTACATTAAATGTGCTCCAAACACATTATCCTACAGTTGGACCAAGTCATCTAACACAAAGCTGACTTTATAATAAAGTGTTGACTACCTCATGTAATTTACTGAATACAGGAGAGCACTGTAGAGAATAATATCACTTGTTTGCCCTCAAGGTCACATGGCTGACTGGGAGCTGCTGCTGATGGGGAGCTGCCCAGCATCATGAAAGAGGATCCTTCCACACTTACTACTAGCCCAGGAAATGATCAAAATTCAAAATTGGAAGTAGAGTTTCCACTGAATACTTTTCACTTTTGCACCATCATAAAGTCAACAAATCATATGTCGAGCCATCCTAAGTTGAGGACCACCTATAATGTGTTTTAAAATCAACTTCCAAAGTGGTTATTTTCACATTTGGCTGATCTTTTGTTTCAGGGTGTATCTTACTCCACAGTGTGTGTTTTAAATACAAATACCTAATAAATTTCCATTTTTCAACTGAATTGTATCATTTACACTTACTGTCTATCTGACATCCTGGTGTACCCATATGACACAAACAAGCCATCTCCAGGTTTCTTTCTTTTCCTTCCTCCACCGAATAGCCCTGTGCTGTTATTATCCTTCCCTACTGTATTAGAGCACAAAGATCAGGAGATGTTTCTCTTTTTCTTTTTAAGAGACAGGGTCTTGTTTTGTTGCCCAGGCTAATCCATGAACTAGGAGATGTTTCTTAAGTTGATCATGAATATTAGGAAGACCAAAGAGCAAGAAGGACCTCTGTCATACTGACTCTGAGAACTGAGACACATATCCAGCCTCTACTCTGAGCAACTTCTCCTTGGCTCTGCAAATGTGATAAATTTGTCTGCTTCCGTTTTTTCCTGTGACCTAAACAACCCATTGTAGGTTTTTTATTTCTTCTTCTAATTTATAGTGACATTTCATGGAATAATAGTTGAAAAACATGCTATAACCACAAACCACTCTAATGAAGGGAGAAGTGAATGGTAAAGAAAAAAATCATTTACACCAAGCTTTTATAAGCAGTGAGTCATTTCCCTCCCACAAGTGGGCTTTGCCCTTTCTTGCCCTCCCTGTTTTGGCTCAGGGCAGGTGACTGACTCTGCATCACCCACAGATGAATAATGTAGGACCACTGTCCTGCAGAAGTCTAGGTAAGGGTATGGTTACCCAAAGAAAAGCAAACAGATTTTTCATTCCACTTTTGCCATGAAGCATGACACCTGCCAAAAAGACCACTCTCAGTACACATTGTGCCCTCCTCTCCCCACTCCCCACTTGCAACCCCACCTCCTCCCCCGTGAACTATTCATTCTCCACGACACACCTTAAGTCTCATCTGACTTACCCCAGAGGAGCTTACCACTCTCTCCTTTCTGCCACATCACCCTATTTTTGCTTTACAATGATGCATGGTGAAGTGTGTCCATTTGTCTCTCCCCTATGATGCTGTGAGCTTCTTAAGGGCATATTTGTATCCCCCATGCTAACCTTTCAGTGTCTGTCAGCACTAATTAATTATTTGCTAAATTATTTATGTAAGAAGAGCAAGTGCCATCGTCTTATAGGCATCTTCACACACAATATCTCCGGGTCATGACTTCAAGCATCAGGTTGTGGGTTTACAGGCATACAGGGAACTACCTAATTGGTCACCATTTCCTTGTAGCCACCGAATGCCATTCTCTTGAAAAGGAGTGTAGACAGATTTAGAATTTAAGGGGGTTTCCTTCTTCCTATAGTCAATCTGACAGCTAGAATACTTGGTTTTATCTTTAGCCCCCGAAAGCACTTTACTTGGTCCACAAATATCCCCACTGAGAGAAGGATATACAATCATGCAGGGATAAGAAATGTGCCATGGATGATTCACAGTATATCAAGGAACCTGCAAGCCAGGCAGGGGCTGTGGCAGTTTAGACAGTAGTACCTAGCCCCTCAGCTGGCTGCTGTATCCCTTCTAAAAGGCAGACTTGTTCAGGGACCCACATAGTTCACTAGTCCCAACACAGCCTTCTCTGAAAGGAGGACATACCACATGACTGTTCAGGGCATAGCCCACCTAATCATAAAGAAAAGGAAGACAAAGGGCAGGTCACCCTGGTTGCCCAAGCAGGTCAACCAAAATGGCAAACAAGACTGGGCCCGTGCCTATTGATCGAGCCTCTTGTTGCTGGAGGTCATGCTTTGATGAAAACCAAGTCATATTATAACTGCCATGGCCCTACCCAGACTCCCAGCTTGTCAGTATTTCAAGGCTGCAGGGATGAAGCCAACAGCAGCTTCCTAGGATCCCTGTAGCACATCCATGAGGGCTCTACACAATCAGAGAGCTGCTACGGTCTCCTGTGAAAAATTCTGAATGGCTCTGATAACAATTCCAACCAAACTTCAGCCCTCCCCTGGCCTGTATTTAAAATAAAAATAATTACAACTTTGTACATGAAAATCTAACTTCAGGAGAAAATCAGGTAATCAGAGGCCTCCTGTGACTAGGGAGTACTTGGACAGGGTATTTCAGGAACAGTTTCATGGTGATTAACTAACTTGCTTCGTTTCAATGTAGTTGTCACTCTGAATTACCACTTAATGGGTGAAGTGTGCAGGCTATAACAGTCAGTAGTACAGGCGTAAGGAAGCAAGACATTAAAAAAAATTAGCCCCTAAAGCAATTAATTGCAGTGAATTTTTCAAATAGTTTTAATACTCTGTCTTTTGACCCCAGGGTATGGCTTGGGGAAAATATATTAATCTCAAGATAATAGTCAATTTCAGCTCTTCAATATCCACAGTGATATTAAGAATTCCAACCTTATACTTTTTGGTTGCAAACATTAATTAAGCATGATAATTGTGTGTCTCCATGATATTTGGTGCTTTCTGAATGAGTCAGAGCTCAGGGAATAATCTGAATACAGCAGACAGCAATTTGCTACATAAATTCGCTCCAATAGCTATTAGCTCATTTTAGAATAGTCAAGACTCCTAGATTAGAGTTTTGCATTAAATACCAAGTTAATCACATCTACCTAACCTTTTATTTGCCCTTCCCAAAAACCCTTCTAAAGAAACTTCTGCAAGGCCTGACCCAAGTGTAATAAGGTGCAGGGTAGACATTAAAAATGTGTGTTTTTAACACAGTATCTTTAAACTATAGAGTTTCGTAGAATCTCTCTTAATATTTATCTTCCAAAATTTTATGCGACAGGTCAACAAGACTTCATATTTGTTTTTTAACTTTGCTTTCAAACAAGATTATTTCAATATGAACCAAACATTACCTATATACCACAGATTATATATTAAGGATATTCACCAACTTAGTGACATGTTTAGGTACCAGTTTCAATACTCCTTTAGAGATTTGCAGGAGCAAGTGAGAGTCTAGTGAAGTCATTGAAATTGACTTAATGCTAAGGAATTAAGTGGAGGGTTTAGTTTGGCACTGCACTTCACCGTAATAAGGATGAACTCAACACAGTGCAGAGACTAGTGGCTCCTCAAGGACACCGGCTAAAGAGTGATTGATGCCAACATGCTGCCTGGTGCTGCTGGCCTTGGCTGTCCCTTGATCACTATTCACATTATTCTCCATTCTGCTGCTGTCTCTCCATTGATTCTTATCATTTTGTTAGCAGCAGCAGGAAACTTTCAAGCTACCTATACCATACCAGCACTCGGAACAGCACCCAGACAGGGCTCTAAAGCACAAAGCAGAAGTACAGTGCGTGAACTAACATATAAGTCACACTCTGAACGGTGGGATGGGGGCACACAGCACAGACACTTCATTGGTACCTCAATATAAAGGACTTCAGGAAAAACAAGAGATTCTGTGTTAAACATGTGAAACAGAGGAGGCCTTTGTTAGGTCTCCCTGAATCTATTCAGAGAGGAGAGACATGGTGAATGTTGTCACTGGGGCAGGTGGTTGTGGGGCTCTGAGAATACAGTGAACTGCTGAGAGCATGAGACTTAACTATTGTTCATTCTATTTAATTCTCCTTTGTTATTTTTTGTTCTATTAGGAAACATGTACATTTATTTTAGCTTGACCAGCAATAAAGCTTAATGTAATCATTACTACTTCCACCGTACTTGAGTGGGTTTTGTGGGGGTGGAACACTGGCCAGGCTCCTCATGAGTCTGACACACATGCCCCAGGTCACATCACCTTGTAGAAGGCAGACGCTGACACCACTCACAGATAGGCTGCCTGCCTGGCCTCCTTCCTTCTGCTGGCCCATGCCACAGTGGCCAGGCTTGTTTACTAACTGTGGGGCACTGAGGAGGTCACCCAGCTACTCTGAGCCCATGTCTTCTTCCCTTTTTAATTAGCAGACTAGTATTATTGCTTTCCCTTCTTCCCTAGAATTCACTCTGTCCAAAGCACTCTCAAGCAGGTGACTGCGAGCATCTTATTTAGCTTTCAGCCTAATGTGTTGGGGAAGAAATGAAACTTTTTATATGAGGAATGTGAGCTCTCCCTAAATTATTGGGCCCAGAGAGGCATTGGAATGAAACAGCAGTCATGTCCCCATCTCCCCTTGAGCTAAGTATCATCTCTTGAAGCTGCTTGCTATGTAGACTCTAGATTGATGCCACTGGTAGCTATACATTAACCTAACAATGCTGCACACTGGACACCATAACCCCTACTCTACAGTTCAACAATATACAGCCAATCGCTGATCAATGTTACTTATGTAAACTAACGAAAACTCCTAACAAACAATCTTGTATCCACTTACTCCTTGTTCCTCTTTTTGCCTTTAAAAGATTACTTGCCACAAAGATTGAAAAGAGTGCTTCCTACAGTAACCGGGAAGTGTTTCCTGGGCAGCTGTCCTCACCCTGGCTCAAAGAATCTCTTTAAAATTATATTTTGTGCCTCAGTTTCTTCCTTTAGGTGGATATTTCATGCCCCATACACTATCTCCCCATAGTCACTGTGCTGTTCTCAAATCCGCCAAGGGATACTCCCATTGGCTCTTCCTGTCCCTTCACTGCCAGTGAGCCATGGGGCCCAGGCAGAGTCAATCTTCACCCTGTTCTCATGGACATGTTTCTGGGGCTGCCACAAATGGCTGGCGGTAGCAGAGGTGCTGAGGCCCCGGACCCTACTCCTCTGCAATGACAACAGCAAAGTATCTAGCTCTTCTAAATACTGAAATGCCAACTAAGATACTATTTAAAACTAAAGGCTTCTATTCTTTTTTGTTTTTAAAAAAGGCTTGAAAATCACTGGTGAAGTGGAAAGAATATGAGCTCATCGAATCCCAGACTAGCAGCTTAATAGGTGTATGATTTAGGGAAAATTCTTTAAATTCTCGTCATCTGTTATTTCACTAATAGAGTGGGGTTGTTGGTAGGACTAAATACACAGCATCTATGGAAGGCCTCTGGCAGAGAGACTCCCATCCCAGAGTGCATTTTTAAAAAGTGGTTAGCTGCCTCTTCCCTCTCTCCTATACCTACCAGACCTTGTATAAACTTATCTTCTCACCCACAAACTCAGTGCAAAGTATGGAATGATCTTGTCACAGCTGAGGATCCCATGGAGGTTGTGGAGTTCTGTCCTGTTGTGTGGGTCAGTGATGCCACCTGTACTCCTCCATCAAAAAGTAGGCAGGCCACGGCCACCCTTGCAAAGCATCATGAACCCACTCAGGCTGAAGCAGCCAGTTCAGCATCTGGAATGCTTAAAAGATAATTGATCCCAAATCATGACCCCAGAGTTCCCAAGTAGCCCTGAGGGAGGGCGGAGGTGCCACGGGGCAGCAGTATGGGGATCTCATCTAACTGTGCAGCAGGGACAGCCCATGCCCTGCTCCCCATGTTGTTCTGGATACATCTTGGAGCACCTGCTGGAGACTGAGGGTCACTATTTGCACAGGTAATTTGTACCTTGAAATAAACCTCTGAGGGTGGATAACTGTTTGACACCCTGGTGGGATGAGGAATATAATGTGTGCCTCTATATCATGGGAAGAAAGTACCAAGTATTTAGAAACGTATAATTATGAATAACTATAATCAAGGTGGATAATAGCATATACATCCAAGTCTACGCATCTCATTGGCTACACATAATGGGAATGAGAAAGAAGACAGATGAATAACACAGGAAGAGGGAGAGAGACAGGGTGAGGAAGCAAGGGTGAGAAACAGAAACAGAAAGGCACACAGAGGCAGAAATGATAAAGACAGACAGAGGGAAAGGCAAGAAAGAGAGTGAATGCAATGGATACAGAAAGAGAAAGAGAAACAGAGAGGTAAATACAGACAGACTGAGATGAAGAGACATGGGAACAGGCAGAAACAGACATACAGACAAAATGACAGAGACAAGAAAGAGCAATAAGGACAGAAGGTGGGGAGAAGAGAAGGAAAGGAGGGAGGGAGGGGACACAGAGATACAGATTGACAAAGACAGATGGCAAGGGAGACAGTGATTCACAGATGCACCCCAGTGGGCCAAGATACAGGTAACAGGAAGAAAAAGATGTAGCTACTATCACAGGTGGCAAGGTGAAGGCTGTCTCAGCCCTTAATTCTTTTCTTCTCAGAGCTGCTTTAAAGATCTTCAGCACTTGCCAAGGAAGCCGTTTCATTCAATTTCTCCTGTTTCTAACACTCTTTATCTTGAGAGTAGTAGTTCCCTGGGTTCCCTTTGACTAATTCACCCTTCCTTCTGTCCCCCACCTTCAGTTGGGCACTGTTTATTGTGAGATCCTAGAAGTTAGCACAGAAGATACAGTGGGGACCAGGGTGCCTCATCCCTGTTGTCCTGGAGTGCAAGATCTAAGAGCTCTCCCTCCTTATAGCAAGCCTTCTCTAATATAAGGCAGGTAATAGTTGCTCAGTGAACACTTGTTAATAATGGTATCCCTCTGGAAATATCTAAAAGGGCTCCTAATTATAGATTAGGATACATACAGTGGGACATTCTGCATAAATGTTGCTTAGGTCAAGCTGTCACCCTGGTACCACAAGCATTCTAATCAAGATTGCATTGTCCAGTGGTGGTCAGCTGTCCTTCTCTTCAGAGAGCTCATTCTCCAGCAGGAGCTAATATAAGGGGTTGTCAAAAATGGGTGCTTTGCTTATTCTTGATTAAAATAGCGGCCTATTGACTAGTAATAATGAATACCAAAAGTGGGCTAACACTGTGAAATCAAAGGCATTCAAGATACATGGATTATGTCCATATATTAGGGGTACTCCTCATCCTTGCAGGAATTTGTGAGATAATCCAATGTGTAGGTACTCTACCTACAGGGTTATGCTCTCAGCTAGAACTCCTCCTTGGTCCTGAGCCAACATGAACTCTAGAAGCTTCTTTCTCCCTGATGCTGGCTGAAGAGTGGAGGTTGGGAGTAGGAGTGGTGGTATCAGTACCCTGCCTATGGAAAATTGGAGTTTACCTATAGTGACCTATCATGGAAGCAGTGTTCAAAACATCTAGGAGACTAATGAGCTGGGACTTCTCAAGCCTGCAAGACAGTTTTTTATGTGCTACTTTGATTACAAGAATTTAGTTAATAAATGTATATATTGTATATGTAGCAGAATTTGGTCTGGGATTTGCTTTCATTATAATGTAGTAATAGATTTATTGGGGAGCAGACCTATAGTTCTCACCCATTTCAAAATCCTATGGAGATCCTTAAGTAAAACCAGGGCTTTTTGGAGAAATGATTAATTTCATGTTTCAGGGGTGGGAGGTACAAGATGAACTTGGAATATCTTGTTATGCCAAAAATTTCTGATAGGCATATCAGAAATGATAGGCATGTCAAAAGGACACAAGAGGGATCCCACTTCCAAGAAGACTAAGTAGGCATGCTTTTCCTTATTCCTTCCACTAAAGATAAGAACAGAAACCAATAAAATTCAAAACAGAAAAATGATAGAGAAAAATCAATCAAACAAAATGCTCGTTCTTTAAAAAGATCAATAATATTGACAAATCTCTATAATGACTGAGAAGTAATTAAATAAGAAAAAAAAGACACAAATGTCCAATACCAGGTAATAAAAGAAGGGATATCATTTCAGACCCTGAAAATATCAAAACAATGATAAGGTAATACTATGAACAATTCTACGCACATAGATTTGACAACTTAGATAAAATGGAACAATTCCTGGAAAAGTACAAACTACCACAACTCCCCCAATACAAAATAGATCATTTGACAAAATAGCCCCATAACTATTATGAAAATTGAATTCATAATTTTAAAACTCCCCAAGAAATCTACAGGTCCAGATAATTTCACTGGAGAATTCTACCAAAGGCTTAAGGAATTAATATCAACTCTACACAATCTCTTCCATAAAATATAAAAGAAGGGAACACTTTCCAATTCATTTTATAAAGCTAGTATTACTCTGATACCAAAACCAAAGATAGTATCAAAAAAGAAAACTACAGAGCAATACTCCTCACAAATATAGAAGCAACAATCCTTATCAAAATGTTAGCGAATAGAAATCAGTAACATATAAAAAGAAGCATGTACTACCCAAAGATGCAAGGCTGGTTCAATATTTGAAAAACAATCTCTGTAATCCATCATATTACAAGATAAAGAAGAAAAATTACACAGTCATTGCAATTGATGTAGAAAAAGTATTTGACAAAATTCAATATACATTCATAATAAAAATTCTCAAAAATATTGGAATGGGGAGGAGAAAGAGCAAGATGGCCGACTAGAACACTCCAGCAATCAACCTCCCCACAGGAACACTAAACTGAACAATTATCCACAAAAGAAAGTATTACCAAAACACCAGGGGCTTGCTCTAGGTCCTGCTCCTTGCCACACAGAAAGCCAATCACTGAGACAACAAGCATTGCCAGGGAAGAAGGCTTTATTGGGTGCTGCAGCCAAAGAGATGGGAGATCAGTCTCAAATCTGTCTCCCTGACCAACTAAAACTGGGGACTTATATAACAAGGAAGTAATATAGCTACATGCAGGAAAACAAGAACTAAGGAGAGGTAAGGAAGCAGTCATGATAAATGAGGGGTCTGGCCTTTCACTGTCTGGATGTGGTGATCTGCTGAGTTTCAGTTCCTTGATAATATCTGGGAGGCCTAAGGTCAGTTTCCTGAGGAAGGAACTCCAATAAGACAAATATAACTTTCTCTAGTTTTAAGAATAGAAGGGTCAATTTCTATGTTTATTCAAAAGAAACCATAAACATCAGCTCTTTGGGACAATTGGGTGAGTTTCAAAAGGACCTTCTTAAGAACCACAAATCAGGACTGATCACAGTACCTAGTTTTAACATCACATCAAGGAAAGAGGCACCTAACAGGGTAGGAAAGGCAGTCTTGTCTTTCCTTCCCCCAACCCACAGAAATACCACATGGCACAGGAAGAGAGAATCTGTGTGCTTGGGAAGCAGAGAGCACAGTGATAATGGAACTTTGCACTGGAACTCAGTGAGTCCCTTCACACCACAAAGCAACACAGAGCAGAATTCAGCTGGTGCCCACAGAAGGAGCATTTAGATGAGCCCTAGCCACAGAGGAATCGCCCACCCCAGTGGTCAGAACCTGAGTTCTGGCTAGCCCCACCACCGCAAGCTAAAGAGCTCTGGGGTCTTCAATAAACTAGTCCTTGTGGCCTAGACTGCAATTCCTGGGCAAGTCCTGGTGCTGGGCTGGGCTCAGAGTCAGTGGACTTGGGATGCACATGATCCAGTGAGACACCAGCTTGTGTAGCCAAGGAGTGCTTGTACTGCCCCTTCTGCAATCCCAAGCAGCACAGCTCACAGCTCTAGGCAGAGAGGGAAGAGTGAGTAAAGAGGGCTTTGTCTTGCAATTTGCATACCAGCTCAGCCACAGTAAAATAAAGCACCAAGCAGAGTCCTGATGCGCCCATTCCAGGCCAAAACTCCTGGATGACATTTCTAGACCAACCATGGGCCAGAAGGGAACCTGCTGCCCTGAAAGGAAGGACTCAATCCTGGCAGAATTTACCACCTGCTGATTAAACAGCCCTTAGACCTTCAACAGAATAAATATCAGTGGTAGCCAGGCAGCAGTCACCATGAGCCTTGGACAAGACCCAGTTTTATGCTGGCTTCAGGTATGATCCAGCACATTCCCAGCTGTGGTTGCCATGGGGAGAGACTCCTTCGCTAGAAGAAAGGAGAGGGAAGAGTAAAAAGGACTTTCTAACTTGGGTACCAGCTCAGCCACAGTAAAATAAAGAACCAAGCCAACTCTTAAAGTCCCTGATTACAGGCCTTTGCTCCTACATGGAATTTCTAAACCCATCCTGGGACAGAAGGGAACCCACTCCCCTGAAAGAAAAGACCCATGCCTCTCAACTCACCACTTGCTAAGTAAAGAGCTCCTGGGCCTTGAATAAACATCAGTGGTAGCCAGGCAATAGTTGCCACAGGCCTGGGGCATTGTTGGCCATGGGCAAAGGCTCCTTCTGCTTGAGGAAAAGAGAGGGAAAAGTAAAGGGGACTTTGTCTTGCAATTTGGGTACCAGCTCAGCCCCAGTAAAATAAAGCATGAAGCAGATTTTTAAAGCCCCTGATCTCAGGCCCTACTGCCTGGGTGGCATTTCCAGACCCACCCTGGTCCAGAAGGGAACCTGCTGCTCTTAAGGGAAAAGATCAAGGCCTAGTAGGAGTAATCACCCACTGACTAAAGAGCCTTTGGGCCTTGAATAAACATCAGCAATAGCCAGGAAATAGTTGTCACAGGCCTTGGGCAGGACCTAGTACTATGCTGACTTCATGTGTGACCCAATACAGTCCCAGTGGTAGTGGCCAAAAGAGTGCTTATGTCATCCTTCTCCTAACTCCAGGGAGCTCAGCATGGAGAGAGATGCTGTTTGTTTGGAAAACAGTAAGGGAAGAGAACAAGAGGCTCTGCCTGGTAATCCAAGAAATTCTCCCAGATCTTAACGAAGACCACCATCGTATCTCTACGAGTTTGTAAAAGTCACAGTGCTACTAGGCTTGAGGTGCTATCTAATGCACTTATGGCTGCAGTGACCAAAAACTTAGATCACAACACTCAATTACTTTCGAATATTTTGAAAGCCTTCTCAAGAAAGACAAGTACAAACAAGCCCAGACTGCAAAGATTAGAATAAGTACCTAACTCTTCAATGTTCAGGCATTGATGAACATCCACAGGCATCAAGACCATTCAGGAAGACATGGCCTCATCAAACAAACTAAATAAGGCACCAGTGACCAATTCTGGAGTGACAGAGATATGTGAACTTTCAGAGAGAATTCAAAATAGCTGTTTTGAGAAAGCTCAGTGAAATCCAAGATAACTCAGAGAAGGAATTCAGAATCCTATCAGATAAATTTAACAAAGGGATTGAAATAAAAGGAATCAAGCAGAAATTCTGGAGCTGAAAAATTTGACTGACAAAATGAAGAACACACCAGAATCTCTCAAGAGCAGAACTGATCAAGCAGAAGAAAGAATTAATGAGCACTTAAAGACAGGCTATTGAAAATATACAGTCAGAGGAATCAAAAGAAAAAAGAATAAAAAATAATAAAGCATGCCTACAGGATCTAGAAAACAGCTTCAAAAGAGCAAATACAGAGTTATTTCCCTTAAAGAGGAAGAAGAGAAAGACATCGGGACAGAAAGTTTATTCAAAGAGATAATAACAGAACTTTCCAAACCTAGAAAGAAAGATATCAATAGTCAAGTACAAGAAGGTTATAGAACACCAAGCAAATTTAACTCAAATAAGACTACTTCAAGACATTTAATAGTCAAACTCTCAAAGGTCAAGGATAAAGAAATGATTCTAAAAGCAGTAAGAGAAAACAAAAAAAAATTACATATAAAGGAGCTCCAATATGTCTGGCAGCAAATTTCTCAGTGGAAACCTAACAGACCAGGAGAGAAAGATATGATATAGTTAAACTACTGAAGGAAAAAGACTTTTATCCTAGACTAGTATATCCAGTAAAAGTATCCTTGAAACATAAAAGAGAAATAAAGACATTCCCAGACAAAAGCTGAGGGATTTTGTCAACACCAGATCTGTCCTACAAGAAATGCTAAAGGGAGTTCTTCAATCTGAAAAAAAAGGACATTAATGAGCAATAAGAAATTACATGAAGGTTGGCCGGGCGCGGTGGCTCATGCCTGTAATCCCAGCACTTTGGGAGGCCGAGGCAGGCAGATCATGAGGTCAAGAGATCGAGACCATCCTGGCTAACATGGTGAAACTCCGTCTCTACTAAAAAAATACAAAAAATTAGCTGGGCGTGGTGGGTGGGCACCTGTAGTCCCAGCTACTTGGGGGCCTGAGGCAGGAGAATCATGTGAACCTGGGAGGCAGAGCTTGCAGTGAGCTGAGATTGAGCCACTGCACTCCAGCCTGGGTGACAGAGTGAGACTCCATCTCAAAAAAAAAAAAAAAAGAAATTACATGAAGATACAAAACTCACTGGTAATAGTTAAGTACACAGACAAATACAAAATATTATAACATTGTAATTGTGGTTTATAAACTATGCTTATGTTGAGTAGGAAGACTAAGAGATGAACCAATCAAAAATAATAACTACAACAACTTTGTAAGAAACACAGTATAAGAAGTTATAAATAGAAACAACAAAAAGTTAAAAAGCAAGGGGATGAAGCTAAAGTGTAGACTTTTTATTAGTTTTCTCTTTGTTTGGTTGTTTTTGCAGAATTAAGTTGTCATCAGTTTAGAATAATGGGTTATAAGATGTAATTTGTAAGCTTCATGGTAACATAAAATAAAAAAACCTACAACAGATACACAAAAAATTTCAGCAAGAAATTAAAATATACCACCAGAGAAAATCGCTTTCACAAAAAAGGAAGGAAGAGAAAACCACAAAACAACCAGAAAACAAATAACAAAAGGGCAGTAGTAAGTCCTTAATTATCAACAATAACATTGAATGTAAATGGACTAAACTCCAATCAAAAGATACAGAATGGCTGAATGGATAAAAAAACCAAGACCCAATGATCTGTTGCCTATAAGAAACACACCTCACCTATAAAGATACACATAGACTGAAAATAAAGGGATGGAAAAAGATATTCCATGCCAACGGAAACCAAAAAAGGGCAGGAGTAGCTATATGTATATCAGACAAAATAGATTTCAAGACAAAAATTTTAAAAAGAAACAAAGAAGATAATTATATAATAATAAAGGGGTCAATTCAGCAAGTGGATGTAAGAATTAAGAATATAGGCCAGGGGTGGAGCCAAGATGGCCGAATAGGAACAGCTCTGGTCTCCAGCTCCCAGCCTGAGCGACACAGAAGACAGGTGATTTCTGCATTTCTGCTTGAGGTACCGGTTTCATCTCACTAGGGAGTGCCAAACAGTGGGTGCAGGACAGTCGGTGAAGCGCACTGTGCACGAGCCGAAGCAGGGCGAGGCATTGCCTCACTCGGGAAGCGCAAGGGGTCAGGGAGTTCCCTTTCCTAGTCAAAGAAAGGGGTAACAGACGGCACCTGGAATATCGGGTCAGTCCCACCCCAATACTGCGCTTTTCCAACGGGCCTGGAAAATGGCACACTAGGAGACTGTGTCCCGCACCTGGCTCAGAGGGTCCTATGCCCACGGAGTCTCGCTGATTGCTAGCACAGCAGTCTGAGATCACGCTGCAAGGCGGCAGCGAGGCTGGGGGAGGGGCGCCTGCCATTGCCCAGGCTTGCTTAAGTAAACAAAGCAGCCAGGAAGCTCCAACTGGGTGGAGCCCACCACAGCTCAAGGAGGCCTGCCTGCCTCTGTAGGCTCCACCTCTGGGGGCAGGAAAAAGTCAGCAGGAACCTCCTCAGAATTAAATGTCCCTGTCTGACTGACAGCTTTGAAGAGAGTAGTGGTTCTCCCAGCACGCAGCTGGAGATCTGAGAACGGACAGACTGCCTGCTAAAGTGGGTCCCTCACCCCTGAGCAGCCTAACTGGGAGGTACCCCCCCAGTAGGGACAGACTGACACCTCACTTGGCCGGGTACTCCTCTGAGACAAAACTTCCAGAGGAACTATCAGACAGCTGAATTTGTGGTCTCACGAAAATCTGCTGTTCTGCAGCCACCGCTGCTGACACCCAGCCAAACAGGGTCTGGAGTGGACCTCTAGTAAACTCCAACAGACCTGCAGCTGAGGGTCCCGTCTGGTAGAAGGAAAACTAACAAACAGAAAGGACATCCACACCAAAAACCCATCTGTGCATCACCATCATCAAAGACCAAAAGTAGATAAAACCACAAAGATGGGGAAAAAACAGAGCAGAAAAGCTGGAAACTCTAAAAAGCAGAGCACCTCTCCTCCTCCAAAGGAACACAGTTCCTCACCAGCAACGGAACAAAGCTGGATGGAGGATGACTTTGACGAGTTGAGAGAAGAAGGCTTCAGACGATCAAACTACTCTGAGCTACGGGAGGAAATTCAAAACAATAGCAAAGAAGATAAAAACTTTGAAAAAAATTAGAAGAATAGATAACTAGAATAACCAATGGAGAGAAGGGCTTAAAGGAGCTGATGGAGCTGAAAGCCAAGTTTCGAGAACTACGCGAAGACTGCAGAAGCCTCACTAGCAGATGCGATCAACTGGAAGAAAGGGTATCGCTGATGGAAGATGAAATGAATGAAATGAAGCGAGAAGGGAAGTTTAGAGAAAAAAGAATAAAAAGAAATGAACAAAGCCTCCAAGAAATTTGGGACTATGTGAAAAGACCAAACCTACGTCTGATTGGTGTACCTGAAAATGATGGGGAGAATGGAACCAAGTTGGAAAACACTCTGCAAGATATTATCCAGGAGAACTTCCCCAATCAAGCAAGGCAGGCCAACATTCAGATTCAGGAAATACAGAGAACGCCACAAAGATACTCCTCGAGAAGAGCAACTCCAAGACACATAATTGTCAGATTCACCAAAGTTGAAATGAAGGAAAAAATGTTAAGGGCAGCCAGAGAGAAAGGTCAGGTTACCCACAAAGGGAAGCCCATCAGACTAACAGCTGATCTCTCGGCAGAAACTCTACAAGCCAGAAGAGAGTGGGGGCCGATATTCAACATTCTTAAAGAAAAGAATTTTCAACCCAGAATTTCATATCCAGCCAAACTAAGCTTCATAACTGAAGGAGAAATAAAATACTTTACAGACAAGCAAAGGCTGAGTGATTTTGTCACCACCAGGCCTGCCCTAAAAGAGCTCCTGAAGGAAGCACTAAACATGGAAAGGAACAACCGGTACCAGCCACTGCAAAAACATGCCAAATTGTAAAGACCATCGAGGCTAGGAAGAAACTGCATCAACTAACGAGCAAAATAACCAACTAACATCATAATGAGAGGACCAGATTCACACATAACAATATTAACGTTAAACGTAAATGGGCTAAATGCTCCAATTAAAAGACACAGACTGGCAAACTGGATAAGGAGTCAGGACCCATCAATGTGCTGTATTCAGGAAACCCATCTCATGTGCAGAGACACACATAGACTCAAAATAAAGGGATGGAGGAAGATCTATCAAGCAAATGGAAAACAAAAAAAGGCAGGGGTTGCAATCCTAGTCTCTGATAAAATAGACTTTAAACCAACAAAGATCAAAAGAGACAAAGAAGGCCATTACATAATGGTAAAGAGATCAATTCAACAAGAAGAGCTAACTATCCTAAATATATATGCACCCAACACAGGAGCACCCAGATTCATAAAGCAAGTCCTGAGTGACCTACAAAGGGACTTAAACTCCCACACAATAATAATGGGAGATTTTAACACCCCACTGTCAACATTAGACAGATCAACGAGACAGAAAGTTAACAAGGATATCCAGGAATTGAACTCAGCTCTACACAAAGTGGACCTAATAGACATCTACAGAACTCTCCACCCCAAATCAACAGAATATACATTTTTTTCAGCACCACACCACACCTATTCCAAAATTGACCACATAGTTGGAAGTAAAGCTCTCTTCAGCAAATGTAAAAGAACAGAAATTATAACAAACTGTCTCTCAGACCACAGTGCAATCAAACTAGAACTCAGGATTAAGAAACTCACTCAAAACCGCTCAACTACATGGAAACTGAACAACCTGCTCCTGAATGACCATTGGGTACATAATGAAATGAAGGCAGAAATAAAGATGTTCTTTGAAACCAACGAGAACAAAGACACAACATACCAGAATCTCTGGGACACGTTCAAAGCAGTGTGTAGAGGGAAATTTATAGCACTAAATGCCCACAAGAGAAAGCAGGAAAGATCCAAAATTGACACCCTAACATCACAATTAAAAGAACTAGAAAAGCAAGAGCAAACACATTCAAAAGCTAGCAGAAGGCTAGAAATAACTAAAATCAGAGCAGAACTGAAGGAAATAGAGACACAAAAAACCCTTCAAAAAATTAATGAATCCAGGAGCTGGTTTTTTGAAAAGATCAACAAAATTGATAGACCGCTAGCAAGACTAATAAAGAAGAAAAGAGAGAAGAATCAAATAGATGCAATAAAAAATGAAAAAGGGGATATCACCACTGATCCCACAGAAATACAATCTACCATCAGAGAATACTACAAACACCTCTATGCAAATAAACTAGAAAAATCTAGAAGAAATGGATAAATTCCTCGACAAATACACCCCCCAAGACTAAACCAGGAAGAAGTTGAATCTCTGAATAGACCAATAACAGGTTCTGAAATTGTGGCAATAATCAATAGCTTACCAACCAAAAAGAGTCCAGGACCTGATGGATTCACAGCTGAATTCTACCAGAGGTACAAGGAGGAACTGGTACCATTCCTTCTGAAACTATTCCAATTGATAGAAAAAGAGGGAATCCTCCCTAACACATTTTATGAAGCCAGCATTGTCCTGATACCAAAGCCTGGCAGAGACATCACCAAAAAAGAGAATTTCAGACCAATATCCTTGATGAACATTGATGCAAAGATCCTCAATAAAATACTGGCAAACCGAATCCAGCAGCACATCAAAAAGCTTATCCACCATGATCAAGTGGACTTCATCCCTGGGATGCAAGGCTGGTTCAACATACGCAAATCAATAAATGTAATCCAGCATATAAACAGAACCAAAGACAAAAACCACATGATTATCTCAATAGATGCAGAAAAGGCCTTTGACAAAATTCAACAACCTTCATGCTAAAAACTCTCAATAAATTAGGTATTCACGGGATGTATCTCAAAATAATAAGAGCTATCTACGACAAACCCACAGCCAATATCATACTGAATGGGCAAAAACTGGAAGAATTCCCTCTGAAAACTGGCACAAGACAGGGATGCCCTCTCTCACCACTCCTATTCAACATAGTGCTGGAAGTTCTGGCCAGAGCAATCAGGCAGGAGAAGGAAATAAAGGGTATTCAATTAGGAAAAGAGGAAGTCAAATTGTTCCTGTTTGCAGATGACATGATTGTATATCTAGAAAACCCCATCGTCTCAGCCCAAAATCTCCTTAAGCTGATTAGCAACTTCAGCAAAGTCTCAGGATACAAAATCAATGTACAAAAATCACAAGCATTCCTGTACACCAATAACAGACAAACAGAGAGCCAAATCATGAGTGAACTCTCATTCACAATTGCTTCAAAGAGAATAAAATACCTAGGAATCCAACTTACAAGGGATGTAAAGGACCTCTTCAAGGAGAACTACAAACCACTGCTCAATGAAATAAAAGAGGATACAAACAAATGGAAGAACATTCCATGCTCATGGGTAGGAAGAATCAATATCGTGAAAATGGCCATACTGCCCAAGGTAATTTATAGATTCAATGCCATCCCCATCAAGCTACCAATGGCTTTCTTCACAGAATTGGAAAAAACTACTTCAAAGTTCATATGGAACCAAAAAAGAGCCCGCATCGCCAAGTCAATCCTAAGCCAAAAGAACAAAGCTGGAGGCATCACCCTACCTGACTTCAAACTATACTACAAGGCTACAGTAACCAAAACAGCATGGTACTGGTACCACAACAGAGACATAGATCAATGGAACAGAACAGAGCCCTCAGAAATGATGCTGCATATCTACAACGATCTGATCTTTGACAAACCTGACAAAAACAAGAAATGGGGAAAGGATTCCCTATTTAATAAATGGTGCTGGGAAAACTGGCTAGCCATATGTAGAAAGCTGAAACTGGATCCCTTCCTTACACCTTATACAAAAATTAATTCAAGATGGATTAAAGACTTAAATGTTAGACCTAAAACCATTAAAATCCTACAAGAAAACCTAGGCAATACCATTCAGGACATAGGCGTGGGCAAGGACTTCATGTCTAAAACACCAAAAGCAATGGCAACAAAAGCCAAAATTGACAAATGGGATCTAATTAAACTAAAGAGCTTCTGCACAGCAAAAGAAACTACCATCAGAGTGAACAGGCAACCTATAGAATGGGAGAAAATTTTTGCAACCTACTCATCTGACAAAGGGCTAATATCCAGAATCTACAATGAACTCAAACATATTTACAAGAAAAAAACAAACAACCCCATCAAAAAGTGGGCAAAGGACATGAACAGACACTTCTCAAAAGAAGACATTTATGCAGCCAAAAAACACATGAAGAAATGCTCATCATCACTGGCCATCAGAGAAATGCAAATTAAAACCACAGTGAGATACCATCTTACACCAGTTAGAATGGCCATCATTAAAAAATCAGGAAACAACAGGTGCTGGAGAGGATGTGGAGAAACAGGAACACTTTTACACTGTTGGTGGGACTGTAAACTAGTTCAACCGTTGTGGAAGTCAGTGTGGCGATTCCTCAGGGATCTAGAACTAGAAATACCATTTGACCCAGCCATCCCATTACTGGGTATATACCCAAAGGACTATAAATCATGCTGCTATAAAGACACATGCACACGTATGTTTATTGCGGCACTATTCACAATAGCAAAGAGTTGGAACCAACCCAAATGTCCAACAATGATAGACTGGATTAAGAAAATGTGGCACATATACACCATGGAATACTATGCAGCCATAAAAAAGGATGAGTTCATATCCTTTGTAGGGACATGGATGAAACTGGAAAACATCATTCTCAGTAAACTATCGCAAGGACAAAAAACCAAACACTGTATGTTCTCACTCATAGGTGGGAATTGAACAATGAGAACTCATGGACACAGGAAGGGGAACATCACACTCCGGGAACTGTTGTGGGGTTGGGGCAGGGGGCAGGGACAGCATTAGGAAATATACCTAATGCTAAATGATGAGTTAATGGGTGCAGGAAATCAACGTGGCACATGGATACATATGTAACAAACCTGCACATTGTGCACATGTACCCTAAAACCTAAAGTATAATAAAAAAAAAAAAAGAATATAGGCCAGATGTGATGGTACATGCCTGTAATCCTAGCACTTTTTGGGGTGGAGGCAGGCAGATTGCCTGAGCTCAAGAGTTCAAGACCAGCCTGGGCAACCCCATGAAACACCAATACTACTAAAATACAGAAAATTAGCCGGGCATGGTAGCACACACCTTTAGTCCCAGCTACTCGGGAGGCTGAGGCATGAGAATGAATTGAACCCAGGAGGTGGAGGTTGCACTGAGATCATGCCACTGCACTCCAGCCTGGGTGACAGAGCAAGACTCTGTCTCCAGAAAAAAAAAAAAAAAAAAAAGAACAAAAATATATATGCATCCAACACTGGAGCACCCAAATGTATGAAGTAAATATTATTAGGGCTAAAAAGAGAGATAAACCCCAATACAATAGTTGCTGCAGACTTCAGCACATCACTTTCAGCACTGGACAGGTCATCCAGGGAGAAAAATCAACAAACATTAGACTTAATCTGCACTATAGACCAAATGGACCTGCATTATAGATCAAACATTTACAAAACATTTCATCCAATAGCTGCAGAATACACATTCTTCCATTCTTCTCCTTAGCAAATGGATCATGCTGAAAGACCACATGTTAGCCACAAAACAAGTCTTAAAAATTTCAAAAATATTAAAATCATTTCAAATATCTTCTCCAATCACAATGGAACAAAACTAGAAATCAATAACTAGTGGAACTTTGAAAATGATACAAACGCAAGGAAATGAAACAATATGCTTCTGAATGACCAGTGGGTCAAAGAAGAAATTAAGAAGAAAATTTAAAAATTCCTCGAAACAAATGAAAATGGAAATATAATATATCAAAACCCATGGAATACAACAGTAATAAGAGGAAAGTTTATTGCAATAAGCATCTACATCAAAACAGTAGAAAAACTTCAAATAAATAACCTAATGATGCAGATTAAAGAATTAGAAAGCAAGAGCAAACCAAACCCAAAATTAGTAGAAGAAATAATAAAGATCAGAGAAGAAATAAATGAAATTGAAATTTTAAAAAAGTACACAAGATCAACAAAATGAAAAGTTGTGTTTTTGAAAAGATAAAACCAATAAACCTTTAGCTAAACTAAGAAAAAAAGAGAGAAGACCCAAATAAATAAAATCAGGGGAAAAAGGGGACATTACAACTGACACAACAGAAATTCAAAGGATCATTACAGGCTACTATGAGCAACTATATGCCAATAAGTTGGAAAACCTAGAAGAAATGGATAAATTCCTAGACACATACAACTTTCCAAGATTGAGCTATGAAGAACTCCAAAGCCTAAATAGATCAATAACAAGTAACAAGATCAAAGACATAATAAAAAGTCTCCCAGAAAAGAAATGCCAGAGACCCATTGACTTTACTGCTGAATTCTACCAAACATTTAAAGAACTAATACCAATCCTACTCAAAGTACTCCAAAAAATAGAGGAAGAGAGCTGATTCTACTTCCAAAATGATCCTTCGAGGCTAGTATTACCCTGATACCAAAACCAGACAAAGACACATCAAAAAAAGAAAACCTAGAGGCCAATATATCTGATGAATATTGATGCAAAAATTCTCAACAAAATACTAGCAAATCAAATTCAACAACACATTAAAAGGTCATCCATCACGACCAAGTGGGATTCATCCAGGAATGCAAGGATGGTTCAACATATGCAAATTGATGTGATACATCATATCAACAGAATGAAGAACAAAATCCATACAATCATTTCAATTGATGCTGAAAAAGCATTTGATAAAATTCAACATCCTTCATAAAAATCTGCAAAAAACCGGGTATAGAAGGAACATGCCTCAACACAATAAAAGCCATATATGACAGACTCACAGCTAGTATCATTCTGGAGAGAGAAAAACAAAGTCTTTCCTCTAAGATCTAGAACAAGACAAGGATGTCTATTTTCACCCCATTATTCAACTTAGTACTGTTAGTCCTAGCTACAGCAATCAGACAAGAGAAAGAAATAAAGGGCATCCAAATTGGAAAGGAAGAAGTCAAATTACCCTTGTTTGCAGATGATATGATCTGAAAAAAAACTAAAGACTCCACCAAAAAATTATTAGAATAGAAACAAATTCAGTAAACTTGCAGGATACAAAATGAACATATAAAATCAGGGGCATTTCTATATGCTAACAGTGAACAATCTGAAAGAGAAATCAAGAAAGTAACCCCATTTACAAAAGCTACAAATAAAATAAAATACTAAAAAATAAACCTCGCCAAAGAAGTGAAAGATCTCTACAGTGAAAACTATAAAATATTGATTCAAGAAATTGAAAAGGACACACAAAAAATGGCAAGATATTTCATGTTAATGGATTGGAAGAATCAATATTGTTAAAATGTCCATACTACCCAAAGCAATCTACAGATTCAATGCTATCTCTATCAAAATACTGATGACACCTTCACAGAAACAGAAAAAAATCATTCTAAAATTTATATGGAACCACCAAAGACCCAGAATAGCCAAAGCCATCCTGAGCAACAACAACAACAACAACACAACTGGAGCAATCACATTATTTGACTTCAAATTATGCTACAGAGCTATAGTAGCCAAAGCAGCATGGTATTGGCATAAAAAATGGAATTATGGGAAGCTTCCTCGATTTGATAAAGAGTATCTATAAAAACCTATAGCTAAAACTGCACTTAATGGTGAAAGACTGAGTGTATCCCTTCTAAGATCAGAATCAAGGCAAGGATGTCCACTCTTACCATTTTATTCAACACAGTGCTAGACATTCTAGCCAGAGCAATAAGGTAAAACAAAAGGCATACAGATTGGAAATAGAAAAAAAAAAAACTGTCCTTACTTTTTATATAACTGTCAAGAAAATCCCAAAGAATCTTCAAAAAGCACCTAGAATTAATAAGCGACAACTTAGATGAAATGGACTAACTCCTTGAAAAGCACAAGCTACACAACTCATACAATACAAAATATATCATTTGAATCACCCTATAACTATTAAAGAAATTAAATTCATAATTTTAAAATTTCCCAAAAGAAATAATATAAGATTAAGATCAAAGGATAAAAGATTAATATATAAAAATGAATTGTATAATATTTATCTATACTAGCAATAAACACGTAGAAACAGAAATTTAAAATACAGTACCATTTACAATCCCTCAAAAAAAAAAAATATTTAGATGTGAATCTAATGAATTAATCTAAAACCTAATGAACCTAAAAACATATTCAGGGTTTGCATACTAAAGATATGAAACGCTGATGAAAGAAATCAAAGACACTCAAAATAACACATAGTGTTGATGTATTGGAAGACTCAGCATAGTAAAGATGTTGATTCTCCCCAAATTGATATGCAAGTTTAACACAACTTCTATCAAAATCTCATAAATATTTTTTGGTAGATACATACAAAATTATTCTAAAATTTATATGGAAAGGCAAAGGAACTGAAATAGCTAAAATACTTTTGAAAAAGAATAAAGCGGCAATCTATCCCATTCCAAATCTGCTTATATAACTAATAAGTAATTATATAACTAATTAGTAATAAAACTAAGCCTAGATGAATCTGCAGATAATTATGCTGAATAAAAAAAGCCAATCTCAAAAGGCTTCTACAATATGATTCCATTTTTACAACATCCTTAAAATGAAAAACTCATAGTATAAGAGGGCAGATTAGTGGTTACTAGCGATTAAGAAAAAGGTAAGGGATGGGAGGAAAGTGGGTGTGGCTCTAAAAGGCCAACATGAAGGATCCTTGTGGTGATGGAAATGTTTTGTGTCTTAGCAGTGTCAGTGTCAATATCTCAGTTATGATATCATACTATGGTTTTCCCCATTGGAGAAAACTAGGTAAAGAGTACACAAAATTTCTCTGTATTATTTCTTGCAACTGAATGTAAATCCACAATTATTTCAAAATAAAAATTTTAATTAAAAATAAAAGGACACAAGAGGCAGCTTGAAGAGGTTCCCACTGGTAAATTAGGACAAATTTGAGTTCCAAAATAATTCAGAGCTGTAATAAATTACAAATCACTGAAAAGAATAGGAATCCAAGATTATATACATGTGGTTGATAAATATACAGGCAAACAGGCAGACAGAGACAGACAGACAGACAAGGGAGAAGAAAGGGCTCTTGCTTACAGTAGAAAGTATGCAAGCTAGTAAATGCGATGGAAGTGCTGGAGTTAAGAAATAACCATTTTGGGCTGGGCACAGTAGCTCACACCTATAATCCCAGCACTTTGGGAGGCTAAGGAGGGGAGATCACCTGAGATCAGGAGTTTGAGACCAGCCTGGCCAACATGGTGAAACCCTGTCCCTATTAAAATACAAAAATTAGTGGGGCATGGTTGCAGGTGCCTGTAATCCCAGCTACTTGGGAGGGTGAGGCAGAAGAATTGCTTGAACATAGGAGGCAAAGGTCGCAGTGATAAGAAACAGCAAATTTATATAACCTGAAAGTGATTCCCCATAGTTCTTTATCCCTTGAAATGAAAAAAAGATAGTAACTGACAGGGACAGGGGAGAATATCAGACAATACCTGGAATGGCTAATCAAAATTAAAGTCACCACTAAGGGCAGATGGATATAGTGTGTCTTTTGATGTGATACCCTGAGAGGGATACATTATTTATGTACTATTCTGACTTGGGATGCAAAACCAACCCGAATGAGAAATCATCAGACAGATCCAAAACGAAGAACATTCTTATTTTGAAAAAGAGAAGAGGTACAGATGCTTTAAAAATATCAAAGTTATAAAAGAAAAAAAAAAGGCTGAAGGTCAAACGATACTAAAGAACTATGACAACTAAATGTCATGTGTGATCCTGAATTGGATTCAATACATGAGAGGAAAATACAATGCTATCAAGGATGTTATTGGGTTAAGTGACAAAATTAGGTATGGATGGCATACAACTAGGTATAGTTTAAATAAAACTATAGTATCAATGTTGAATTTCTTGACATTGATAACTGTGGTGTGGTTATGAAGAGAACATCCTTATTTTTAGGAAATACATGCTGAAGTATCTGGGCATAAAAGAACACTAACATATGCAACTTTCAAATGGCTTAGGAAAAAACAGAGAGACAATAATAATGCTAATGAGGTAAACTAGTAACAACAGATGAAACTAAAAGAGATAAGGGGATTCTTTGTACTAATCTCACAATTTCTTTCATTTGAAATTATTTCCAAATAAAAAAGGTTTTAAAAATTATTTGGCTATAATTACTCACCAAAAAGAACCTAAGAGATGTATATGCCAATTTGGATTGGATATATTCCTAAAAAGCACAATAATTAAGAGCACAGGCTTCTGAGTTAAGACAAATTTAGCTTCAAATCTCAGCTCTGCCATTATTAGCTAACACTGACCTCAAGGGGTCTCCATTTTTTAAATCTGTAAAATGGGGGAAATGATTCCTACCTCATAGAATTACTTTGATAATTAAATTTTACATATATCACAATCTCTGGCATATCATAATCATTAAACAAAGCTGTTTGTTATTTTAATAGGTTAGGAGTGGTGGCAATGGTGGTAGTGGTGGTGGTGGTGGTGGTGGTGCTGGTGGTTGCTATAGGCCATGGAAATACAAAGATGACCAAAACATGGTTTCTGACCTCAAAGAACTTTTAGAGATGAACCACAAACAACAGTCTGTAACATAAGTGCAAATAAATTAGTACTGGAACAGAAACAAAAGCGTATTTACTCCTGGGGAGTTGGCTGGGAAGACTCACAGGGAAGGTGACACTGAAAGTGAGCCTTAGAGGGTAGGTAAGGATTTCACCAGGTGGAAGCCAGGGCAAGCGGTGAGGGCTTTCCTGATAGTAATAGGTTATGCTGACAGCTTGAGTCACGTGTGGGAAATAGTAAATATTTCTATAGGGGTGACAGCGGGGGAAAGTGCAGAGTGGGGCTGGAAAAGTACACTTGGACCAAACTACGAAGTGTGAGAGGTCCTGAATGTAACTCATAGGGTCTCTACTGTGTTCTGTGTGCTGTGGGAGAATCACTGGAGGTTTCTAAGTGAAGAGTAACATCAGGAATTGCAGTCAGAAATGCTGCTTTGGTGGTCACTCAAAAATTAGTCTAGTAACTTTTAGAAGTGGGGCACTCCATGGGGGACTCCTAAGAAAAGACCAAGAAAACATCATCCTTGGCATGTCTCCCCCTTTTTTAGTACGCCTCATCCAAAGCAGAATTATCAAAATAGTCAACAACAGGTAAGGCTGGCTAGGCCATGGTGCGGACACACAGACACACACACACACACACACACACAAACACACACACACACACACATATACTCTCACACACTCACACACACAGAAGAGTGGCTTCCAGGAAGGAGTGGTCAAGGAATTTTGGGAGAGCTAACTAGCAGGGCAACCAGAAATGAGAGCTGGCAAGGGTCCCAGAGGCCCCCTGTTGTACCAGTCATTTACCCCATTAACTGGATCATAGGGTCCGAGGATGGGGCCAGGGTGTCAACAGACACATGGATAGCTTAAGAGGAGCAGGCAAAGAAAAGGAGAGTATTTCTACATTTTAACAACCAACACCAGTGCCTTCCAGCTGACCATGAGATCTGCCCCCATCCAGGGTTTCTCTTCATCAGACCATCTACCCTCAGATTCTTTACCTCTGGCTGGCTCAGAAGGACCAGAAACTTCTCTCTGGCCAGCAAAGCCCCCTTGAAAGTAAGGCTTCCTGACCATACTAGGTGGTATTGTCTGTGTTTTACATTGTACAGTCAAGGTGCCCCATATTGTCTACACACAGGACTGGACTTAAAAATTAACTATGGGCCAGGTGTAATCTCAGCACTTTGGGAGGCTGAGGTGGGTGGATCACCTGAGTCAGAAGTTCAAGAGCAGCCTGATCAACATGGTGAAATCCCGTCTCTACTAAAACTACAAAAAAAAAAATTAGCCAGGCTGGGCCGGGCGCGGTGGCTCACGCTTGTAATCCCAGCACTTTGGGAGGCCAAGGCGGGAGGATCACGAGGTTAGGAGATCGAGACCATGGTGAAACCCCATCTCTACTAAAAATACAAAAAAAAAAAAAAAAAAAAATTAGCCTGGCGTGGTGGCGGGCGCCTGTAGTCCCAGCTACTCGGAGAGGCTGAGGCAGGAGAATGGCGTGAACCCGGGAGGCGGAGCTTGCAGTGAGCCGAGATCACGCCACTGCACTCCAGCCTGGGTGACAGAGCGAGACTCCGTCTC
Organism: Hylobates moloch; assembly: GCF_009828535.3. Classification (NCBI taxonomy): domain Eukaryota; kingdom Metazoa; phylum Chordata; class Mammalia; order Primates; family Hylobatidae; genus Hylobates; species Hylobates moloch. The sequence continues at coordinate 111,741,580 of NW_026652280.1, forward strand.
AAAAAAAAAAAAAAAAATTAGCCAGGCATGGTGGTGGGTGCCTGTAATCTCAGCTACTCGGGAGGCTGAGGCAGGAAAATTGCTTGAACCTGGGAGGCAGAGGTTGCAGTGAGCCGAGATTGCGCCACTGCATTCCAGGCTTGGGCAACAAAGCAACGCTCCATCTCAAGAAAAAAAAAAAACAAAAGAACTATGGGTGTTATATATGAATCGTTACATTTCTCTGTGTTAATTTTTGCATATTTAATAAAGAGAGATTAAAATTTTAATTCACTTTTTAAAAGGACATCATAATCAACATACTGTTTTTTTGGAGTTTGTATCTTTTCATCTAACTAGTTTGGAAAGATTCAAGCTTCTCCCATGTGTAGTAAGAGGAAAAGGAATGTGTTCTCATAGAATGTTCTCCTTTGATCCACTAAAACCTTTAACTTTTTTTTTTTTTTTTTTTTTTTTA